>NC_071430.1:0-354223 GCF_017976375.1 Cuculus canorus
GTGTCCTAGGTGGGTCCTGGGAGTCTCTTAAGGAGTCCTAGAGGGCTGTAGAGGGGTGTTGGGACTCCCTTCAGGGGTCCTGAGGGTCCTAGATGAGTACTTTGGGGCTCTAGATAGGTCTGGGGGTGTTTAGAGGGTCCAGGGTTGAGGGGTTCTGGGAGTCTCTAGAGGGTTCATGAAAGACCTAGAGGGGTTCTGCAGGCCCAAGAGGGGTTCTGGAAGGCCCTAGAGGGTACCAGAAGGCTCTGGAAGGATCCTAGGAGTCTAGGAGGGCTCCTAGAGGGCTCTAGTGGGGTCCTAGAGGGATCCTGCAGGTCTCGAGTGTCCTAGAGGGGTCCTGTAAGGCCCTAAAGGGGTCCTGGGTGGCTCTAGAGGGGTCTCAGGGGGGTCCTGGGGGGGCTCTAAATGGATCCCTGGGGGTCCTGAAAGGTTCCGGGGAGGGGGAGGGTGGTGGGTTAAATGGGTCCTGGGGTTTCTAGAGGCTTCCTGGGAGTCTAAGGGGTCTTTCAAGTCCCTAGGGGGATCCTGAGTATTCCTGGGACTGGGGGCACTGGGAGTGGGACTGGGGACACTGGGAGGGGGAATGGGGTCCCCCAGGACCCGTCTAGCACCCCAGGACTCCTCTAGTGCCCCCTGGAACCCCTTTAATCCCCTCCCTGGACAATTTAGGGATCCTCAGGACCCTTCTAATGACTGCCAGGACCCCTCTAGGACCCCCAGAACCCCTCTAGAGTCCTCTGGGACCCCTCTTGAGCCCTCCCGGGCCCTTCTCAGACTCCCTGAACCTCTCTAGAGGTCCCAGGGACCCCTTCAGGGACCCCCAGGACCCCTCTAGGACACTCAAGACCCCTCCAGAGCCCCGCAAGACGCCTCTAGCACCCCCAGGACCCCTCTACGTTTACCCAGAACCCTTCTAGGATCCCCAGGACCATTCTAGAGCTCTCACAACCCGTCTAGGAACCCCAGGACTCTTCTAGAGCCCTCTGGGTCCGCTCTTGAGCCACCCAGAACCCTTCTAGGACCATCAAGACTCCTCAAGAGCCCCTAGGACCTCTTTAGGGCTCCTCAGGACCCCTCCAAGACCTCTCTAGGGGCCCAGGACTCCCAAGAACCCATTTTGGGACCCCTAGGGCCCCTCTAGAGCCCCCAAGGACTTATTAGGAGAACCCCCAGGACCCTATTGTGGACCCCCAGAAACCCTCTTGCACTCCTAGGACCCCTCCCTGTACCCTTCTAGGGCATCCAGGACCCCTTGAAGGACCCCCCAGTACCCTTCTAGGAGACCCAGGACCCTTCTAGGGACTCCCAAGACCCCTCTAGGACCCTCAAGACGGCACATCCCCACACGGCGCAGCAGGCTCTGTGCCCTCACAGCCCAGACCCCAGCCACCCCCCGCCCCTCGCCAAGCCCCAGCCCCGGCACCTCCTGAGCTCAGGGACTCTTCTTTCTCCTGCGTATCTGCTGATAGAAATGAGAGGTAAAGCGCGGGGCTTGGGGACAGATGCCCACATCACGATTGCTGGCTCAGCCCGGCACCAGCGCACGGTTCTGCCTCGCTCCTCCCGTGCAGAAGCCACCACAACCTGGCACCCGGCCACTCTCTACCCCAGAGCTTCCCTGCTCAAGTCAGGGCTGTTTCTTTCTCAGTGAAGTTTTGTTCCTGCTCTCTTCAAGGTTTTTATCTCTGTTTTGTTTATTTCTGGAGGAGAGCAGAGCCCCCGGGGCTCCCCTGAGCCTTTCAGGTGGGCTGAGCCCTGGTGGCACCAGACAGAAACCCACAACACACAGTCCTATAAAACTCAGGGCAGAAGCGGCCCGAGGGCATCCAGGGGGTCTCCAAGGACCGGGATCAGCCCTACGGTACAACACCACCCACCAAAGGTGATCCCACACGGCACCAGCCGTGTTTTCCCTTGGTGAGGTCTTTAGGGGTGAGTTGCTGGCTTTCTGAGGGCTGGAAGATTAACTATAGACCATGCCCAGGGCCATGGGGACTCCTCACAGCTCTGGGTGGAACAGACAATCATGGGCAGTGTAGGGGACCAAGCTGGAGCAGCACCGGAATGTCGGAGATGGAAACAATGAGCAATGTTTTCTTTGTTCTCCCGATGCCGTGCACCTCCAGGGTTGGAAGGGTTGTCATGGCGTCACCGAGTGGTGGAGGGGGACGTCACTGAGCAGTGGACTGTGACGTCAGCGAGCCATGGATTGTGACATCGCACCCCTCACTGCTGGTCTCCGGGCGTCAGCAGAGCCTGGCCCAGTCTGGCTCGTGCCTGGACTGCAGCTGCACGCGCCTGCGAGGTCTGGAGCACCGAGTCAGGCTTCTGGTGCTGGGTTGTGCTTTGGGGCTGCTGCCAGCAGCTCCTCGTGCCCATCCCAAAGCCATTCTGAGTTTCCCCGGCCCTGCCTGGCTCAGGCAGCCGGACACTGCGGGGTTCTTGCAGAAGCAAGGTGAGCTGTGTGGGGAACCGTCCCTGGGGTAGCTGAGGGGCAATGGGGCTTGGGGAGCTGGGAGGGTGTCCTTCTCCAGGGGCCTGGGTATGTCTTCCTTCTCCCTCCGGGACAGTGAGTGACCTGGATTCCATCCATTTTGCAGCACGTGACGCCCTTTGGCAGCACCAGTGCCAGCAATGGCGAACATCTTCTCATCTTCAGCTCATCCCAATCCACCACAGAGAGACGCCAACTCGGCCACAGAGACAAAGTGGAGCTGCCCCATCTGCCACCGCTCTCGGAAGAGCGTGGCTTTTGCTCAGCCATGCCAGCACCACTTCTGCCTGAGCTGCATTGCGTACTGGGCCAACAGGTCATCCCTCTGCCCACTCTGCCGAGGACAGATTGCGACGGTCGGGATTGCTGCACAGGGAGGAGGGGACTCCCTAGAGCTCATCGTCACGAGCCAGGCACAGATCCCCGTCATCAGCAGCCGGGCAGGCCAACCTCCTGGACAACAGGACAACAGCAGCCCCCATCACGCCGCAACATCCCCTCCGGCCTCTCCGCAGGGGATGCCGTTCCTGGAAGAGCAGGGGGCTGCCCGGACAGAGGCTGGGGCTGCTGTGGGTGGCATCCTGCCGGAGGAGTGGGCAGCACTTTTCCAGCGACACCGGCATCTCCTCGACCGCGTGCTGCCCTGGCTGCGCAAAGAGCTGGAGGCGATCTATGAAGAGCAGTGGTTGCCGGCCATGCAAGCGGAGAAGGTGGTCCTGTACGCCCTGTGCTGCGTCGGGCTCGACGAGGAGGTCCTGCTCCAGATGCTGCAGTCCGCCTTGGAGGAACACTCAGCCCCACTGGTCCATGGCCTCATCAGTGTCGTTGTGGAGGCGTGTGGCGAGGAGGCTCGGAGGCTGCTGCGGTTCTACACAGCTGAGGATGAGATGGACAGCCCTGCTGGCAGCCCTGCACCCACCACCTCCCAGGGGGGCACTGCCACCCACCCCACAGCCTCCTCCAGCAGCCCTGCAGACTCTGATACGGAGCAGCCCAGCGCACTGCAGGCCACTCTCCACCAGGGTCCCGGCCTGCCCCCATCTGCACCCATCCCTGCGGAGCGGGAGCAGCCCCAGGAGGAGGCGGCAGTGCCAGGTCCCTCGGCTCCCAGACAGGGCACGAGCCACTTGGACAGACGACGCCGGCGCCCCCCGAAAAGGAGGACCTCTGACTCCCAGGACTGCCCGCAGCCCTGCAAGAGGCCAGATCGCCGACAGCGCTAGCAGGGCTCACAGGATTCTGTAGTCAAGAGAAAGGAAATAAATCCCTATTTCCCTCACATGGTCTCTGGCTGCTGCTCTCTCCCTCTTCTCCTGCTGCCTTTCCTGGCGCCCTGTGCCCCACTCCAGGTGGCACCAGCCTAATGAAGGGCACGACCATGGGCCCCAGAGCCCCAGCCCGCATGGTTGCAGCCTCCTCCCACAGGAAAGCCGGTTGCTGCCACGCAATGGCAATGGAGCAGGTGCCGAGTGGGCAGGAGCAGAAGCTGGTTTTCTCTAGGTTCCATGCCCTCAGCCTGCGTCCAGTCCTTCTCTCTGCCCAGCTACCAACAGTTCTGCTCCAGTTTCTCTTCTCTCTCTGACATCGCACAGAGCAACCAGGCAGGAGGGGCATCTCTCAAGCAGGTACGGGCAGCGAGCATGAGTGTCTGAGACAGAGATGAGCCTTGTGGTCACCGTAACTGTCAGGCACAGAGCGATTGCTTCCAGCTCCTTCCCTGACACCAACAAATCCTTCAGCTCCCACCTGGGACAGACCCGCATTTCACTCCTTGTTTGGCCAACAGCGAAAGTGCTGAGGGACGCTGGGGTCATTCCAGATCACAAAATGACATCCCCCTAAATCAGCCCCATCCAACCTGGCCTTGAACACCTCCAGGGATGGGGCAGCCACAGCCTCCCTGGGCAAATTTACCCAGTGTCTCACCACTCTCACGGTGAAGAAATTCCTCCTAATGTCCAGTCTAAATCTGTCCCTCTCCAGTTTATACCCGTTCCCCATCATCCCGGAAGGCTTTCAAGGAGTCCCAGGGAGAGCCTGAGTGATTCTGGGGGTCCTAGTGGGGTCATGGATGGCTCTAGAGGGGTCCAGAGGGTCCTAGAGGCATCTTATATGTCTCAAACACAGTTCTGCAGGTCCAAGATGGGTCCTAGAAGGTCCTAAAGGGGTCCCGCAGGGCTCTCAAGGGGTCCAGAGGGTCCTAGACAGGTCCTGTGGGTCTCTAGAGCGGTCCTGCGGGTCCTAGGTGGGTCCTGGGTGGCTTTAAAGGAGTCCTGAGGGTCCTAGAGGGGTTCTGTGGGGCTCTAGAGGGGTCCTGGAAGGCCTTAAAGGGGTCTCAACAGGGCTCTCGAGGGGTCTTGGGGTTACTAGAGGTGTCCTGAGTGGCTCCAGAGGAGTCCTGAGGGTCCTGGGGGACTGAAGAGTGGTCCTGTGTGTCCTAGGTGGGTCCCGGGAGTCTCTTAAGGAGTCCTAGAGGGCTGTAGAGGGGTGTTGGGACTCCCTACAGGGGTCCTGAGGGTCCTAGATGAGTACTTTGGGGCTCTAAATAGGTCTGGGGGCGTTTAGAGGGTCCAGGGTTGAGGGGTTCTGGGAGTCTCTAGAGGGTTCATGAAAGACCTAGAGGGGTTCTGCAGGCCCAAGAGGGGTTCTGGAAGGCCCTAGAGGGTACCAGAAGGCTCTGGAAGGATCCTAGGAGTCTAGGAGGGCTCCGAGAGGGCTCTAGTGGGGTTCTAGAGGGATCCTGCAGGTCTCGAGTGTCCTAGAGGGGTCCTGTAAGGCCCTAAAGGGGTCCTGGGTGGCTCTAGAGGGGTCTCAGGGGGGTCCTGGGGGGGCTCTAAATGGATCCCCGGGGGTCCTGAAAGGTTCCGGGGAGGGGGAGGGGGGTGGGTTAAATGGGTCCTGAGGTTTCTAGAGGCTTCCTGGGAGTCTAAGGGGTCTTTCAAGTCCCTAGGGGGATCCTGAGTATTCCTGGGACTGGGGGCACTGGGAGTGGGAATGGGGTCCCCCAGGACCCGTCTAGCACCCCAGGACTCCTCTAGGGGCCCAGGACTCCCAAGAACCCATTTTGGGACCCCTAGGGCCCCTCTAGAGCCCCCAAGGACTTATTAGAAGAACCCCCAGGACCCTATTGTGGACCCCCAGAAACCCTCTTGCACTCCTAGGACCCCTCCCTGTACCCTTCTAGGGCATCCAGGACCTCTTGAAGGACCCCCCAGTACCCTTCTAGGAGACCCAGGACCCTTCTAGGGACTCCCAAGACCCCTCTAGGACCCTCAAGACGGCACATCCCCACACGGCGCAGCAGGCTCTGTGCCCTCACAGCCCAGACCCCAGCCACCCCCCGCCCCTCGCCAAGCCCCAGCCCCGGCACCTCCTGAGCTCAGGGACTCTTCTTTCTCCTGCGTATCTGCTGATAGAAATGAGAGGTAAAGCGCGGGGCTTGGGGACAGATGCCCACATCACGATTGCCGGCTCAGCCAGGCACCAGCGCACGGTTCTGCCTCGTTCCTCCCGTGCAGAAGCCACCACAACCTGGCACCCGGCGACTCTCTACCCCAGAGCTTCCCTGCTCAAGTCAGGGCTGTTTCTTTCTCAGTGAAGTTTTGTTCCTGCTCGCTTCAAGGTTTTTATCTCTGTTTTGTTTATTTCTGGAGGAGAGCAGAGCCCCCGGGGCTCCCCTGAGCCTTTCAGGTGGGCTGAGCCCTGGTGGCACCAGACAGAAACCCACAACACACAGTCCAATAAAACTCAGGGCAGAAGCGGCCCGAGGGCATCCAGGGGGTCTCCAAGGACCGGGATCAGCCCTACGGTACAACACCACCCACCAAAGGTGATCCCACACCGCACCAGCCGTGTTTTCCCTTGGTGAGGACTTTAGGGGTGAGTTGCTGGCTTTCTGAGGGCTGGAAGATTAACTATAGACCATGCCCAGGGCCATGGGGACTCCTCACAGCTCTGGGTGGAACAGACAGTCATGGGCAGTGTAGGGGACCAAGCTGGAGCAGCACCGGAATGTCGGAGATGGAAACAACGAGCAATGTTTTCTTTGTTCTCCCGATGCCGTGCACCTCCAGGGCTCGAAGGGTTGTCATGGCGTCACCGAGTGGTGGAGGGGGACGTCAGTGAGCAGTGGACTGTGACGTCAGCGAGCCATAGATTGTGACATCGCACCCCTCACTGCTGGTCTCCGGGCGTCAGCAGAGCCTGGCCCAGTCTGGCTCGTGCCTGGACTGCGGCTCCACGTGCCTGTGAGGTCTGGAGCACCGAGTCAAGCTTCTGGTGCTGGGTTGTGCTTTGGGGCTGCTGCCAGCAGCTCCTCGTGCCCATCCCAAAGCCATTCTGAGTTTCCCCGGCCCTGCCTGGCTCAGGCAGCCGGACACCGCGGGGTTCTTGCAGAAGCAAGGTGAGTTGCGTGGGGAAACGCCTCTGGGGTAGCTGAGGGGCAATGGGGCTTGGGGAGCTGGGAGGGTGTCCTTCTCCAGAGGCCTGGGTATGTCTTCCTTCTCCCTCCGGGACAGTGAGTGACCTGGACTCCATCCATTTTGCAGCACGTGACGCCCTTTGGCAGCACCAGTGCCAGCAATGGCGAACATCTTCTCATCTTCAGCTCATCCCAATCCGCCACAGAGAGACGCCAACTCGGCCACAGAGACAAAGTGGAGCTGCCCCATCTGCCACCGCTCTCGGAAGAGCGTGGCTTTTGCTCAGCCATGCCAGCACCACTTCTGCCTGGGCTGCATTGCGTACTGGGCCAACAGGACTTCCCTCTGCCCGCTCTGCCGAGGACGGATTGTGACAATTGGGATTGCTGCGCAGGGAGGAGGGGACTCCCTAGAGCTCATCGTCACGAGCCAGGCACAGATCCCTGTCATCAGCAGCCGGGCAGGCCAACCTCCTGGACACCAGGACAACAGCAGCCCCCATCACGCCGCAACATCCCCTCCGTCCTCTCCGCAGGGGATGCCGTTCCTGGAAGAGCAGGGGGCTGCCCGGACAGAGGCTGGGGCTGCTGTGGGTGGCATCCTGCCGGAGGAGTGGGCAGCACTTTTCCAGCGACACCGGCATCTCCTCGACCGCGTGCTGCCCTGGCTGCGCAAAGAGCTGGAGGCGATCTATGAAGAGCAGTGGTTGCCGGCCATGCAAGCGGAGAAGGTGGTCCTGTACGCCCTGTGCTGCGTCGGGCTCAACGAGGAGGTCCTGCTCCAGATGCTGCAGTCCGCCTTGGAGGAACACTCAGCCCCACTGGTCCATGGCCTCATCAGTGTCGTTGTGGAGGCGTGTGGCGAGGAGGCGAGGAGGCTGCTGCGGTTCTACACAGCTGAGGATGAGATGGACAGCCCTGCTGGCAGCCCTGCACCCACCACCTCCCAGGGGGGCACTGCCACCCACCCCACAGCCTCCTCCAGCAGCTCTGCAGACTCTGATACGGAGCAGCCCAGCGCACTGCAGGCCACTCTCCACCAGGGTCCCGGCCTGCCCCCATCTGCACCCATCCCTGCGGAGTGGGAGCAGCCCCAGGAGGAGGCGACAGTGCCAGGTCCCTCGGCTCCCAGACATGAGGGCACGAGCCACTTGGACAGACGACCCCGGCGCCCCCCGAAAAGGAGCACCCCTGACTCCCAGGACTGCCCGCAGCCCTGCAAGAGGCCAGATCGCCGACGGCGCTAGCAGGGCTCACAGGATTCTGTAGTCGAGAGAAAGGAAATAAATCCCTATTTCCCTCACATGGTCTCTGGCTGCTGCTCTCTCTCTCTTCTCCTGCTGCCTTTCCTGGCGCCCTGTGCCCCACTCCAGGTGGCACCAGCCTACTGAAGGGCACAACCATGGGCCCCAGAGCCCCAGCCCGCATGGTTGCAGCCTCCTCCCACAGGAAAGCCGGTTGCTGCCACGCAATGGCAATGGAGCAGGTGCCGAGTGGGCAGGAGCAGAAGCTGGTTTTCTCTGGGTTCCATGCCCTCAGCCTGCACCCAGTCCTTCTCTCTGCCCAGCTACCAACAGTTCTGCTCCAGTTTCTCTCCTCTCTCTGGCATCACACAGGGCAACCTGGCAGGGGGCATCTCTCAAGCAGGTACGGGCAGTGAGCATGAGTGTCTGAGACAGAGACGAGCCTTGTGGTCACCGTAACTGTCAGGCACAGAGCGATCGCTGCCAGCTCCTTCCCTGACACCAACAAATCCTTCAGCTTCCACCTGGGACAGACCCGCATTTCACTCCTTGTTTGGCCAACAGCGAAAGTGCTGAGGGACGCTGGGGTCATTCCAGATCACAAAATGACATCCCACTAAATCCCACTCTAGTGGATGCAGAAGGAATAACAGTGACAGGGGATAAGGACAAGGCTGAGGTACTTAATGCCTTCTTCGCCTCAGTCTTTAATAGCAAAGAAAGTTGTTCCTTCTGTTTACAAATCCAAGAGTTAGAGGGGCAGATTGAGGCTCCCGTGATCCAAGAGGAGGCGGTTAGAGACTTGCTTGCCCAGCTAGACGTCCACAAGTCTATGGGGCCGGATGGGATCCACCCAAGAGTATTGAAGGAACTGGCGGATGTCCTTTCCAAACCCCTATCCATCATCTTCCAGAGGTCCTGGCTGACTGGGGAAGTTCCACTAGACTGGAGGCTGGCTGATGTTGTGCCCATATACAAGAAGGGTTGCAGAGAGGATCCGGGGAACTACAGGCCTGTCAGTCTCACCTCAGTGCCAGGGAAAGTCATGGAACAGGTAATCTTGAGTGCTATCATGAAGCACACGCAAGAGAACCGGGTGATCAGGCCCAGTCAACATGGGTTTACAAAAGGCAGATCTTGCCAAACTACCCTGATCACCTTCTATGACAAAATCACTCAACTACTGGATGGGGGAAAGGCTGTGGATGTAGTCTTCTTGGACTTCAGTAAAGCCTTTGACACAGTTTCTCACAGCATTCTGCTTCAGAAACTGTCAGCCTCTGGCCTGGACAGGCGCACACTCTCCTGGGTTGAAAACTGGTTGGATGGCCGGGCCCAGAGAGTGGTGGTCAATGGAGTTAACTCCAGCTGGAGGCCAGTCACAAGTGGAGTTCCTCAGGGCTCAGTACTGGGTCCAGCTCTGTTCAATGTCTTTATCAATGACCTGGATGAAGGCATTGAGTGCACCCTCAGCAAGTTTGCAGATGACACTAAGCTGGGAGGAAGTGTCGACCTGCTGGAGGGTAGGGAGGCTCTGCAAAGGGATCTGAACAGGCTGGACCGATGGGCCGAGACCAATGGGATGAGGTTTAACAAGACCAAATGCCGGGTCCTGCACTTGGGGCACAACAACCCTATGCAGCGCTACAGACTGGGGGAAGAATGGCTGGAGAGCTGCACAGAAGAGAAGGACCTGGGGGTGCTGGTTGACAGCCGACTGAACATGAGCCAGCAGTGTGCCCAGGTGGCCAAGAAGGCCAATGGCATCTTGGCTTGTATCAGAAATGGGGTCACCAGCAGGTCCAGGGAGGTTATTCTCCCTCTGTACTCGGCACTGGTGAGACCGCACCTCGAATACTGTGTTCAGTTCTGGGCCCCTCACCACAAGAAGGATGTTGAGGCTCTGGAGCGTGTCCAGAGAAGAGCAACAAAGCTGGTGAGGGGGCTGGAGAACAAGTCTTATGAGGAGCGGCTGAGAGAGCTGGGGTTGTTTAGCCTTGAGAAGAGGAGGCTGAGGGGAGACCTTATTACTCTCTACAACTACCTGAAAGGAGGTTGTGGAGAGGAGGGAGCTGGCCTCTTCTCCCAAGTGACAGGGGACAGGACTAGAGGGAATGGCCTGAAGCTCCATCAGGGGAGGTTCAGGTTGGATATCAGAAAAAAATTCTTCACAGTAAGAGTCATTGGGTACTGGAACAGGCTGCCCAGGGAGGTGGTCGAGTCGCCTTCCCTGGAGGTGTTTAAGGAACGGGTGGATGAAGTACTTAGGGACATGGTTTAGGGAGTGTTAGGAACGGTTGGACTCGATGATCCAATGGGTCCTTTCCAACCTTGTGTGATTCTGTGATTCTGTAAATCAGCCCCATCCAACCTGGCCTTGAACACCTCCAGCGATGGGGCAGCCACAACCTCCCTGGGCAGATTTACCCAGTGTCTCACCACTCTCACGGTGAAGAAATTCCTCCTAATGTCCAGTCTAAATCTGTCCCTCTCCAGTTTATACCCATTCCCCATCATCCTGGAAGGCTTTCAAGGAGTCCCAGGGAGAGCCTGAGGGATTCTGGGGGTCCTAGTGGGGTCATGGATGGCTCTAGAGGGGTTCAGAGGGTCCTAGAGGCATCTTATATGTCTCAAACACAGTTCTGCAGGTCCCAGACGGGTCCTAGAAGGTCCTAAAGGGGTCCCACGGGGCTCTCAAGGGGTCCAGAGGGTCCTAGACAGGTCCTGTGGGTCTCTAGAGCGGTCCTGCGGGTCCTAGGTGGGTCTTGGGCAGCTTTAAAGGAGTCCTGAGGGTCCTAGAGGGGTTCTGTGGGGCTCTAGAGGGGTCCTGGAAGGCCTTAAAGGGGTCTCAACAGGGCTCTCGAGGGGTCTTGGGGTTACTAGAGGTGTCCTGAGTGGCTCCAGAGGAGTCCTGAGGGTCCTGGGGGACTGAAGAGTGGTCCTGTGTGTCCTAGGTGGGTCCTGGGAGTCTCTTAAGGAGTCCTAGTGGACTGTAGAGGGGTGTTGGGACTCCCTACAGGGGTCCTGAGGGTCCTAGATGAGTACTTTGGGGCTCTAGATAGGTCTGGGGGCCTTTAGAGGGTCCAGGGTTGAGGGGTTCTGGGAGTCTCTAGAGGGTTCATGAAAGACCTAGAGGGGTTCTGCAGGCCCAAGAGGGGTTCTGGAAGGCCCTAGAGGGTACCAGAAGGCTCTGGAAGGATCCTAGGAGTCTAGGAGGGCTCCAAGAGGGCTCTAGTGGGCTCCTAGAGGGATCCTGCAGGTCTCGAGTGTCCTAGAGGGGTCCTGTAAGGCCCTAAAGGGGTCCTGGGTGGCTCTAGAGGGGTCTCAGGGGGGTCCTGGGGGGGCTCTAAATGGATCCCTGAAAGGTTCCGGGGAGGGGGAGGGTGGTGGGTTAAATGGGTCCTGGGGTTTCTAGAGGCTTCCTGGGAGTCTAAGGGGTCTTTCAAGTCCCTAGGGGGATCCTGAGTATTCCTGGGACTGGGGGCACTGGGAGTGGGACTGGGGGCACTGGGAGTGGGAATGGGGTCCCCCAGGACCCGTCTAGCACCCCAGGACTCCTCTAGCGCCCCCTGGAACCCCTTTAAGCCCCTCCCCGGACAATTTAGGGATCCTCAGGACCCTTCTAATGACTGCCAGGACCCCTCTAGGACCCCCAGAACCCCTCTAGAGTCCTCTGGGACCCCTCTTGAACCCCCCTGGGCCCTTCTCAGACCCCCTGAACCTCTCTAGAGGCCCCAGGGACCCCTTTAGGGACCCCCAGGACCCCTCTAGGACACTCAAGACCCCTCCAGAGCCCCGCAAGACGCCTCTAGCACCCCCAGGACCTCTCTACGTCTGCCCAGAACCCTTCTAGGATCCCCAGGACCATTCTAGAGCCCTCACAACCTGTCTAGGAACCCCAGGACTCTTCTAGAGCCCTTTGGGTCCGCTCTTGAGCCACCCAGAACCCTTCTAGGACCATCAAGACTCCTCAAGAGCCCCCTAGGACCTCTTTAGGGCCCCTCAGGACCCCTCCAAGACCTCTCTAGGGGCCCAGGACTCCCAAGAACCCATTTTGGGACCCCTAGGGCCCCTCTAGAGCCCCCAAGGACTTATTAGAAGAACCCCCAGGACCCTATTGTGGACCCCCAGAAACCCTCTTGCACTCCTAGGACCCCTCCCTGTACCCTTCTAGGGCATCCAGGACCCCTTGAAGGACCCCTCAGTACCCTTCTAGGAGACCCAGGACCCTTCTAGGGACTCCCAAGACCCCTCTAGGACACTCAAGACGGCACATCCCCACACGGCGCAGCAGGCTCTGTGCCCTCACAGCCCAGACCCCAGCCACCCCCCGCCCCTCGCCAAGCCCCAGCCCCGGCACCTCCTGAGCTCAGGGGCTCTTCTTTCTCCTGCGCATCTGCTGATAGAAATGAGAGGTAAAGCGCGGGGCTTGGGGAGAGATGCCCACATCACGATTGCTGGCTCAGCCCGGCACCAGCGCACGGTTCTACCTCGTTCCTCCCGTGCAGAAGCCACCACAACCTGGCACCCGGCGACTCTCTACCCCAGCGCTTCCCTGCTCAAGTCAGGGCTGTTTCTTTCTCAGTGAAGTTTTGTTCCTGCTCTCTTCAAGGTTTTTATCTCTGTTCTCTTTATTTCTGGAGGAGAGCAGAGCCCCCGGGGCTCCCCTGAGCCTTTCAGGTGGGCTGAGCCCTGGTGGCACCAGACAGAAACCCACAACACACAGTCCAATAAAACTCAGGGCAGAAGCGGCCCGAGGGCATCCAGGGGGTCTCCAAGGACTGGGATCAGCCCTACGGTACAACACCACCCACCAAAGGTGATCCCACACCGCACCAGCCGTGTTTTCCCTTGGTGAGGACTTTAGGGGTGAGTTGCTGGCTTTCTGAGGGCTGGAAGATTAACTATAGACCATGCCCAGGGCCATGGGGACTCCTCACAGCTCTGGGTGGAACAGACAGTCATGGGCAGTGTAGGGGACCAAGCTGGAGCAGCACCGGAATGTCGGAGATGGAAACAACGAGCAATGTTTTCTTTGTTCTCCCGTTGCCGTGCACCTCCAGGGCTCGAAGGGTTGTCATGGCGTCACTGAGTGGTGGAGGGGGACGTCAGTGAGCAGTGGACTGTGACGTCAGCGAGCCATGGATTGTGACATCGCACCCCTCACTGCTGGTCTCCGGGCGTCAGCAGAGCCTGGCCCAGTCTGGCTCGTGCCTGGACTGCGGCTCCACGTGCCTGTGAGGTCTGGAGCACCGAGTCAGGCTTCTGGTGCTGGGTTGTGCTTTGGGGCTGCTGCCAGCAGCTCCTCGTGCCCATCCCAAAGCCATTCTGAGTTTCCCCGGCCCTGCCTGGCTCAGGCAGCCGGACACCGCGGGGTTCTTGCAGAAGCAAGGTGAGTTGCGTGGGGAAACGCCTCTGGGGTAGCTGAGGGGCAATGGGGCTTGGGGAGCTGGGAGGGTGTCCTTCTCCAGGGGCCTGGGTATGTCTTCCTTCTCTCTGCGGGACAGTGAGTGACCTGGACTCCATCCATTTTGCAGCACGTGACGCCCTTTGGCAGCACCAGTGCCAGCAATGGCGAACATCTTCTCATCTTCAGCTCATCCCAATCCGCCACAGAGAGACGCCAACTCGGCCACGGAGACAAAGTGGAGCTGCCCCATCTGCCAGCGCCCTCGGAAGAGCGTGGCTTTTGCTCAGCCATGCCAGCACCACTTCTGCCTGGGCTGCATTGCGTACTGGGCCAACGGGACATCCCTCTGCCCGCTCTGCCGAGGACGGATTGTGACAATTGGGATTGCTGCGCAGGGAGGAGGGGACTCCCTAGAGCTGCTCGCCAGGAGCCAGGCACAGATCCCCGTCATCAGTAGCCGGGCAGGCCAACCTCCTGGGCACCAGGACAACAGCAGCCCCCATCACGCCGCAACATCCCCTCCGGCTTCTCCGCAGGGGATGCCGTTCCTGGAAGAGCAGGGGGCTGCCCGGATAGAGGCTGGGGCTGCTGTGGGTGGCATCCTGCCGGAGGAGTGGGCAGCACTTTTCCAGCGACACCGGCATCTCCTCGACCGCGTGCTGCCCTGGCTGCGCCGAGAGCTGGAGGCGATCTATGAAGAGCAGTGGTTGCCGGCCATGCAAGCGGAGAAGGTGGTCCTGTACGCCCTGTGTCGCGTCGGGCTCGACGAGGAGGTCCTGCTCCAGGTGCTGCAGTCCGCCTTGGAGGAACACTCCGTCCCACTGGTCCATGGCCTCATCAGTGTCATTGTGGAGGCGTGTGGCGAGGAGGCTCGGAGGCTGCTGCGGTTCTACACTGCTGAGGACGAGATGAACAACCCTGCTGGCAGCCCTGCACCCACCACCTCCCAGGGGGGCACTGCCACCCACTCTCCAGCCTCCTCCAGCAGCCCTGCAGGCTCCAACACAGAGGAACTGCCCAGCACGTTGGAGGCCCAACAGCATGAGGCCTACGGCCCTGCAGGCAGCCCCGGCCCCACCACCTCCCAGGGGGGCACTGCCACCCACCCCACAGCCTCCTCCAGCAGCCCTGCAGGCTCTGATACGGAGCAGCCCAGGGCACTGCAGGCCACTCTCCACCAGGGTCCCGGCCTGCCCCCATCTGCACCCATCCCTGCGGAGCGGGAGCAGCCCCAGGAGGAGGCGGCAGTGCCAGGTCCCTCGGCTCCCAGACACGAGGGCACGAGCCACTTGGACAGACGACCCCGGCGCCCCCCGAAAAGGAGGACCTCTGACTCCCAGGACTGCCCGCAGCCCTGCAAGAGGCCAGATCACCGACGGCGCTAGCAGGGCTCACAGGATTCTGTAGTCAAGAGAAAGGAAATAAATCCCTATTTCCCTCACATGGTCTCTGGCTGCTGCTGTCTCCCTCTTCTCCTGCTGCCTTTCCTGGCGCCCTGTGCCCCACTCCAGGTGGCACCAGCCTACTGAAGGGCACCACCATGGGCCCCAGAGCCCCAGCCCGCATGGTTGCAGCCTCCTCCCACAGGAAAGCCGGTTGCTGCCACGCAATGGCAATGGAGCAGGTGCCGAGTGGGCAGGAGCAGAAGCTGGTTTTCTCTGGGTTCCATGCCCTCAGCCTGCGTCCAGTCCTTCTCTCTGCCCAGCTACCAACAGTTCTGCTCCGGTTTCTCTCCTGACATCGCACAGAGCAACCAGGCAGGAGGGGGGTCTCTCAAGCAGGTACGGGCAGTGAGGATGAGTGTCTGAGACAGAGATGAGCCTTGTGGTCACCGTAACTGTCAGGCACGGAGCAATTGCTTCCAGCTCCTTCCCTGAGACCAACAAATCCTTCAGCTCCCACCTGGGACAGACCCGCATTTCACTCCTTGTTTGGCCAACAGCGAAAGTGCTGAGGGACGCTGGGGTCATTCCATATCACAAAATGACATCCCACTAAATCAGCCCCATCCAACCTGGCCTTGAACACCTCCAGGGATGGGGCAGCCACAACCTCCCTGGGCAAATTTACCCAGTGTCTCACCACTCTCACGGTGAAGAAATTCCTCCTAATGTCCAGTCTAAATCTGTCCCTCTCCAGTTTATACCCATTCCCCATCATCCTGGAAGGCTTTCAAGTAGTCCCAGGGAGAGCCTGAGGGATTCTGGGGGTCCTAGTGGGGTCATGGATGGCTCTAGAGGGGTTCAGAGGGTCCTAGAGGCATCTTATATGTCTCAAACACAGTTCTGCAGGTCCAAGATGGGTCCTAGAAGGTCCTAAAGGGGTCCCGCAGGGCTCTCAAGGGGTCCAGAGAGTCCTAGACAGGTCCTGTGGGTCTCTAGAGCGGTCCTGCGGGTCCTAGGTGGGTCCTGGGTGGCTTTAAAGGAGTCCTGAGGGTCCTAGAGGGGTTCTGTGGGGCTCTAGAGGGGTCCTGGAAGGCCTTAAAGGGGTCTCAACAGGGCTCTCGAGGGGTCTTGGGGTTACTAGAGGTGTCCTGAGTGGCTCCAGAGGAGTCCTGAGGGTCCTGGGGGACTGAAGAGTGGTCCTGTGTGTCCTAGGTGGGTCCTGGGAGTCTCTTAAGGAGTCCTAGAGGGCTGTAGAGGGGTATTGGGACTCCCTACAGGGGTCCTGAGGGTCCTAGATGAGTACTTTGGGGCTCTAGATAGGTCTGGGGACGTTTAGAGGGTCCAGGGTTGAGGGGTTCTGGGAGTCTCTAGAGGGTTCATGAAAGACCTAGAGGGGTTCTGCAGGCCCAAGAGGGGTTCTGGAAGGCCCTAGAGGGTACCAGAAGGCTCTGGAAGGATCCTAGGAGTCTAGGAGGGCTCCGAGAGGGCTCTAGTGGGCTCCTAGAGGGATCCTGCAGGTCTCGAGTGTCCTAGAGGGGTCCTGTAAGGCCCTAAAGGGGTCCTGGGTGGCTCTAGAGGGGTCTCAGGGGGGTCCTGGGGGGGCTCTAAATGGATCCCCGGGGGTCCTGAAAGGTTCCGGGGAGGGGGTGGGTGGTGGGTTAAATGGGTCCTGGGGTTTCTAGAGGCTTCCTGGGAGTCTAAGGGGTCTTTCAAGTCCCTAGGGGGATCCTGAGTATTCCTGGGATTGGGGGCACTGGGAGTGGGGACACTGGAAGGGGGAATGGGGTCCCCCAGGACCCGTCTAGCACCCCAGGACTCCTCTAGCGCCCCCTGGAACCCCTTTAAGCCCCTCCCCGGACAATTTAGGGATCCTCAGGACCCTTCTAATGACTGCCAGGACCCCTCTAGGACCCCCAGAACCCCTCTAGAGTCCTCTGGGATCCCTCTTGAACCCCCCTGGGCCCTTCTCAGACCCCCTGAACCTCTCTAGAGGCCCCAGGGACCCCTTTAGGGACCCCCAGGACCCCTCTAGGACACTCAAGACCCCTCCAGAGCCCCGCAAGACGCCTCTAGCACCCCCAGGACCTCTCTACGTCTGCCCAGAACCCTTCTAGGATCCCCAGGACCATTCTAGAGCCCTCACAACCCGTCTAGGAACCCCAGGACTCTTCTAGAGCCCTTTGGGTCCGCTCTTGAGCCACCCAGAACCCTTCTAGGACCATCAAGACTCCTCAAGAGCCCCTAGGACCTCTTTAGGGCCCCTCAGGACCCCTCCAAGACCTCTCTAGGGGCCCAGGACTCCCAAGAACCCATTTTGGGACCCCTAGGGCCCCTCTAGAGCCCCCAAGGACTTATTAGAAGAACCCCCAGGACCCTATTGTGGACCCCCAGAAACCCTCTTGCACTCCTAGGACCCCTCCCTGTACCCTTCTAGGGCATCCAGGACCCCTTGAAGGACCCCCCAGTACCCTTATGGGAGACCCAGGACCCTTCTAGGGACTCCCAAGACCCCTCTAGGACACTCAAGACGGCACATCCCCACACGGCGCAGCAGGCTCTGTGCCCTCACAGCCCAGACCCCAGCCACCCCCCACCCCTCGCCAAGCCCCAGCCCCGGCACCTCCTGAGCTCAGGGACTCTTCTTTCTCCTGCGTATCTGCTGATAGAAATGAGAGGTAAAGCGCGGGGCTTGGGGAGAGATGCCCACATCACGATTGCTGGCTCAGCCTGGCACCAGCGCACGGTTCTACCTCGTTCCTCCCGTGCAGAAGCCACCACAAACTGGCACCCGGCCACTCTCTACCCCAGAGCTTCCCTGCTCAAGTCAGGGCTGTTTCTTTCTCAGTGAAGTTTTGTTCCTGCTCTCTTCAAGGTTTTTATCTCTGTTTTGTTTATTTCTGGAGGAGAGCAGAGCCCCCGGGGCTCCCCTGAGCCTTTCAGGTGGGCTGAGCCCTGGTGGCACCAGACAGAAACCCACAACACACAGTCCAACAAAACTCAGGGCAGAAGCGGCCTGAGGGCATCCAGGGGGTCTCCAAGGACCGGGATCAGCCCTACGGTACAACACCACCCACCAAAGGTGATCCCACACCGCACCAGCCGTGTTTTCCCTTGGTGAGGACTTTAGGGGTGAGTTGCTGGCTTTCTGAGGGCTGGAAGATTAACTATAGACCATGCCCAGGGCCATGGGGACTCCCCACAGCTCTGGGTGGAACAGACAGTCATGGGCAGTGTAGGGGACCAAGCTGGAGCAGCACCGGAATGTCGGAGATGGAAACAACGAGCAATGTTTTCTTTGTTCTCCCGTTGCCGTGCACCTCCAGGGCTCGAAGGGTTGTCATGGCGTCACTGAGTGGTGGAGGGGGACGTCAGTGAGCAGTGGACTGTGACGTCAGCGAGCCATGGATTGTGACATCGCATCCCTCACTGCTGGTCTCCGGGCGTCAGCAGAGCCTGGCCCAGTCTGGCTCGTGCCTGGACTGCGGCTGCACGCGCCTGTGAGGTCTGGAGCACCGAGTCAGGCTTCTGGTGCTGGGTTGTGCTTTGGGGCTGCTGCCAGCAGCTCCTCGTGCCCATCCCAAAGCCATTCTGAGTTTCCCTGGCCCTGCCTGGCTCAGGCAGCCGGACACCGCGGGGTTCTTGCAGAAGCAAGGTGAGTTGCGTGGGGAAACGCCTCTGGGGTAGCTGAGGGGCAATGGGGCTTGGGGAGCTGGGAGGGTGTCCTTCTCCAGAGGCCTGGGTATGTCTTCCTTCTCCCTCCGGGACAGTGAGTGACCTGGACTCCATTCATTTTGCAGCACGTGACGCCCTTTGGCAGCACCAGTGCCAGCAATGGCGAACATCTTCTCATCTTCAGCTCA
Organism: Cuculus canorus; assembly: GCF_017976375.1. Taxonomy (NCBI): domain Eukaryota; kingdom Metazoa; phylum Chordata; class Aves; order Cuculiformes; family Cuculidae; genus Cuculus; species Cuculus canorus. Next base: position 18,814 of record NC_071430.1, read on the forward strand.
TCCCAAACCACCACAGAGAGACGCCAACTCGGCCACGGAGACAAAGTGGAGCTGCCCCATCTGCCAGCGCCCTCGGAAGAGCGTGGCCTTTGTTCAGCCATGCCAGCACCACTTCTGCCTGGGCTGCATTGCGTACTGGGCCAACAGGTCATCCCTCTGCCCGCTCTGCCGAGGACGGATTGTGACAATTGGGATTGCTGCGCAGGGAGGAGGGGACTCCCTAGAGCTGCTCGCCAGGAGCCAGGCACAGATCCCCGTCATCAGCAGCCGGGCAGGCCAACCTCCTGGACACCAGGACAACAGCAGCCCCCATCACGCCGCAACATCCCCTCCGGCTTCTCCGCAGGGGATGCCGTTCCTGGAAGAGCAGGGGGCTGCCCGGACAGAGGCTGGGGCTGCTGTGGGTGGCATCCTGCCGGAGGAATGGGCAGCACTTTTCCAGCGACACCGGCATCTCCTCGACCGCGTGCTGCCCTGGCTGCGCCGAGAGCTGGAGGCGATCTATGAAGAGCAGTGGTTGCCGGCCATGCAAGCGGAGAAGGTGGTCCTGTACACCCTGTGTCGCGTCGGGCTGGATGAGGAGGTCCTGCTCCAGGTGCTGCAGTCCGCCTTGGAGGAACACTCAGCCCCACTGGTCCATGGCCTCATCAGTGTCATTGTGGAGGCGTGTGGCGAGGAGGCTCGGAGGCTGCTGCGGTTCTACACTGCTGAGGACAAGATGAACAACTCTGCTGGCAGCCCTGCACCCACCACCTCCCAGGGGGGCACTGCCACCCACTCTCCAGCCTCCTCCAGCAGCCCTGCAGGCTCCAACACAGAGGAACTGCCCAGCACGTTGGAGGCCCAACAGCATGAGGCCTACGGCCCTGCAGGCAGCCCCGGCCCCACCACCTCCCAGGGGGGCACTGTCACCCACCCCACAGCCTCCTCCAGCAGCCCTGCAGGCTCCGACATGGAGCAGCCCAGCGCACTGCAGGCCACTCTCCACCAGGGTCCCGGCCTGCCCCCATCTGCACCCATCCCTGCGGAGCGGGAGCAGCCCCAGGAGGAGGCGGCAGTGCCAGGTCCCTCGGCTCCCAGACACGAGGGCACGAGCCACTTGGAGAGACGACCCCGGCGCCCCCCGAAAAGGAGGACCTCTGACTCCCAGGACTGCCCGCAGCCCTGCAAGAGGCCAGATCGCCGACGGCGCTAGCAGGGCTCACAGGATTCTGTAGTCAAGAGAAAGGAAATAAATCCCTATTTCCCTCACATGGTCTCTGGCTGCTGCTGTCTTCCTCTTCTCCTGCTGCCTTTCCTGGCGCCCTGTGCCCCACTCCAGGTGGCACCAGCCTACTGAAGGGCACGACCATGGGCCCCAGAGCCCCAGCCCGCATGGTTGCAGCCTCCTCCCACAGGAAAGCCGGGTGCTGCCACGCAATGGCAATGGAGCAGGTGCCGAGTGGGCAGGAGCAGAAGCTGGTTTTCTCTGGGTTCCATGCCCTCAGCCTGCGTCCAGTCCTTCTCTCTGCCCAGCTACCAACAGTTCTGCTCCAGTTTCTCTTCTCTCTCTGACATCGCACAGAGCAACCAGGCAGGAGGGGGGTCTCTCAAGCAGGTGCGGGCAGCGAGCATGAGTGTCTGAGACAGAGATGAGCCTTGTGGTCACCGTAATTGTCAGGCACGGAGCGATTGCTGCCAGCTCCTTCCCTGACACCAACAAATCCTTCAGCTTCCACCTGGGACAGACCCGCCTTTCACTCCTTCTTTGGCCAACAGCGAAAGTGCTGAGGGACGCTGGGGTCATTCCAGATCACAAAATGACATCCCACTAAATCAGCCCCATCCAACCTGGCCTTGAACACCTCCAGGGATGGGGCAGCCACAGCCTCCCTGGGCAAATTTACCCAGTGTCTCACCACTCTCACGGTGAAGAAATTCCTCCTAATGTCCAGTCTAAATCTGTCCCTCTCCAGTTTATACCCGTTCCCCATCATCCTGGAAGGCTTTCAAGGAGTCCCAGGGAGAGCCTGAGGGATTCTGGGGGTCCTAGTGGGGTCATGGATGGCTCTAGAGGGGTTCAGAGGGTCCTAGAGGCATCTTATATGTCTCAAACACAGTTCTGCAGGTCCAAGACGGGTCCTAGAAGGTCCTAAAGGGGTCCCGCGGGGCTCTCAAGGGGTCCAGAGGGTCCTAGACAGGTCCTGTGGGTCTCTAGAGCGGTCCTGCGGGTCCTAGGTGGGTCTTGGGCGGCTTTAAAGGAGTCCTGAGGGTCCTAGAGGGGTTCTGTGGGGCTCTAGAGGGGTCCTGGAAGGCCTTAAAGGGGTCTCAACAGGGCTCTCGAGGGGTCTTGGGGTTACTAGAGGTGTCCTGAGTGGCTCCAGAGGAGTCCTGAGGGTCCTGGGGGACTGAAGAGTGGTCCTGTGTGTCCTAGGTGGGTCCTGGGAGTCTCTTAAGGAGTCCTAGAGGGCTGTAGAGGGGTGTTGGGACTCCCTACAGGGGTCCTGAGGGTCCTAGATGAGTACTTTGGGGCTCTAGATAGGTCTGGGGGTGTTTAGAGGGTCCAGGGTTGAGGGGTTCTGGGAGTCTCTAGAGGGTTCATGAAAGACCTAGAGGGGTTCTGCAGGCCCAAGAGGGGTTCTGGAAGGCCCTAGAGGGTACCAGAAGGCTCTGGAAGGATCCTAGGAGTCTAGGAGGGCTCCGAGAGGGCTCTAGTGGGGTTCTAGAGGATCCTGCAGGTCTCGATTGTCCTAGAGGGGTCCTGTAAGACCCTAAAGGGGTCCTGGGTGGCTCTAGAGGGGTCTCAGGGGGGTCCTGGGGGGGCTCTAAATGGATCCCCGGGGGTCCTGAAAGGTTCCGGGGAGGGGGAGGGTGGTGGGTTAAATGGGTCCCGGGGTTTCTAGAGGCTTCCTGGGAGTCTAAGGGGTCTTTCAAGTCCCTAGGGGGATCCTGAGTATTCCTGGGACTGGGGGCACTGGGAGGGGGAATGGGGTCCCCCAGGACTCCTCTAGCACCCCAGGAATCCTCTAGCACCCCCTGGAACCCCTTTAAGCCCCTCCCCGGACAATTTAGGGATCCTCAGGACCCTTCCAATGACTGCCAGGACCCCTCTAGGACCACCAGAACCCCTCTAGAGTCCTCTGGGACCCCTCTTGAGCCCTCCCGGGCCCTTCTCAGACTCCCTGAACCTCTCTAGAGGCCCCAGGGACCCCTTTAGGGACCCCCAGGACCCCTCTAGGACACTCAAGACCCCTCCAGAGCCCCGCAAGACGCCTCTAGCACCCCCAGGACCTCTCTACGTCTGCCCAGAACCCTTCTAGGATCCCCAGGACCATTCTAGAGCCCTCACAATCCGTCTAGGAACCCCAGGACTCTTCTAGAGCCCTTTGGGTCCGCTCTTGAGCCACCCAGAACCCTTCTAGGACCATCAAGACTCCTCAAGAGCCCCCTAGGACCTCTTTAGGGCCCCTCAGGACCCCTCCAAGACCTCTCTAGGGGCCCAGGACTCCCAAGAACCCATTTTGGGACCCCTAGGGCCCCTCTAGAGCCCCCAAGGACTTATTAGAAGAACCCCCAGGACCCTATTGTGGACCCCCAGAAACCCTCTTGCACTCCTAGGACCCCTCCCTGTACCCTTCTAGGGCATCCAGGACCCCTTGAAGGACCCCTCAGTACCCTTCTAGGAGACCCAGGACCCTTCTAGGGACTCCCAAGACCCCTCTAGGACACTCAAGACGGCACATCCCCACACGGCGCAGCAGGCTCTGTGCCCTCACAGCCCAGACCCCAGCCACCCCCCGCCCCTCGCCAAGCCCCAGCCCCGGCACCTCCTGAGCTCAGGGACTCTTCTTTCTCCTGCATATCTGCTGATAGAAATGAGAGGTAAAGCGCGGGGCTTGGGGAGAGATGCCCACATCACGATTGCTGGCTCAGCCCGGCACCAGCGCACGGTTCTACCTCGTTCCTCCCGTGCAGAAGCCACCACAACCTGGCACCCGGCGACTCTCTACCCCAGAGCTTCCCTGCTCAAGTCAGGGCTGTTTCTTTCTCAGTGAAGTTTTGTTCCTGCTCTCTTCAAGGTTTTTATCTCTGTTCTCTTTATTTCTGGAGGAGAGCAGAGCCCCCGGGGCTCCCCTGAGCCTTTCAGGTGGGCTGAGCCCTGGTGGCACCAGACAGAAACCCACAACACACAGTCCAATAAAACTCAGGGCAGAAGCGGCCTGAGGGCATCCAGGGGGTCTCCAAGGACCAGGATCGGCCCTATGGTACACCACCACCCACCAAAGGCGATCCCACACCGCACCAGCCGTGTTTTCCCTTGGTGAGGACTTTAGGGGTGAGTTGCTGGCTTTCTGAGGCCTGGAAGATTAACTATAGACCATGCCCAGGGCCATGGGGACTCCCCACAGCTCTGGGTGGAACAGACAATCATGGGCAGTGTAGGGGACCAAGCTGGAGCAGCACCGGAATGTCGGAGATGGAAACAACGAGCAATGTTTTCTTTGTTCTCCCGTTGCCGTGCACCTCCAGGGTTGGAAGGGTTGTCATGGCGTCACCGAGTGGTGGAGGGGGACATCAGTGAGCAGTGGACTGTGACATCAGCGAGCCATGGATTGTGACATCGCACCCCTCACTGCTGGTCTCCGGGCGTCAGCAGAGCCTGGCCCAGTCTGGCTCGTGCCTGGACTGCAGCTGCACGTGCCTGTGAGGTCTGGAGCACCGAGTCAAGCTTCTGGTGCTGGGTTGTGCTTTGGGGCTGCTGCCAGCAGCTCCTCGTGCCCATCCCAAAGCCATTCTGAGTTTCCCCGGCCCTGCCTGGCTCAGGCAGCCGGACACCGTGCGGTTCTTGCAGAAGCAAGGTGAGTTGCGTGGGGAAACGCCTCTGGGGTAGCTGAGGGGCAATGGGGCTTGGGGAGCTGGGAGGGTGTCCTTCTCCAGGGGCCTGGGTATGTCTTCCTTCTCCCTCCGGGACAGTGAGTGACCTGGACTCCATCCATTTTGCAGCCCGTGACGCCCTTTGGCAGCACCAGTGCCAGCAATGGCGAACATCTTCTCATCTTCAGCTCATCCCAATCCGCCACAGAGAGACGCCAACTCGGCCACGGAGACAAAGTGGAGCTGCCCCATCTGCCAGCGCCCTCGGAAGAGCGTGGCTTTTGCTCAGCCATGCCAGCACCACTTCTGCCTGAGCTGCATTGCGTACTGGGCCAACGGGACATCCCTCTGCCCGCTCTGCCGAGGACGGATTGTGACAATTAGGATTGCTGCGCAGGGAGGAGGGGACTCCCTAGAGCTCATCGTCACGAGCCAGGCACAGATCCCCGTCATCAGCAGCCGGGCAGGCCAACCTCCTGGACAACAGGACAACAGCAGCCCCCATCACGCCGCAACATCCCCTCCGGCCTCTCCGCAGGGGATGCCGTTCCTGGAAGAGCAGGGGGCTGCCCGGACAGAGGCTGGGGCTGCTGTGGGTGGCATCCTGCCGGAGGAGTGGGCAGCACTTTTCCAGCGACACCGGCATCTCCTCGACCGCGTGCTGCCCTGGCTGCGCCGAGAGCTGGAGGCGATCTATGAAGAGCAGTGGTTGCCGGTCATGGAAGCGGAGAAGGTGATCCTGTGTGCCCTGTGCTGCGTCGGGCTCGACGAGGAGGTCCTGCTCCAGGTGCTGCAGTCCGCCTTGGAGGAACACTCAGCCCCACTGGTCCATGGCCTCATCAGTGTCATTGTGGAGGTGTGTGGCGAGGAGGCTCGGAGGCTGCTGCGGTTCTACACTGCTGAGGATGAGATGGACAGCCCTGCTGGCAGCCCTGCACCCACCACCTCCCAGGGGGGCACTGCCACCCACCCCACAGCCTCCTCCAGCAGCCCTGCAGACTCTGATACGGAGCAGCCCAGGGCACTACAGACCACTCTCCACCAGGGTCCCGGCCTGCCCCCATCTGCACCCATCCCTGCGGAGCGGGAGCAGCCCCAGGAGGAGGCGGCAGTGCCAGGTCCCTCGGCTCCCAGACAGGGCATGAGCCACTTGGACAGACGACGCCGGCGCCCCCCGAAAAGGAGGACCTCTGACTCCCAGGACTGCCCGCAGCCCTCTAAGGGGCCAGATCGCCGACGGCGCTAGCAGGGCTGACGGGACTTTTTAGTAAAGAGAAAGAAAATAAATCCCTATTTCCCTGGCACAGTCTCTGGCTGCTGCTGTCTCCCTCTTCTCCTGCTGCCTTTCCTGGCGCCCTGTGCCCCACTCCAGGTGGCACCAGCCTACTGAAGGGCATGACCATGGGCCCCAGAGCCCCAGCCCGCATGGTTGCAGCCTCCTCCCACAGGAAAGCCGGGTGCTGCCACGCAATGGCAATGGAGCAGGTGCCGAGTGGGCAGGAGCAGAAGCTGGTTTTCTCTGGGTTCCATGCCCTCAGCCTGCGTCCAGTCCTTCTCTCTGCCCAGCTACCAACAGTTCTGCTCCGGTTTCTCTCCTGACATCGCACAGAGCAACCAGGGAGGAGGGGGGTCTCTCAAGCAGGTGCGGGCAGTGAGCATGAGTGTCTGAGACAGAGATGAGCCTTGTGGTCACCGTAATTGTCAGGCACGGAGCGATTGCTGCCAGCTCCTTCCCTGACACCAACAAATCCTTCAGCTTCCACCTGGGACAGACCCGCATTTCACTCCTTCTTTGGCCAACAGCGAAAGTGCTGAGGGACAGTGGGGTCATTCCAGATCACAAAATGACATCCCACTAAATCAGCCCCATCCAACCTGGCCTTGAACACCTCCAGGGATGGGGCAGCCACAACCTCCCTGGGCAAATTTACCCAGTGTCTCACCACTCTCACGGTGAAGAAATTCCTCCTAATGTCCAGTCTAAATCTGTCCCTCTCCAGTTTATACCCATTCCCCATCATCCTGGAAGGCTTTCAAGGAGTCCCAGGGAGAGCCTGAGGGATTCTGGGGGTCCTAGTGGGGTCATGGATGGCTCTAGAGGGGTTCAGAGGGTCCTAGAGGCATCTTATATGTCTCAAACACAGTTCTGCAGGTCCAAGACGGGTCCTAGAAGGCCCTAAAGGGGTCCCACGGGGCTCTCAAGGAGTCCAGAGGGTCCTAGACAGGTCCTGTGGGTCTCTAGAGCGGTCCTGCGGGTCCTAGGTGGGTCCTGGGCGGCTTTAAAGGAGTCCTGAGGGTCCTAGAGGGGTTCTGTGGGGCTCTAGAGGGGTCCTGGAAGGCCTTAAAGGGGTCTCAACAGGGCTCTCGAGGGGTCTTGGGGCTACTAGAGGTGTCCTGAGTGGCTCCAGAGGAGTCCTGAGGGTCCTGGGGGACTGAAGAGTGGTCCTGTGTGTCCTAGGTGGGTCCTGGGAGTCTCTTAAGGAGTCCTAGAGGGCTGTAGAGGGGTGTTGGGACTCCCTACAGGGGTCCTGAGGGTCCTAGATGAGTATTTTGCGGCTCTAGATAGGTCTGGGGGCGTTTAGAGGGTCCAGGGTTGAGGGGTTCTGGGAGTCTCTAGAGGGTTCATGAAAGACCTAGAGGGGTTCTGCAGGCCCAAGAGGGGTTCTGGAAGGCCCTAGAGGGTACCAGAAGGCTCTGGAAGGATCCTAGGAGTCTAGGAGGGCTCCGAGAGGGCTCTAGTGGGCTCCTAGAGGGATCCTGCAGGTCTCGAGTGTCCTAGAGGGGTCCTGGGTGGCTCTAGAGGGGTCTCAGGGGGGTCCTGGGGGGGCTCTAAATGGATCCCCGGGGGTCCTGAAAGGATCCCCAGGACCATTCTAGAGCCCTCACAACCCGTCTAGGAACCCCAGGACTCTTCTAGAGCCCTTTGGGTCCGCTCTTGAGCCACCCAGAACCCTTCTAGGACCATCAAGACTCCTCAAGAGCCCCTAGGACCTCTTTAGGGCCCCTCAGGACCCCTCCAAGACCTCTCTAGGGGCCCAGGACTCCCAAGAACCCATTTTGGGACCCCTAGGGCCCCTCTAGAGCCCCCAAGGACTTATTAGAAGAACCCCCAGGACCCTATTGTGGACCCCCAGAAACCCTCTTGCACTCCTAGGACCCACCCTGTACCCTTCTAGGGTACCCAGGACCTCTTGAAGGACCCCCAATTCCCTTCTAGGAGACCCAGGACTCTTCTAGGGACTCCCAAGACCCCTCTAGGACACTCAAGACCCCTCTAGAGCTCCCCACATTCACACTAGGGCACCCCAGAACCCCTATAGAACCACTGGGACCCTTTTAGGGCTCCCCAGGACCCTTTTTGGACCCTGAGGACCCCCCTAGATCCCCCAAGGACTCATTAGGAGGCACCAAGTACCCCTTTAGGGACCCTCATGCTCCTCTAGGACACTCAAGACCTCTCCAGAGCCTCCCAAGACCACTCTAGGACCCCCAAAGATCCCCCTAGAGTTCCCTGGAACCCCTGCAGACCCTAGCAGAACCCCTCTGCAGCCCCTCAGGACCCCTCTAGAACCACCTAGGACTCGTCTTGGACCCTCAGGACCAGTCTAGAGCCACCCATGATCCCTCTAGGACCATCAAGAGCCCTCTAGAGTCACCCAGAACCTTCCAAGACCCTTCTAGTGACCTGGAGGACCACTCTTGGACCCTCAGGACTTCACAAGAGCCCCCCAGAACCCTTCTAGAGACCCCTGGGACCACTTCAGGGCCTTCCATGACCACTTCAGGGCCTTCCAGTACCACTCTTGGGCCCGCAGGACCCCTCTAGAGCCACCCAAGACCCCTCAAGGATCTGCAGGATCCCTCTAGAGTCCCCTGGGACACATTTAGAGCCTTTTGAGACCTCTCTTGGACCCGCAGGAGCCCTCTAGAGCACCACAGGACCCCTCCAGGACCCTCAGGACTCCTCTGAAGACACAGACAGCCTGATTTAGTGGGGTGTCCCTGCCCATGGCAGGGAGGTTGGAACTAAAGGATTTTTAAGGTCCCTTCCAACTATTCTGATTCCATACAGGACACCCAGGACCCCTCGAGATCCCCCTGGAAACCCTTTAAGGCCTTCCAGGTATCATCTAAGACCCCCAGGACCCCTCTAAAATCCTGTAGGACCACTGTAGGAGTCCCAGGACCCTTCTAGAGCACCCAGAGAGCCCTCTAGGGCCTTCCAGGACCCATCTTGGGCCCGCAGGAGCCCTCTAGAGACCCTCAGGACTCCTCTAGAGCCCCCTGGGACCCATGTAGGACCCTGCAGAACCCCTCTAAGATGCCCAGGAACCCTCTAGGGCAGGCAGAACAGCTCTAGGGCCCATCGGGCCCTCTCTAGAGACCACTAGGACCCTTCTAGCATCTCTGGGATGCATATAGAGCCTTCTGGGAGACTTCTAAGCCCACCTGGAGTCCTTTTGGGCCTTCCAGGACCTTTCTTGGACCCAAAGGACACCTCTAGGACACTCAGAACCCCTCTAGAGCCACCCAGGACTCCTCCAGAGCCACACAGAAACCCCTTTAGGGCCTTCCAGGACCCCTCTAGGGACCCCCAGGACCCCACTAGAGCCCCCAAGGGCCCCTCTAGGACTCCCAAAACCCTTGTGGAACCCCCTGCAAGGCCCTCTTTGGGGCCTTCCAGGACCCATCTTGGGCCCCCAGGACCACTCTAGAGCCCTCTAAAGCCCAACAGGACTAGTCAAGGACCCTCAGAATCCCTCTAGAGCCACTCAGGACCCCTCTAGGGTCTTAAAGGAGTCCCAGGGGGCTCTAGAAGGGTCAAGAGGGTCCCAAAAGTGTCCTGGAAGGCCTTAAAGGGATCCCGGGGGGCTCTTGAGGGGTCTTGCAGGTCCTAGAGGGGTCATTGGTGGCTCTAGAGTGGTCCAGAGGGTCCTTGAGGGGTCCTGAGGGTCTCAAGAGGGGTCCTGCAGGCCCAAGAGGGGTCCTGGAAGGCCTTAACGGGGTCCCAGGGGGCTCTAGATGGGTCCTGGGTGCCTCTAGAGGGGTCCTGTGGGGCTCTAGAGGGGTTCTAAAAGGTCTTGAAAGGGCCCCGGGGCCTCTCAAGTGGTCCTGAGCCTTCTAGAGGGGTACTGGGTGGCTCCAGAGGGGTCCTGGGGATACTAGAAGGGTCCTAGGAGTCGCTGGGGGGGGTACTGGGGGTCTGTACGGGGGTCCTGGTGGCCCTAGATAGGTACTGGGTGGCTCTAGATAGGTCCAGGACCCCTTAGAAGGGTCCTGCAAGTCTCTAGAGAGGTCCGTGGGATCCTAGAGTGGTCCTGGGGGGTCCCTAGCAGAGTCCTGGATGTCCTAGAAGGAAACCAGTGTTCTCTAGAGGGGTCCTCGGGGGAATCTAGTGGGATCCTGGGGGCTCTAGAGGGATCCTAGAGGGCCCAAGAGGGGTTCTGGAAGGCCCTGGATTGGTCCCAGGATCTCTAGAAGGGTCCTGGGAGTCCAAGCAGGGTCCTGAGGGTCCTAGAGGAGTCCTGGAAGGCCCTAAAGGGGTTCTGGGTGACTCCAGAAGGGTCCTGGGGGTTATAGAAGGGTCCTAGGGGGCTGTTGAGGGGTGGTGGGAGTCCCTGCAGGGGTCCTGATGGCCCTAGATGGGTACTGGGAGGCTCTAGATAGGTCTGGGGCCTTTAGAAGGATCCTAGGTGTCTCGGGGTGGGGGTGGGGCTGGGAGTCTCTAGAGGGGTCCTAGACATCCTAGAAGGATCCTAAGGGCTCTAGAGGGGTTTGGGGGGGCTCTAGAGAGGTCTGGGGGTGCTCTAGATGGGACCTGTGGGTCCAAGAGGAGTCCTAGAAGGCTCTAAAGGGGTCCCAGGGGGTTCTCGAGAGGTCCTGGGGGTCCTAGAGGTGTCCTGGGTGGCTCCAGATTGATCCTGAGGGCCCTAGATGGGTACAGGGGGGCTCTAGATAGGTCTGAGTGCCTTTAGAAGGTTCCTGGTCATGTCTAGAGGAGTCCTGGGGCGTCCCTAGAGGGGTCGCGGGGGGTCTCTAGAAGGGTCCTTGACCTTACCTGGACCACGTGTCCTGTTCTGGAGTCCTCAGCACAGGAAGGACATGGAGCTCTTGGTAAGATTCCAGAGGAAGCCATGGAGATGATTTGAAGGCTGGAGAACCTCCCATACAAGGACAGGCTGGGAAAGTTAGGGTTGTTCAGCCTGGAGAAGGGAAGGCTCTGGGGAGACTTTAGAGCAGTTTTCAAGATGAAAAGGGTCTCCAGAAAATCTGGGAAAGGGGTCTTGATCAGAGAGGGCAGGGATAGGATGAGGGGGAATGATTTTCAGCTGAAAGAGGGGAGATTGGGATGAGATCTTAGGTAGAAATGTTTTGCTGTGGGGGTGGGGAGGCCTTGGTTGCAGGGATTTTTTTTCTCTGAGGTTTATTCCATATGGAAGCGGCTGCCCAGGGAAGCGGTGGCCTCTCCATCCCTGGAGGAGTTGAAAAACCATATAGATGTGACACTTGGGGACGTGGTTTACTGGGCTGGGAGTGTTGGATTGACGATTAGATGGGATGAACTGAGGTCTTTTCCAACCTTAACAATTCCATGAATCTATATTTGGAAGCAAGGGTGTTCCTTAGGAAGCAGAGAGTGCTCTCCAGGATGAAAACATTGGGGCTGCTGCGATGCCGGCAAGTGCTGAAGCCAGGAGAACTCAGAAACGGCTCCGTCTTTGCTATTTACCAAGAGTTATGCAAATTGCATGGTCAACCCGATGCGGGCTGCTTGCTGCTGCCGTCGCGGAAGCTTGTCTGCAGGAAACAGATTTGGCTCCAGCAGCCGCCTGCATCGCTGGGTGCTCCGGTTGGTTGTTTCAGGCAGGTCTCCTTCACACACAGCTATCATGGACCGCTGGATGGTTCCTTCATGCCTGATCTGATCAGGACTTTGTGTTCTACCTAATTCAGCTTTGATTCCAAGCTGGGTAATTTGGGATTCTGCCACTTTCTGACCAAATCACTGAAGATTTCGTCATGGGAGACCCTGTACCGAGCGGTATGTGATTTGAAACAAGCTTTTGTACTCTTTGTCACGTAAAGCTTTCGGGCGTGGTGTGAGCTGTGATGCGGGACAGCCCATGAGCCACGGAGGAAATGTGGGTGCTAGGAAAGAGCCGTAAATTCCTCAAATTGGGGTTTCCGTGAAGATCCCAAAGGTTCAGGTCTCTACTAGATGAAATTGTTTGATGCATCGGTGCTCAGAGAAGTGGTGGCTGTCCCATGCCTGGAGGTGTTGAAGGCAGGGTTGGATAGGGCTTGGAGCAACCAGATCTTGTGGGAGGTGTCGTGGAAATGTATAGGCTTTAAGGTCCTTCCATCCCAAACCGTTCCATGATTCTATGATCTGCTGTGCGTCACCACCTGTCTAAATTCTTCCTACCATTGCTAACAGTTCCTCAGTCTTAATATTGAAGAACCAAACAGCCAGAGGTTTAGTGGAGCTGTACTTCTCTTCCTTAAAAAGGAAGGTTTATTATGCAAGAGCTGCAGCTTCTTCTATCTATCGAGTCAAGTCTCTTTTACCAATGTTTTCCTCTAACACTGGTGATCGCCTCATTTTTATCTTGTAAACCAATGCACCTGCAGTCGGTTTCTGCTCTCTGACAGCTCAGGAATGTTTGTAGCCTTCACGCTTCCTTTTTGAATGAATCGATGTGGAACTGGAAATTCTCCATCCCTCCCTTGGCGCATTGTGTTAATCCCCCTGTTAATACCTGCTGCTATTTCAGGCCTCTGACCTCGCGTGGGGTTTCCTGTCAGTTGTGGGTGATGGCACTGGGTGGTAGATGTTCCGACCTCCTCGAAACTGAGCTGATTTGTCAATTCAGAGGCCTTTGTTTCACTGAAGGAGGAAGAGGAGAAGAAAGCTGAGCCATAGATGGGAGGTGGTCGTGGGTTTTCCAAAACTGTTGTCAAAGAACTTGGATTATTTCCCCTGAAGGTGTTCAAGACCAGGTTAGATGAGGCTATGAGCAACCTGATCCGGTGGAAGTGTCCCCGCCCATGGCAGAGGGATGGAACTGGATGTTCTTTAAGTTTCCTCCCAAACCAAACCATTCCCTGATTCTATGAATCTCTCACTTTAACTGGTGACACAAAAGGTCAACGCGTTCCTCAAACCATGACTTTTTTGGCCAGACTGCAGCTATTTACCTTAAAATGAGATTCCAGTGGCAAAGCAAAGGGCGATCGCTTGACCAATAGCAACATTTCTACACCGTGAAGATCAATTAAGCCATCAGGTTAAGATAAAACATGTCTTGGAGGTTCTTAGCTTGCCCAGAGAAGTTGTGGATGCTCCATCCCTGGAGGTGTTCAAGGCCAGACCGGACGATGCTTTGAGCCACCTTATCCAGTGGAAGAACCTGATCCAACTCCATGTCCTTCCTGTGCTGAGGACTCCAGAACTGGATGCAGAGCTCCTGGTGAGGTCTCCCCAGAGTGGAGCAGAGGGGCACAATCCCCTCCCTTGCCCTGCCGGTCCCACTGCTTTGGATGAAGCCCAGGACACAGCTGTCAATTAATTTCCTTGATGAGATACATATGAGTCACAGAAATCACTTGGCTCAGCCCTCCATGTGCCAAAAAGCCACTCAGAAAACTATGGGACAAACGGGTGTCCTTCTGGGGCTGAGTATGGGGAAGCAGATGTTCAAATTTGCGAGCATGCTGCTGACACCACCAAATACGGCCACGCCAGGGAACTATTTTGTGTCCAATTTCTCCACCTTCCATCCTTTATGGGTATTAAATACAATATTATCTCAGTGAGATGAAGCAAAAGACTTGCTAGAACCTGAGGTTTGGGTCTTGCCTATCTCCTGGTGCCTCGCAAGAGCAGCTTTGGAAAGCAGAACATTATACTTCACCCCCACCGATGCTGCTGAGGTTGAGTCACTGTTTCCTGTTGTACAACTCTCTGCTCGCGGTAAACAAGGGAAATGAAAGACGTCCGTCTGCCCCACGTCTTTAGGATTCCAATTAAATTAGCCTGTCTTGGGTTTGTCTTGGATTAGGAATGACCCGTCTCTCTTCCAGGATGAGATGTTTGGTGAACAGCCCCGTTGGGGTCACCGATTGCGTGGGAAATGCTGATTTAGCACAGTTAAGCAGAATGGGTGCTGGGTTGCTTTAGTGGTGCTTGGGTCCTTGGTGCTGTTGCATCCCTTCCTCAGTCCAACCAGCCTGGTGGTGTGGTCTAAGATCTTGGGGAGAAATGTTTTGCTGTGAGGGTGGGGAGGCCCTGGCCCAGGTTCCCCAGAGCAGTGGTGGCTTCCCCACCCCTGGAGGTGTTGAAGGCCAGGTTGGATGGGGCTTGGAGCCCCTCATCCAGTGGAAGGTGTCCCTGCCTATGACACAGGGGTGGAACTGGATGGGTTTTGAGGTCCCTTCTGATCCAAACCATTCCATGATTCTATGATTCTGTGAGGCCTGGATATAGCTACAAGAGATACAAACAGACCTTTCTACCAAGCACCATTGAGCAACACATGTGTCTACTTGCTGCTCGCTGTCAAAAACACAACGACCAGTGAAGCAACTCTAGATTTAGGTCAACCACATCCTGTTTCATGGAATGTCAAAAGGACAAAGAAGAGTGAAGTCATCTTTTGGGTTTTGTATTTTTTACCCATTGTGCCCAGTTTCATATTTGAAACCATCTTTCCTTTTGTTTTTTTTTTTTTCGCAGCAACTTTCAGCCTGAGTTAATTTTAGTTTCAGCCCCAAAATCACAAACGCCTGCAGGGTTGGAAAGTGAGGCTCACAGCATTGGTCACTCCATATAAAATGCATTTGCTCGACTCCACCTGCAACTGTGGGCAGAATACGCTGCGATCTCGCCAAGAAGCGTGGCAGGAGAGCATTGCCCCTTGAGCAGGGACGAGCCCGTGTTAGACTTCTCATGCCCACTCATCTTTCTCACAGATGTGGACGGTGGGATGGAGGGCACCATCAGCAAGTTTGGAGTGGTGTGGTTGACATGCTGGAGGGAAGGGATGGCATCCAGGGAGACACGGACAGGCTGGAGAGGTGGAACTGTGAAATTCATGAGGTTCAACAAAGCCAAGGGCAAGGTCATGCACTGGGGTCAAGGCAATCCCAAGCACAATCCCAGGCTGGGTGGAGAATGGATTAGGAGCAGCCCTGAGGAGAAGGACTGGGAGTGCTGGGGGAGAGGGAGCTCCATGTGAGATGGCAAAGCACACTCACATCCTGGAAAGCCCAAAGGTGTCCTGGGCTGGATCCAAAGCTGTGGGACCAGCAGGGTGAGGGAGGGGATTTTGCCCCTCTCCTCTGCTCTGTGGAGACCAAACCTGGAGGCCCACATCCAGTTCTGGAGTCCTCAGCACAGGAAGGACAGGGAGCTGGTGGAGCAAGTCCAAGAGAGGCCATGGAGATGCTGTGAGGGCTGGAGCACCTCCTGTCTGAGGGCAAGATGGAAGAGTTGGCCTTGTTCAGCCTGGAGAAGGCTCCAGGGAGACCTTAGAGAAGCTTCCAGGGTGGAAACAGACTCCAGGAAAGCTGAGGAAAGCTTGACCAGGGAGTGCAGGGACAGGGCAAGGGGAACTGTTTTGAGCTGAAAGAGGGGAGATCGGGATGAGATTTTAGGGAGGAATGTTTTGCTGTGAAGGTGGGGAGGCCCTGGCCCAGGTTACCCAGAGCAGTGGTGGGTCTCCCATCCCTGGAGGTGTTGGAGGCCAGGCTTGATGGGACTTGGAGCAACCACATCCAGTGGGAGGTGTCCCTGCCCATGGCAGGGGTTGGAACTGGATGGGCTTTGAGGTCCCTTTCAACCCAAATCATTCCATGATTCTATGATTCTCTATGTGGTGCTTATGGACACGGTTTGATGGTGGAGTTGGCAGTGTTGGGTTGAGGGTTGGATTTGATGATCATAAAGGTCTCTTCCAACTTAAATGATTCTGTGATGATTCTATGATGTTTCCAGGTCTCAACAATCAAGAGAGGACACCTGAGAACCGGAAACGATACAGTGAGATATTCCGGAGCCTGGATGCCATAGAAATCTCAATTGGAAATGCGTACGTAGAGAAATGGGGCAGAGCTTTCCTGGGTCTTCTCCCTCATTTCTTTAACTGTGTTCTTTTTCATTACCCAGGATGGTTGATATGTTCATTGGGGATGCTGATAGCACGGACAACCCAGACCTACCTGCAGAAAGAGAGGTCGTTCCGATAGGAAAGAAAGAAATTATTGATGTCCATGACCAAAATGTAAGAGCTTGAGTTCATATTATTAAATTCTATGTCATAAAGTTGGGTATTGGGTGATGTAGAAAAATGAGAGCTGCCAGCATTCAGGCTTGCAGCCTTTTCCCAGCCTTGATCTCTCTGCTTGATGGCCGCATTCCTTCCCCGTTTCTGCCTCTGGAAGATTCTATGCCATGTCACTCCGATAAATCTCAGGATACAAGAGCCAACGTTATCCAGGGCTGCATCCAAACCAGTGAGACCAGCAGGACAAGGGAGGGGATTCTGCCCCTCTGCTGTGCTCTGGAGAGACCAAACCTGGAGCCCCACATCCACCTCTGTAGACCTGAGCAGAGGAAGAACATGGAGTTGTTGGAGCAAGGCCAGAGGAGGCCACGGAGATGATGCGAGGGCTGATGCACCTCCCATCTGAGGAGAGGCTGGGAGAGTTGGGGGTGTTCAGCCTGGAGAAGAGAAGGCTGAAGGGAGATCTTAGAGCAGCTTCCAGTATGGAAAGGGGCTCCAGGAAAGCTGGGGAGGGACTTTTGATCAGGGAGTGCAGGGACAGGACGAGGGGAACGGTTTTGAGCTGAAAGAGGGGAGATTGAGATGAGATTTTAGGGAGGAATCTTTTCCTGTGAGGGTGGGGAGGCCCTGGCCCAGGTTGTTGAAAGCAGTGGTGGCTGCCCCATCCCTGGAGGTGTTGAAGGCCAGGTTGGATGGGGCTTGGAGCAACCTGATCCAGTGGGAGGTGTCCCTGCCCATGGCAGGGGGTGGAACGAGATGGGCTTTGAGGTCCCTTCCAACCCAAACCATTCTGTGATTCCATGATTTATTTGCACTAGGTTGCTTTCCTGGCCAAAACCAGGGCTCCGCTTGGTCATTGTTAAAAACTCTCCCAATTTCTCAGTTTTCCTTCACCATTTTCCTCTTCTTTGCCCCACAGTTGAACGAAAGTTTCTGTAAGAGCAAAACGAGCTCGGACAAGCAAGCACAGGCAGAGCTAACAGGTAACACCACTAATTATAGATTGAGAAGGTGACATGAGGACACTTGGTCTATCACCTGTGAATGGTCCTGGCAGCCTCCCAGGGACACGGATGAGCTGGCTGGATGGCTGGGCCCAAAGAGTGGTGGGGAATGAACTTCCATCTCATCGGCAGCTGGGCACAAGTGGTGTTCTCCAGGGCTCAGTGTTGGGTCTTCTTCTGTTTAACATCTTTCTCAAGACAAAATGGCCTCAAGTTGCACCAGGAGAGGTTTAGATTGGATACGGGGAAAAATTCCTTTGCCCAAAGGGTTGCCAAGTGCTGGAACTGGTTGCCCAGGGAGGGAGCTGAGTGCCCATCCCTGTAGGCTTTTAGAAGTCATGGAGATGTGGGGCTGAGGGACCTTGTTAGGTGGTGGAGTTGGCAGTGTTGGGTTAAGGGTTGGACTGGACTCACTGCAGTGCAATGGATCTGTATTAGGTTCCAGCAAGGAGCAAGAATCCTTCCTGCAACTCCCCAGAAACCCAACAGGTCCTCACTTTTGGTTTTCAAAACCAATTAAACATAAATGTTTAATTAAAATGGGGTGTTGGAGGAGTATAGAGGTAGAATTTGCCTGGAGGTTGTGTAGTTCCATGGGTAGGACAGCATGGGGTCACCATGAAGGAGACATCAATGACGTTGTCCAGTGAAAGACCTTATTTGTGGCTGTTATCCAAATATTTCATAGCACCAGCCCTTGAGACTCAAATTTTGCCCCTGGGGAGCCTCTACCCATCATCCAGAGCTGATCTGCATCTGAATTTATTCTGTTGTAGCTCAGGAGGCAGATGAAATGCTGATAAAATGTGAAGGTGGCATCGATGCAGCCCTTGAATATGCCAAAATGTGGTGTAAATACGTCAAAGAGCTGCTCAGCTGGATTGAAAAGCGCCTGAGTTACGGTGAGTCATCTGGACCTGGACGGGCTGGAGAGGTGGTCCACTTCTGGAGTCCTCAGCACAGAAAGGACATGGAGCTGGTGGAGCGAGTCCAGAAGTGGCATGGAGATGATACGAGGGCTGGAGCACCTCCTGTATGAGGACAGGCTGAGAGAGTTGAGATTATTCAGCCTGGAGAAGAAAAGGCTCCAGGGAGACCTTAGGGAGACCTTAGAGAAGGTTCCAGTAGGAAAAGGGCTCCAGGAAAGCTGGGAGGGGCTCTTGACCAGGGAGTGCAGGGACAGGACAAGGGGAATGGTTTTGAGCTGAAAGGGGGCGGATTGAGGTGAGATCTTTTGGAGAAATGTTCTCCTGTGAGAGCAGGGAGGTCCTGGCCCAGGTTGCCCAGAGCAGTGGTGGCTACTTCATCCCTGGAGGTGTTGAAGGCCAGGCTGGATGGGGCTTGGAGCAACCTGATCCAGTGGGAGATGTCCCTACCCATGGCAGGAGTTGGAACTGGATGGGCTTTGGGGTCCCTTCCAACAAAAACCATTCCATCATCCCACAACTCTATGAGTCCAGGCTCTGAACCAGCAGGGCACCCACTTTTCTGTAGCTCTTTTATTTCAATCTTACCCAAAACCAAACAGTTGTGAGCAAAAAAAGTGACCAAACACCAATGCTATTTGTTGCTTTTGCCCAAAGATAAAGACATGGAGTCAGATTTCCTTCCCTGGGTGATCCTAAGTGACCGGAACAGGCTCAGGCTTTGACAAACCCACCTCTGCAACCATGACTCTGGTGTCCAATCTCCCCTGCTCTTTTCCAGAGACGGAGTTTGCCAAAGGGATGATGAAGATCGCAGAATCAGGACGAAATGCCATCTGCCAACAGGTGCGGATCCCAGCGATGTTCTCACCTCACTGCATGGGGTTCCCTCTGGAGGAGAAGGAGGGAATCATAGAATGTCCTTAGTTGGAAGGGACCTACAAGGATCATCAAGCCAACTCCTGTCCCTGCACAGGACAACCCCAACATTCACAGCGTGTGTCTAAGGGCGTTAGCGAAGTGCTTCTTGAATATTGTCAGGCTTGGCACCCTGAATGCTTCCCTGGGGAGCTGTTCCAGTGCTCCACCACTCTCTGGGTGAAGGATCTTTACCTATTGTCCAATTTGACCCTGTCCTGATACATCTTCCTGCCATTCCCTTGGGTCCAGAGAGAAGAGCTTAGCGTCAACTCCTCTTCCTCCCTGTGTAAGAAAGCTGTAGATCGCAATGAGGTCTCCCCTCAGTCTCTTCTTCTCCAGGCTGAAAAGAGCAGGTGATTTCAGCCACTCCTTATATGGCTTCCTCTCTAAGGTCTTCACTAACTTTGTGCCCACCTCTGGACATTTTCCAGTAGCTTTAGGTCCTTTTTGTCCAAAGCTACACCCAGTGGTCAAGGTGGGGCAGCACCAGTGCGTAGCAGAGTAGGACAATCCCTTCCCTTGACTGGCTGGCAATGCTCTGCTGGGTGCACCCCAGGACATGGTTGGCTACCAGGGCACACTGTTGGCTCGTGGTCAGCTTGCTGTCAGCCAGAATACCCTAAATCCCATCTCTAGAGGTGCTGAAGGCCAGGTTGGATGGGGCTTGGAGCACCCTAATCCAGTGGAAGGTGTCCCTGACCGTAGCAGGGGGTTGCAACCAGATGGGCTTTAAGATCCCTTCCAACCCAAACCACTCCACGATTCTATGATTCTATATCAGCTTTTTTGGTCTCTGCAGCACAACATGCCTCTTCGGGCACTCTACACAATGGTTCTGGAACACGACATAAAGGTTGGGAATTCAGCTACTGAGACTGTAGCATTGCTCCAACAAAAGGAATTCTACCAGGTACTGGGCTGGACATCACAGAGATCTAAAAGGAAGGATTTATCTTGGTCTGAGGGGGTGGAAGGGAAGAGAGAAGGGAAACACACACAACACATTTCAAGGAAAAGGAGGGATCTTGCAAGATTTGCTCTCTTAATTCTATGCCCTCATCTGTCAGATACCCTTTCCTGCCTCCTGAGGAACTGCTGCTGCCCCTAACTTTTCTTACTCTACAGCCTCTGGCAGCCAAGAAGAATGAAATTGAGAAATGGAGGAAAGAATTCAAGGATCAGTGGACAAAGGAGCAAAAGAGGATGGTGAGTGGTCAACAGATGGGCTTGACCTTCACACTGCTCATGGCTTGCAACACAGAAAGGAAATGTTTAGGAAATATAATAGGCGTCCTAGCATTGAATTTCAGTACAAGACAGAAATTGAGCTGCTGGAGCATGTCCAGAGGAGGATAACGATCTCTTAGAGCTTCTGAACTTTGGGGAGAGTGGGACAAAAGATACGATGTCCCTTTGGATGATAATATCCATTGGAACCGGAAGCCAGGTGCTTTCGTGGAATCATAGGATCATGGAATCATTACAGTTGGAAAAGACCTCTCGGATCATCTAGTCCAACCGTCAGCCCAACAACCCCAGCCCATCAAACCATGTCTTGAAGTGCCATGGCCGCAAACTTTCCTCCCAAACAGAGCACTGCTGTGACTTGTTCCTCCTGCTGCCTCACCAAGCCTCCAAAACCTGTTCCTTTTCCTATTCCAGAATGAATCCTTGTCATCCCTGCGCAAGTCTCGCCTGCAATACATCCAGCGCTGCGAGGAGCTGGAGAAAGCAAAGCACTTGAGTGCCAAGGCTGAGGATGAATACCAGAGCATTGCCATCACCAACCCCGGCAGTGCCAACAAGCAGCTGGAGAAGAGACGCCGGTCCTGTGAGGAGGCACAAGCCAAGGTGATGAGTTTGGAAAAGGCAGCCAACCCCACATGCTGTGTTACCATATCTTCTCAGCGATAGCCTAGGTTCATAGGACCATGGGATCGTAGAGGTTGGAAAAGACCTTTAAGATCATTCTCTCCAACTATCAACACAATACCACCATGTCTACTAAACAATGTCCCCAAGTGCCACACCTCCACAGTTTTTGAAGCCTTCCAGGGACGGAGACTCCACCACTGCCCTGCACAGCCACTTCCAAGGCTTCACCACTCTTCCAATACGAGCCTTTTCCCCAACAGCCAACTTAAACCTCCCCTAGCACAACTTGAGTCCATTTCCTCTTGTCCCATCACTTGTTCCTTGGGAGAAGAGCCCAGCATCTACCTCACCACAATCTCCTTTTTGGTAGTTGTGGAGAGCAATGAGATCTTCCCTCAGCCTCTTCTTCACCAGCCTCACATCCCTCAGCTGCTCCCAGAACCCCTGGGCTCCAGACCCTTCCCAGCTCCGTTCCCCTCTCCAGACATGCTCCAGCCCCTCAATGTCCCTCTTGGGGCCCAAAACGGAACCCGGGATTCCAGGTGCAGCCTCACCAGTGCTGACTCCAGGGAGACAATCCCTTCCCTACTCCTGCTGGCCACCTCCATGGCTGATTCAAGCCAGGATGCTGTTGGCCTTCTTGGCCACCTTGGCCACTGCTGGCTCACGTTCAGCAGCTGTTGACCAGGTCCTTTTCAACCAGGTAACTTTCCAGCCACACTTCCCCATGTGACTTTCTCCTCCTTTGTTCCATTTCTGACCATGCACAGGCTCAGGAAGCAGAAGCTTTGTACAAGATGTGCATCAATGACGCCAACTTTCGGCGACAAGAACTGGAGAAAGTGCGAGCACGGATCGTCTCCCATATTAGGAAGCTCATTTACCAAGGGGATGAGGTCCTGACGTGGGTATGTGTAATCTTTAATTTGTCCTCTAAACCCTTTTGCATGGATAAGACCTCCAGGCTCTTCACCATTTCATGGCTGAACACGAACAGACTCTTCTCAAGCAGCCGAACTTAGACATTGCTTTGCTATCAACACCTTACAGATGTTTAAGTCTATTTTCAATTATCATATAATCACAGAATCATTCAGGTTGGAAAAGACCTTTAAGCTCATTCTGTCCAACCACCAGCCCAGCATCCCCAAACCATGTTCCCGAGTGCCACAACTCCACATTCTTTGAAGCCCTCCAGGGAAGGAGACTCTACCACTTCCCTGCGCAGCTGCTCCCAAGGCTTCACCACTCTGTCAGTGAAGGAATTTTCCACAATATCCAACCTAAACCTTCCATGGCAAAACTTGAGGCCATCTCCTCTTGTCCCGTTGCTTGTTCCTTGGGAGAAGAGCCCAGCACCCACCTTACCACAAACTCCTTCCTGGGAGATGCTCAGAGCAATAAAGTCTCCACTCAGCTTCTTCTTCTCCAGACTAAACAGCCTCAGGGCCCTCAGCTGCTCTCAGAACCCCTGGGCTCCAGACCCTTCGCAGCTCCGTTCCCTTCTCCGGATGAGCTCCAGCACTTCAATGTCCCTCTTGGAGTGATGGACCCAAAACCGAACCTGGAATTCAAGGTGCAGCCTTACCAGTGCCAAGCAGAGGGGGACAATCCATTCCCTACTCCTGTTGGCCACACAATGGCTGATCCAAGCCAGGGTACCATCGGCCTTTTTGGCCACCTGGGCCACTGCTGGCTCATGTTCAGCATCTGTTGACCAACAGTCCCGGGTCCTCTTCTGTAAAGCATCTTTCCAGCCGCTCTTCTCTGAGCCTGTACGACTGCTTTGAGGACAGAGATATCCATAGAGAAAGTCTGGGGAGGAAAGAAAAATCATAAGATCATGGAACGGTTTGTGTTGGAAGGGACCTCAAAGCCCGTCCGGTTCCACCTCCCCTGCCATGGGCAGGGACACCTCCCACTGGATCAGGTTGCTCGAAGCCCCTTCCAACCTGGGCTTTAACTCAGTCAAACTGAGTTTGAGTAACACGAAACCTGGATTGGTGAAGACCTCTGAGATCCAAGGTCGGAAAAAGCACCTGGGCTTTCACCAGTGATGATTCTTGTCTTTTTTCTTTCCCTGTAAGGTCACGTTAAGGATGTTCAAGCAACGCCAGACCCAGTCAGAACAGGTCCCAGTGGGATACCAGTACCTGTCAGAGGTCTGCAAGCCCTACAAAGCGGGTGAGAGGTACCTGGAGTTCATTCAGGCTCTGCAGAAGAAAGACATCCCTATGGAAGTGTTTGAATTTGAGCCGTTCGCTACCGGAGGGCAGAGGTAAAATTAGAAAGTAGAAAGTTTCCACCCTAGCTGAAAGGTCAGAGTTAAAGAGCGCAGAGAACGAAAATGCTTAACACACAGCGATGATGTGATTGACAACGCTGCAGCGTTCTGGTTGTGAACACCTGCAAAGCCACCACTGGAGGGTGTCAAGATATTTTCTCTCTGGGTAGTTCCGTTAATGAAGTACAGATCCCTAACGATGCGCTCAGCTCCTTCTACTGAGCACAGGACCAACACAGAATCATGGAATGGTTTGGGTCAGAAGTGACTTTAAAGATCATCCAGTTCCAACCCCATGCCAGAGGCAGGGACACCTCCCACTGGATGTGGTTGCTCCAAGCCCCATTCAACCTGGCCTTGAACGCCTCCAGGGATGGGACAGCCATGACTTCTGTTGGCAGCCTGTGCCAGCGTGGAACATCAGGAAAACAAAGGACATGGAGTCCAGAGGATGCCATGAAGATGATCCAAGGGCTGGAGAAACATCTGCCTGGGGAGCTCTGGCAGTTGCAGAGGGAAACACTGCAGTTGGGATAACAGATGGGGAAAAAAGATGGAGTGAAGGAGCTGGGGGGAAGGGAATCAGATAATGGGCTGCATCCAAAGCAGCAGGATCAGCAGAGTGAGGGAGGGGATTCTGCCCCTCTGCTCTGCTCTGGGGAGACCAAATCTGGAGCCTTGGGTCCAGTTCTGGAGTCCTCAGCACAAGAAGGACAGGGAGCTGGTGGAGTGAGGCCGGAGAAGGCCACAGAGATGATCCATGGGCTGGAGAACCGCCTGTCCAAGGAGAGGCTGAGAAAGTTAGCGTTGTTCAGCCCGGAGAAGAAAAGGCTCCAGGGAAACCTTAGAGCAGCTTCCAGTAGGAAAGGGGCTCCAGGAAAGCTGGGAGGGGCTGTTGATCAGGGAGGGCAGAGATAGGACGAGGGGAACAGTTTTGAGCTGGAAGAGGGGAGATTGATGTGAGATCTTGGGGAGAAATGTTTTCCTGTGAGGCTGGTGAAGCTCTGGCCCAGGTTGCCCAGAGAAGTGGTGGCTTACCCATCCCTGGAGGTGTTGAAGACCTGGTTGGATGGGGCTTGGAGCCCCTGATCCAGTGGGAGGTGTCCCTGCCCATGGCAAGGGGTTGGAAATGGATGGGCTTTGATGTCCCTTCCAACCCAATCCATTCCATGATTCTATGAGAAGCACGGTAGAAGATTTGCACCATATCCCTGTCGTTCTTTCTATAATTTGCCAAAGATTTGGTCACTCTTATCTCCTGTGGACAGAAAGAGTGGAATTCTATTGAATAAATCCTCTTTTTCCTAGTTTTGTGCAGGTATTTATTAGCCTCTTTGAGAACCCACTTTACACTCGCAAGCTACCTGATGCTTTGTCTCAGGTACCCGTATGCCCCTCTGTGATGCAATATTGTCCCTTATTCTTCTCTGACGGAAAATTCTTTGCAATCCCATCTCAGATCCCCTCCAAGCAGCAAGAAGAAGATGGCTTTGCATTACACTGGACCATCTTCCACAGCACAGGATGGGAACACTCCAGAGGAGACATCCAGAAAGCAGTTCTCCATGAATGGTGAACAGAGTACACTGAATTTAATGAATCACAAAATGGTTTGTTTTGGAAAGGACCTCAAAGCCCATCCAGTTCCACCTCCCTGCCATGGAACTGGAAGGGGCACCTTCCATTGGATCAGGTTACCATCCAACCTGGTCTTGAACACCTCCCTCAATCAGGCATTTAGAGTAGGAGCCAATGAGGTGGATGAAGTTCTCCAAGTCTTAGGGCAATGCTTGAGGCTTTACTCAGCCTCAGAGAAGATATTGGCGAGTATTTATGGATTGGGAGCTCAGTTTGGAGCTCAACCCCGTGCTGAAGCAACCCAAGAGTGCTCAGGAAGGTCTGTCACTGTCTCTACTTTCTACAGGTGGAGAATGGCCTAAGGTCATGCCAGGGGAGGTTTAGAATAGACATCAGGAACAAAGTCTTCACTGAAAAGTTTGTCAGACACTGGCAGAGGCTGCCCAGGGATGCGGTTGAGTCATCATCCCTTGAAGGATTTAAAAGATGGGTGGATGAGGTGCTCAAGGATATGGTTTAGCAGTGGCAGATACGGTTGGATTCAATGACCCCAAAGGTCTTTTCCAAATGATTCTAGGTGCAAACAAATCCTTCTGCAGTGACACTGAAAGCCTTGGAGGGAGCTGTGAATCCCGGTCCCTGGACTCTCCCACTTCTAGCCCAGGTGAGACTCCAGAAACTCTTTCCTAACATCATCAAGAAGCCTAACATGGAAATAAATTCTACACTAACCCACATTGTGCATCACGAGGACAAGAACAGCGATTTATATTTTCTCTCTTCCCAAGGACACTCTGATAGGAAATTGTTGAAGGCTCCATCCACTGGCACCATGTCCTCCTCAGATGATTTTGAAGAGAGAGATTCCTTGCAAACTTTTGAGACCGGTGAGCCCCAGTCGTACTTAACTCGTAAGGTGGAAACCGTGCTTACGTATTGGTCTCTTTTCATATTTTAATGCTGTTTCTGCAGAAAACAGTACCTCCCAGCAACACTTTAAGAACATCCTCCTCTCCAGTGCAGCACAGACCCACCGGCTTTGGAAGCTGCGAGGACCATCCAAATGCAGGGAATGTGACACCTTCATGGTCAGCGGTTTTGAGTGTGAGGAGGTGAGGGTTAGAAGATGTCGTTGCAGATGGGAGTCTGGAGTGACTGTCATCTCACTTAAGGTCTACGGGAATGAGGGGCTCCACTGCAA
Organism: Cuculus canorus; assembly: GCF_017976375.1. NCBI lineage: Eukaryota > Metazoa > Chordata > Aves > Cuculiformes > Cuculidae > Cuculus > Cuculus canorus. Next base: position 44,742 of record NC_071430.1, read on the forward strand.
ACTCCTGTGCTTTCTGTCCCCCCTCTGCATTACATGGAGCATGGTTTTCTGTCCTTGAGCAAACCACCAGCCACCACTTGCCTGAAACCACACTCAAGTGGCCAAGAAGGTCAACAACATCTTGGCTTGGATCAGCCATGGTGGCCAGCAGGAGTAGGGAAAGGATGATCCCATTAGACTCAGCACTGGTGTTCAGTATTGGGTTCCTCACTCCAAGAGGGACATTGAGGGGCTGGAGCACATTCAGAGGAAGGAATGGAGCCGGGAAGGGTCTGGAGCTCAGGGGCTCTGGGAGCATCTGAGGGCCCTGGGGCTGTTTAGCCTGGAGAAGAGGAAGCTGAGGGCAGATCTCATCGCTCTGAGCATCTCCCGGGAAGGATATTGTGGTGAGGTGGGTGCTATGCTTGTTTCCTGAAGAATGAGTCACAGGATAAGAGGAAATGACTTCAAGCTGTGCCAAGTGAGGTTTAGGTTGGATATTGGGAAACATTCCTCTCCTGAAAGTGTGGTGAAGCCTTGGAAGCAGCTGCTCAGGGCAGTGGTGGAATCTCCATCGCTGGAAGGATTCAAAAAACATGGAGCTGTGGCATTTGGGGACATGGTTTCGTGGGCTGACAGCTGGACTGGATAAGCTTAGAGGTCTTTTCCAACCTAAATGGTTCCATGATTCTATGATTCTTGGGATTGGTGGGACTTTGGTGGTTGAGGGAACAGGAGAAGTTCTCCAAATTCAGCCACAGCCACAGTGCTGGACCACAACCAGACCATAACTGGGGCAGTTCTACTGTTTCAGTGCTGCCTGGCCTGCCACAAGAAATGTCTTGAGAACCTGCTCATCACCTGCGGCCACAAGAAGCTGCCGAACCGAGTACCTCTTTTTGGCATTGACTTCACCCAGGTCCCTCGAGACTTCCCAGAGGAAGTTCCCTTCATAGTGGTGAAATGCACATCGGAAATTGAAGCCCGTGCCCTTGGAGTGCAGGTGAGAAGTCAATTATTCTGGATTTGGTCTTCCCTGTATCTCAACTGACCTCTCCTCTTCTGACCCACGCAGGGGATCTATCGGATAAGTGGATCCAAAGCCCGCGTGGAAAAGCTGTGCCAGGCTTTCGAGAATGGAAGGAGCCTGGTGGAGCTCTCTGAGCACTCCCCGCATGACATCACTGGGGTCCTGAAGCATTTCCTGAAGGAGGTGGGTCCCAAATCTCTGCTGGGAGATCATTCCTTGGTCCTCGGTCAACAGGATGAAGTAACTTGCTGTTTCCCTCCTCTCTTTCTGCAGCTTTTGGCACCGGTGATGCTGTCCCACCTCTATAATGACCTCATCGCGCTTGCCAAAGATTTACAGAAACCTGGGGATGAAAAGTCAGACTGTGCAGGTTTCCCTTCTGATCCCATCCAGAGCATGAAGGACTTGCTGAGCAAACTGCCTGGAAGCAACTACAACACCTTGCGGCACCTTATTGCCCACTTGTACAGGTGAGGAGCGCGCCGATTGTCATGCTGGTTTGTGTCAGGTCCAATCCCAGGAGGTCCCTGTTGGGACCTCACTGCTGGAGGAGCAGCTGGTGAAGCACTGTGTGCGTCAGGAAGAGCATCGGGGGTTCCTGGACATGGGAGAACCCAGCAGGCAGTTGAGGAGGGTGAAAAAATCATTGATGGAATGGACAATCTTGCAGCACTTAAGAGAAAGCCTTAATGACAAAGAAAGACCAGAAGGTCCTTACCGTTAACGCTTCATAAAGTGCAGAGCAAGAGGCCAAGACATTAAGGGGCTGGAGAGTGTCCAGAGAAGGGGAATGGAGCTGGAAAGGGGTTGTGGGGACAGCTGACAGTCCTGGGGCCGTTTATCCTGGAGAAGAGGAGGCTGAGGGGAGACCTCATTGCTCTGCTCAGCTCCCAGAAAGGAGGTTATGGTGGGCTCTTCTCCCAAGGAACAAGCAATGGCATGAGAGGAAATGGCCTGAAGTTGTCCCAGGGGAAGTTTAGGTTGGATATCAGGAAGAATTCCTTCATGGAAAGGCTTGTCAAGTATTGGAAGCAGCTGTACAGGGAAGGGGTTGAGACCCCATCCCTGGAGGGATTTAAAAGCACTGGAGATGCGGCGGGGCCTGGTTTGGTGGTAGAATTGGCAGTGTTGGGTTAAGAGTTGGACTCGATGATCTCAAAGGTCTTTTCCAACCTAAATGATTCCATAAATCAAAAGAATTGAGCCTCTTTCACCCAGCACTGAAGGCAGGTCACCACCAACAGCCACCTCCACCAGGGCCGCACCATCCCGAGTTTCCCTGCACAGACCAGAGCTCTCTTCCGCGTGAACAATGGACTTTCTCTCCACTGGGAAGTGGGGGTTTCCTGTGTTCCATCAGTGTATCCAATGCGTTTGGGAAGACCTTAACAGTCCTGTTTCCCTCCCCCAGGGTGGCAGAGAAATACGAAGAGAACAAGATGTCCCCAAACAACTTGGGCATAATATTTGGGCCAACTCTGATCCGGCCAGGCTCAGGGAGCGATGTCTCGATGTCCTGCCTTGTTGACTCTGGGTATCAAGCCCAGCTGGTGGAGTTTCTCATTCAAAACTACGAAAGGGTCTTTGGGATGGATGACCTCCCTTCATCCTTATCCCTCGGATGTGAAAATCCTTCGCAAGAAGCATCACCAGAGGAAGATGAAGGACTTCAAAGCCCAAACCCAGCCCAGACCATAATGCTAGAGGTAGAGGTCCCAGACGCTGATCTGGGCTTACTGACACTGCTGTAGAGAGGAAGGTGGAGTAGCTATTAAAGAGAACTTGCACAGATAAACCTGTTTCCTATCAGAGGGTTATTCCAAGAGGAAGGAGCAGAGACCCTGCTGGAGTGGGAGAAACAGGACAAAATGAGAAGCTACAGATGACCCAGCAGCTTCTCAGCCCACTCGGGTAGGGGGTTTGCTCCATGGTTTAGATCTGAAGAATTGTGGGTTCTCCAGACTGAATCCCTTGGGATGCGGCTGTTTCTCTCCATAAAGAGCTCTACAACGTTGGAAGCAGCTTTGTCCCCTTACACCCCAGCAGATCCCTCAGTGCAACCCCACGGGGCTCTGCTGGATCCATGAGCACTAGCCATGGATCCTGTTTTTCCTGCTCCTGCTGCTGAGCGCTCTGCGTTCTTCCTGGCTGTGCATCCTTCCCGGTTGTGCGTCATTTCCAGTTCTGCATCCTTCCAAATTCTATGTCCTTCCCTGTTCTGCATCCTTCCCAATTCTACACCCTTCCCAACCCTCATGGCTCTTTCCTCTAACATTCCACCACCTATTTTACATCACTTTAAAGACAGAAATGTGCGTAGTATCCCTGATCTGGGTCATGGTGGGTTATTTTTCCCTTTCCTGGCAGTTTGTTGAGCAAAAAAGAGGAAACAACTTCCCTAAAGTTAAGCCAAAGGGAGTGAGATCTGTGTTCATGGACTCAGAATACTCAAAAGCCTCCTGTTTTGGGGTATTCTGCGCAAGACTTGGTCTGCAGTCACTGTATCTATGGGCCCACCTTGCCGAGGAAGCAGGACTTGGAATAACTATAGTTAAAGTTGAAATAAAGTCACTTCCTATGTGCAGAAACCATGAAATGGTTTCAGTTGGAAGGGACCTCAAAGCCCACCCAGTTCCACCCCTCTTCCACTGGATCAGGTTGCTCCAAGCTCCATCCAGCCTGGGCTCGAACACCTCCAGCACACATTTTATCTTAACATGATGGCTTAAATGATCTTCATAGCGTAGGAACGGTGCCGTTGGTTGAGTGGTCACCCTTTGCTTTTGCTGCTGGAGCCTCATTTTAAGACAAACAACTGCAGTTTGGCTAAAAATCTCATGGTTTGAGAAACACAGTGGCCTTGTGTGTGACCAGTTAACAAATGGGATGGATTCATGGAATCATGGAATGGTTTGGGTTGGAATGGACCTCAAAGCCCATCCAGTTCCACCCCCTGCCATGGGCAGCGACATCTCCCACAGGATCAGGTTGCTCCAAACCCCATCCAACCTGGCCTTCAACACCTCCAGGGATGGAGCAGCCACCACTTCTCCAGGCAACCCTGGGCCAGGGCCTCCCCACCCTCACAACAAAACATTTCCCCCCAAGATCTCATCTCAATCTCCCCTCTTTCAGCTCAAAACCATTCCCTTATCCTATCCCTGCCCTCCCTGATCAAGAGCCCCTCCCCAGCTTTCCTGGAGCCCCTTTCCATACTGGAAGCTGCTCTGAGGTCTCCTTGCAGCCTTCTCTTCTCCAGGCTGAACAACCCCGATTCTCCCAACCTGTCCTCACAGGGGAGCTATTCCCGGTCATTTGTGATGCTTGTCATCTTCCAGCATGGATGTTGGCAGATCCTGAACTATAATTTTCTGCCCCGTGTTTTCCTTCTGGAAATTCCTTCTCCATCCCCCAAGGGTTCATCTAAGACAAATCCAGTTTGTTTCAGCTCCAGCCATCGCCTCCATCCATTGGCTCCAACAGAGGTTGGAGTAAAGTGGGAGTTGAAGGTATTTTTATGTCAAATAACAGCCCTATCTAAACACGCTCGTGCCTTTTTCCCACAGAGTTTCTCCTCCAAGCACAGTTTAAATGTGGAATGCGTGTCTGATAACTCATCTTCCAGGGAAGCCACCAACGAGTCGCCTCTGGAGGGAGCCCACAGCCTGCTAAGAGCAGCGACTTTAGGTAAATAAAGCGGTGATGGGATGGTGGTGTAGGTTCTCTTGCACCGTGTTTGCTGGTTTTCACACCTCCTGCCTCTCCATTAGGCGTCAGAGGAAGCTCTGCTGGGCCCTCTTGGTGTCTCTGCTTGGTGTTTCTGCACTAACCTATCGTGGAGCAACCACTACATAGCTCACGTGAAAGCTTGAGAACATTGTCTGCTGTTCTCAGGAAGGGCTTCTCCCCACTGCCACCTCAGCTCTTGGGTCCACAGTCCCCTACCGGCTCTTCTGGCTTTAATTTTAAGGACAGCTTTAAAAATATAAGCTTGATTGATATCTTATACCTCTTTCAAATCCATATAGAATCATGGAATGGTTTGGGTTGGAAGGGACTTCAAAGCCCATCCAGTTCCACCCCTTGCCATGGGTAGGGACACCTCTCCCTGGATCAGGTTGCTCCAAGCCCCATCCAACCTCCAGGGATGGGGCATCTTATGTACATCTTGTGATGGTTCTTGATTAACGAAGCTGTTGGAGGGAGGTTGTTTAGTTTGTGAATGCAGGAGGGTTTCCCAATCCTTTCTAACGGAAAAAAAAAACCCCAAAAAACCAAAACATGATAGAGGGTTGGAACTGGATGATCTTTAAAGACCTTTTCAACCTAAACCATTCTATGACCTATGAAAAGAAGTCAGCGGCCAAAATAATTTGTTGTAATTGTCTCGCTGTTCTAAGATAACTGATTTTTTCATTCAGAGAAGACTACGAGCATCAGCTCTGAGGGAGAGGACCTGGAGGACTCTGTGCAGGAACAGGCAGATGGCGATTCCGACACAATCTCAAGAACCCAGCCGAGATCCCATTTCAGCCGACAGCCCGTAAAATACATTCGGATACAGGCGAAACCAAAACCAGTCATTCCCAGGTCTCCCAATTTGCCCTTGAGGACTACCGCTTTAGCCAATGTGGCAACTGAGGCTGGTGCAGAAGGCAACGCTACCGACAGCAGCTCCACGATGAAGGATGGCCTGGAGGAGAGCTCTCGGAGCAGGAACAGCTTGACCGACACTGGCACCCTCAGGCAGCGCGTGGGAGGGAGGCAGCAGCTCAAACATTTTGAGATCACTCAGGAAACTGCCAGGATTGTCTCAAAGTTTAAAGTTGATGATGCTTCTGCATCCCTTGAGCCTTCTCTGGAGAGCGCAGGATCTGCTGAGAAAGCAGAGGACCTCAGCCCAGGGACGTATTTATAGAACCCCCTGGAATGAACCAGATAATGGCAATGGGAAGGGAGATAGGACAGAAATCCCACCCTGCTGGACAAAGGAATAGCGGTGGAGTAAGAATCCCATCCCCACCATGCAGGCTGGAGCACAGGCACCTGCTGGGAACTCCCTGCAGGCTCTGAGCTAACCCAGAAGTTGCTTTTCATTCATTAACAAACCCACAAGGAGGTGGAAGAAATAAAGTCACCAGGGTAGATACAATTCACTTCTTGAGTTGGAGAAATCATGGAATGGTTTGGGTTGGAAGGCCCATCCAGCTCCAACCCCCAGCCATGGGCAGGGACACCTCCCGCGGGATCAGGTTGCTCCAAACCCCATCAAACCCAGCTTTGCACAGCTCCAGGGATGAGGCAGCCACGACTTTTCCAGGTGACCTTTCCTTGGTGTTTGGTAGTGGATACGGCATGAAATTCAGCCGATGGCATAAAATCCTCTGGATTAGGGCAGATTGCAGTGGTTGCCAGCAGCTGCAGAGACACTGGGAGACACATGAAGGCGCCAGAGTTAAACGCTAAAAGAAAACCCTTTTCCCCAATCAGCTTCAACTACCGATGTCACAAATATTTTCTGTCTCGTCTAAGGAAGAGGACCAAAAGATAAAGTTGTCGAAGAAATGCTAAGGATTCAATCTTAGCCCTTGTACAGTTCAGGCTAAAGGGAATTCACATCTCTGGAGCAATGTATAATTGTTAATGTGGCGCTTTGAGTTCTTGAATACTAAATTATCTTTTACATCTGTAATAAATTACTGGGTGTTTAATTATGAGCTTCTCCTGTATTTGCGGCATGTGAATAGGGAAGCCTTAAGTAAACACTGCCAGGCTGTTATTAGAAGAACAAAGTGCACTCGGGTCTCTCTAAAGCAAAGGTAACCCTTGCTCACAGGAATTAAATGGATTGGGAATAGCCCTGGAGAGAAGGACCTGGGGTGCTGGGGGAGGAGAAGCTCCACAGGAGTCGGCAACATTGTTCTCGCAGCCCAGGAAGCCAAACCATAATCTGAAATGCATCCAAAACCATGGGATGAGCAGGACAAGGGAAAGGATTCTGGGTCCAGTTCTGGAGTCCTCAGCACAGGAAGGACGTGGAGCTATTGGAGCGAGTCCAAAGGAGGCCACGGAGATGATCCAAGGGCAGGAGAACCTCTCGTCTGAGGACAAGCCGGGAGAGTTGGGGTTGTTCAGCCTAGAGAAGAGTACACTGCAGAGAGACCTTAGAGCAAACTACAGAGAACAAATCATAGGATGGTTTGGGTTGGAAGGGACCTCAAAGCCCATCCAGTTCCACCCCCTGCCATGGGCAGGGACACCTCCCACTGAATCAGGTTGCTCCAAGCCCCATCCAACCTGGCCTTCAACACCCCCTGGGACAGGACATCCATGACTTCTCTGGGCAATCTGTGTCAGGTTTGGCCCATGCTGTTATTTATTAGCAAACTGGAGAAGGTAAGCGAGGAGATTAAAACATACCTGATGGGTATTCCTTAGAACAGGCCCCAGACTGAGCCCTTGCAAGAAAACGAGACTTCAGGCTATTTACCAGCTGGAAAGGGAATTATTCCCAGGTGTTTCCTTTTGAACCATTAGCACTTCTTCTTCCTTCACCTTTGGACCAGCACCCCTGGAATACACTTCCACCTGGTGGAAGGTGGGGGTGAGCAGCCAGGATCACCTGAGGCTTTGGTGGATGAATATGGGTCTTTGGTGGTATTATTGCTGCTTTCCCAAGCGTAGGCTTTTTCTAGGAGCCTTTATGTCTTGCACGCTCCATCTTCTTAAAGGTAAGAAATCTTCAGTTGTCTGGCTGTGCTTTGGGAGATGTGGTGGAGTCTGTGTTTGTCATTAAAACCAATCCAAACTTCAAGTAGCGTGGCCAGAAGTTGTTTCGTAGATCAGGGGCCCCTTTAGGAGTTACCTGCCACCTGCTTTGAGGAGCCTCTCAGGGTGTCCATGGCCTTGAGGAACCCCTGGGACATCTGTGCTCACGGGGAGCCAAGCTCTGCGTAGCGTGGATGCAAGCACACCTTAGAGCAGTGCTCGTGAGGAGCAAGGGGTTCCTGGATGTATGCGAGCAGGTAGGAACAGCCTTTCTCTGAGTCAAGAATGGGTTTATAAACCATAAACATTGTCTTCTTGAGGCTTAGACACAACTTTCTGGAAGGTTCCAGCCCTACGAGTGAGCGGCACTAATGTTCCCTTCTGTAGGATCTTCCTTCTTTGGTTATCACTGAGGACCAGCTCAGGTTGTTGGGTTCTACCTCACCATCCTACCTGTAGGCTTCAAACTTACTTCTATTCCTTCTCCTGAGCTGTTTGGTTCTCCCGCACCATAGCGGGTGGCTCAGCAGCTGTGTGTGGTGTTGGAGATGATTCCTACCCCTACCTTGTCCACTGGCTTGAACACATCTGGAATACCACAGTGTGTCAACTCCATCAGTATTCTCACATTCCTGGTTTGTTTTATTTTGAAAGCCGTCTCCCGACGCTCAATCAGCAGATCAGATGAGGCAGTGAAAAGTGAGCTTCTCTGCGCGTCTTGCTGGGAGTTCACGCTGCTGCAGACAAACAGCTTTTGTTTTCTTCTCCTCTCCCTTCCTGCCCCAGCGCGTTTTGTAGTCTTGGCTTTGTGCACACGGGGGGTGATGGTACCTATAACGGTAGGGGAGAGGGAGAGCGAGTCAACCAGGAGGATGAATTTGCCATCAGCCAAACCCCTGCATCTGAGATGGAGAAAACCCTTAGCTCGGCTCGGTTTTGTTAAAGATCACAGAATCCTTGAATGGTTGGGTTGGAAGGGATCTTAAAGCCCATCCAGTTCCACCCCCTGCCATGGGGACACCTCCCACTGGAACAGGTTGCTCCAAGCCCCATCCAGCCTGGCCTTCAATACCTCCAGGGATGGAGCAGCCACCACTGCTTTGGACAACCCAGGCCAGGGCCTCCCCACCCTCACAGCAAAGTATTTCTCCCCAAGATCTCATCTCAGTCTCCCCTCTTTCAGCTCCAAAGTGTTTCCATCATCCTATCCCTGCACTGCCTGACCAAGAGCCCCTCCCCAGCTTTCCCAGAGCCCCTTTCTATCCTGGAAGCTGCTCTAAGGTCTCCCTGGAGCCTTCTTTTCCCCAGGCTGAACAACCCCAACTCTCCCAGCCTGTCCACGTACAGGAGGCTCTCCAGCCCCTCACATCATTTGCGTGTCCTCCTCTGGACTCGCTCCACCAGCTCCAAGTCCTTCCCATGCTGAGGACTCCAGAACTGCATGCAGGGCTGCAGGTTTGGTATCCTCAGAGCGGTGCAGAGGAGCAGAATCCCCTCCCTCGCCCTGCTGGTCCCACAGCTTTGGATGCAGCCCAGGACACAATTGGATTTCTGGGCTGTGAGCACAATGGCCAACACTGAGCTTCTCCTCCTCTGGCTCCCCAAGTCCTCACGGCTGCTCTTAATCCATTCCCCACTCAGCTTGGATTTGTACTTGGGATTGCCCTGACCATGAAGGCATGGAATCTATGCTTCCATCCTTCCATTCATATCCCAATGTTGAGCACCTCAGGGCATTCAAGAAAAACATTTGTGAAGGGAAGTCTGGAATGAACTCGGTGAAATGTCCATGTCCACATGCTTGGGACCACAGCTTGTGGCTGGAAGGCTTTCAGGGCGCTGGCTGCTCTCCTCTATCATTAACGTTAAAAAAAGCTGTGCAGAGCTGTAATTCAAGCTTTGCTTAGGCAGCAGCTTTGAGAAATTTGGCACCCAGGACCATGGCAATGGTTGGTTCTGTAGGTATCTATAATAGCTACCTATCAACAGGGTTTGAGAGTCGTATTTGTCAGTATAAATCAATTTAATAAATGAACACGTAGACTTCCACGCCCTTTACAAGAACATCTTAGTAAAGGAAACATTTATCTTCAGAAGGAGCGAGAGCCTTCCAGCAGAAGAAGGCATCTGAAGGAGGTTTTTTCCACTCAAGGCTTTAGGAAGTTGTTAAAGCATCACCAAAAATGATCAGAAGTTCAGGAATTAAGCAAAGGAAAATAGAAAAGACCATTTGGAATGGAAGTCTTGAAGGTTATGGGCCAGGCTGAATCCATCAACCCCTCACCCTGCTGGTCCCGTTGGATGCAGCTCAGGATACGTTTGGCTTTCTGGGCTGTGAGAGCGTGTTGCTGGCTCATCTTCACCCAACTGTGAAAAAGCACAAGCTTTGCTTGCCCAAACCACCACAAAGGCAAACTCTGGAGGAAGTCACATTCCTTGGAAGGGACAGATATTCAACCCCCTGCTCACCGTAGGGAGGTTGGACTGGATGACCTTCGCGGTCCCTTCCAACCCAAACTGTTCTGTGCTTCTATGATCTTCACTCTTCTCACTCGGGGAGAGCTGCTGTGCATCGATCCTCGACTCGGGATAAAGCTGTAGTTGTGTTGCATCTGCTTACGCTGTAGCTGGAGGCTTTTCTGCCTTGGCTTTGTTTTTTTCGCTCTAGACTTAAGCAGAAAGGCATGTTAAATGCTTTTTATGACTCTCCAGCCCCGAGCTGCAGGCGGCTGCCATGAAACCCAACAGAGACACGGGGGAAGTGGGTTTTTAGTAATAATCCCTATAAAAGCAAAAGCTAAGGCATGCAGAGCTCAAATGCCTGTGAAGTTCCCTGACTTCCCTTGCCAACGGAACAGGGAGACTTCATCTTGCTGGGTGCCAGCCAGGACCGGAGGAGTTCGGAGCAGGGCAGCGTGCAGCCGCCTTCCAAAGGGAGCCTTGAGCGGAGAGCCGCCTGCATGTGGCTGGCAGGGAGGGAATTTCCACCCGCCTTTGTTTTTATTGACAATAGCGTGAGGTGCCAGATGAAATTGTCTTTGGGTGAAGCCGAGGTTGAGTCCCGCTTGGTAAACACAGCATCCCGACTGGATTTTAACCTCGCCGTGGCTTTTGATTGTGTGACATCATGCAGGGGCCAAGCTCTTCTTGCTCCGCTTCTGCCTTCGGCGTTGCTCGGCTCCGCGCAGGGTAATCTCCTCCTTCCTGTGTGAATTAGGAGGAGCAGCAGCGGAGGGGCCCCCCAGACCATCCCGACTCCAAAGAAAACACCGCTACGAAGAACCCTCGCTTCCCTCCCCTCCCCTGCTTTCTCTCCGCTGCTGCAGAACAAATGGTTGCATCTTGGAGAGGGCCGGAATAGGCAGGAACCGTGCAGAGGGGAGGTAGCCCACCCCATTCCGTGTCCGGAATAGTTACCTGGGGGAAGGTAAGAGTGTTGTTTCGCCAAGACCCAGCTGCGTTTGAGGGAATATCCTGGAATACTCTCTCTCAGCTGGTTTTCCATCTTGTCTCCAGGTGACAAGATCCAATGCTTTGCCTCTGTGGTCTCCCCACTTCGATTTAACGCCTACCATAGGGAATTGCTTTAATTCGAGGCGTCCAAATGCAGAATCTTGGGAAGGGGAAAGGAATTTTCCAGGTTCTTTGATTTATTCAGGAGCAATTCGTTGCTAACTTGCTGGAAAAGAAAATTCCTATTGTAGGCAAGGCAGCAGAAGGCATGGATTTCTTCCCTACCTCTTTGTTGGGAAGTATTCTTTGATGCCGTAGGCTTGCAAACAAGGGCTCTCCTCCACCTTGGCACCGCCTGGGGTTCGGGAGCAGTGGGTGTTATGGAATTCTTGCATTTTTAAGGAAGCCTTGGCTGCAAGAGCAGTGCTGTGGGGCTGTTTGTACTCGAGGGGAGTGCTCCTCACCAGGGCTTGGGAATCGCTGGGCCAGCTGGGACTTGGGAAGAATTAATCGGAACAACTGGTTCTCTGCAGAAATTTAAGGGGGGGGGAGATGGTGACATGACTCCTTCCAGGAGGTTCGTAACATTCCTAGGATTCCAGGAGAGGGTCGCAGCAAAAATAAACCCCCTTCAGGTTGTCATCCATGGGATTCGTCCTAGCTGGAAGGAAAAATATTGGCTTTAGATGTGTTAGAAAATGCAAAATGTATTGAAACGCTTAATATCACATTGAGAAATAGAAGTGTAAAAGGGGAAGAGAAAGTCTGTTGTCTTTGGAAATGTTTCCCTACCGTTCTCTGCTGGGCACCGGAATGTGGTGGGATCTGCCGTCTGCATCGAGCTCCAGCCACTTGGTGACTGGGGAACAGCGCTGCCCAGCGCCCTCTGAGCCCCTTCTGAACTGGGAAAGCTCACTGAGAACCTGGAGGGAGGCAGAGAGGCTGATGCCATGGGTCTCTGCTCTCTGTGGTCTTCTGGTGCTCAGCAGCTGCTGCTCCACCCCAGAAGCGTCCCTGTTGGAAGAGGCTTTGGTCTTTAAGATATCATTACCTGGTGTGGCCTTCTTCACGATGAGGGTGGTGTTCATTGGAACAGGTTGCCCCGGGAAGTGGTGGCTGCCCCATCCCTGGAGGTGTTGAAGGCCAGGTTGGATGGGGCTCGGAGCAAATGGGTCCAGTGGAAGGTGTCCCTGCCCATGGCAGGGGGTGGAACTGGATGGGCTTTGAGCTCCCTTCCAACTCAAACTGTGTCAATGACGCATTTATTCGCCATCTTCCTTTGTTAATGTAAGTGGAGCAGTGGGGATGCGTGCCGACGGAGAGATGGATGAGTGGGGTGGGCTGAGATAGAGGGGTACCTCAAAACTGCTGAACAACCCTAACTCTCTCAGCCTCCCCTCAGATGGGAGGTTCTCCAGCCCTCATATAATCTCCGTGGCCTCCTCCGGACTCACTCCAACAGCTCCATGTCCTTCCTGTGCTGAGGACTCCAGAACTGGACCCAGAGCTCCAGGTTTGGTCTCCTTGGAGCAGAGGAGAGGGGCAGAATCCCCTCCCTCGCCCTGTTGGTCCCATGGCTCTGGATGCAACCCCGCATACCACTGTCTTTCTGGGTTATGAGTGCGTTTTGATGGCTCATGTGAAGCTTCTCTTCTCCCAGCACCCCAAGTCCTTCTACCCAGGGCTGCTCCCAATCCATTCTCCTCGGATCTTTGCCTCTATCTCTTCCCTCTTTGTGTTGCATCAATCTCCAGCCTCATTGACGTGACGTTACTCGGCTCTGGTTGGGTCTCCTGGCACAGATTAGAGTGGTGGTGGTGATAACATTGTTCCTCGGGGAGCAGCTGATGGCAGGAGGAGGCCGGGAGAATGGGAAACTGGAGGTAACTGGGAACCACTGGGGCCTTTACATCCACCGAATGGATGGTGCAAAAGGTTTTTTTCCTTCATAATTGATACAGATCTGTCCTGTTAACATCGAGGGCGCTGGGGGTGTTTGCACAGGTGAGATAACCTTTGAGGTGTCAAGGATGAGCTTGACAGAAACAGGAGGTTTTTCTACAAGGGACACAGGCTTACATGAAGGTGGAGAAGGAAAACCCTTTCCAGTCCGTGCCTCAGTTTCCCTTGTGTCTAATGACATCTTCTCCTTGCTTCTTGCCCATTGCAGGACTCCTGGTGTGGATGGGATAGGGGATGTGGGGCCGGATCCTGACTGTACTGTGCTGGTGTGGATGGGATAGGGGATGTGGGGCCGGATCCTGACCATACTGGGCTGGTGTGGATGGGATAGGGGATGTGGGGCCGGATCCTGACCATACTGTGCTGGTGTGGATGGGATAGGGGAGGTGGGGCCGGATCCTGACCATACTGTGCTGGTGTGGATGGGATAGGGGAGGTGGGGCCGGATCCTGACCATACTGCGCTGGTGTGGATGGGATAGGGGATGCGGGGCCGGATCCTGACCCACATGGGTCCAGTGTGAGTGTGTGGGGCCAGATCCTGACCCCAGGGTCCCCTGGAGATGTGGGTGCTGGACCTCCAGGCTGGGAACAGACCCTTCTGGTGCCCAGAGGAGGCAGCTCCTCCAGGATGGGACCTTTCCTGGTCCTTGGGAAGGGGATTCTCTTTTCCCCTGCTGTGGGGCAGCGGTTGAGGAGAAACCCGGGGGTGCTGGGACCAAGAGTGCCGGATCCAGCTGAGCAGGATGATGCTGCGGAATGGAGCTGCCTCCTTCCAGCCAGAACCGGAGGGGTTTAAAGGTGCTTTCTTTGGCTTTCCTGGAAGAGAGAAGGATTCGGGTTACAGCTCCACCAGGACCCGCCTAGGGGAGGATCCGGGGCGGGACGGGCTCCGCACCCTCCCGAATCCCAAACTTCCCAGGGATTCCGAGCGCTCCGGGGCTGAGACACTCTTCTGAACCTTCTCTTTTGGCTTTTCCCTTGCTTGGAGAACACCTCCTCCCTCTGGAGATGGGGATCTCCTGGCTGCAGAGCTGCCCTGGCTTCCTGGGATTGGGAGAGCGATGCTGAGGTTGGGTTTGGATGCGGTGCTTGTGGCTCCAGGTAAGGATGCTGCCCCTTGGAGTAAAGCCTTGGATTGTTCAGGGCTTAAATTCATTGCTGGTTTGGATGCGTGGCCGTGGGAATCCATTTGTGGTGGGCATGGATAAACCAGGTTGGATCTGGGAGCCTTTCTAGATCCATTGTTCTGCCTTAATCAACACTGTGCTAATTAGTGGGAGCATAAATACAGCCATTCATCCCTGCTCCAGCGCTGAACACCTTCCTGGATTGCAAAGAGCTGAATGGCTTCCCAGATCCCAAGGAGCTGACGAGCATTTTCCACCTTAAGGAAGAGGGAACAGAGAGGAGGGAGGAACGCTTCTACCTTTCCCTCTCTGTGCCAAAGGACTCAACTTCCTGGGAACCTGGGATAGGAATAACTGAGGGAGAGGGGAGGTGGTGGAGGCGAATGGATAAGGCTGGAAGGACGCATCCTGCGCTCATTCCGTGTGGTAGATCCGACCGAGCTCGGTTTTAAGGGAGAGACTTGAGAAGAGTTTGGGGGAGCGCTATCAGAGGAGAGTCAGTGTTTGCCGTCCTGTGAGGAACGGGGCCACAGAGTTGCTGTAGCACAAGTCTTGTTTTAACAAGTAAACAGTGCCAGTAAGGAAAAATCCCGTATGATCCTGGAAGGCCACGGAAGGGGCTGCTTGAATCCTGAACAATAGACTCCTCGCCTCCTTTGTGCATCATGGCTCTGGATCCGCTGCGGGCAGAGTTTCTCTTCCCTTGTTAAATCCCGATTTGTGGCATTGTCTGCCCTTGATGCTGAGCTCCAAGGTCAGTTTTCCCACAGCGGGATAGCCGGGAAGTGGCTCCCAGGAGGAGCCACAAACTGTCAGTCCCACCCAGATTGCACGGATTTAGTTTGTCACCTCTGCACCTTTCCAAGGGTTTGGCAGCTCCCAAACTCCTCTCTGTGCTCTGTCTGGGTCTTGCCTAGAGAAGCAGCTGGGATGAGGATTAATCCCAAACTCCAAGCCCTTCTGCTGTAAATGCACGCAGGCTGGCGTAACGCGTGGAAGCGAGTTCGAGAGAACGTGCAGAGGAGGTTTGAGCTTTCAGAGCTGTGGGATCTTCATTTGCAAACAAAATCAGTTTGGTCACCACAACTTAGCAGCGAGTTGAGAGCAAAAACGGTGTGGCCAGGAGGGGTGGAGAAGGGACTGTCCACCCGTGTTCTGTGTTCATGAGGCTGCACCTTGAATCCTGGGTTCAGGTTTGGGCTCCTCACTCCAAGAGGGACATTGAGGGGCTGGAGAGCATCTGAAGAAGGGAACGGAGCTGGGAAGGGTCTGGAGCCCAGGGGTTGTGGGAGTGGCTGAGGAACCTGGGGCTGTTTAGCCTGGAGGAGGCTGAGGAGAGACCTTATTGCTCCCTACGAGTAGCTAAAAGCAGGTTGTGTTGGAGTGGGTGCTGATGTCTTCTCCCAAGCAACAAGTGATGGGATGAGAGGAAACGGCCTCAAGTTGTGCCAGAGGAGGTTTAGGTTGGCTGTTGGGGAAAATGCTTTTATCAGAAGAGCAGTGAAGCCTTGGAATTGGCTGTGCAGGGCAGTGATGGAGCCTCCGTCCCTGGAGGGGTTCGAAAGTTGTGTAGATGTGGCACTTGGGGACATGGTTTGGTGGGCTGGAGATGTGGGGCTGGATGAACTTAGAGGGCTTTTCCAACTTTAGTGATTCCAGCCTGGCCTTGTACGGGAGATTCTCCAGCCCTCACATCATCTCCGTGGCCTCCTCTGGACTTGCTCTACCAGCTCCATGTCCTCCCTGTGCTGAGGACTCCAGTAATTGGATGCAGGGCTCCAGGTTTGGTCTCCCCAGAGCAGAATCCCTCCCTCGTCCTGCTGGTCCCACAGCTTTGGCTGCAGTGATTTATTGACTTAGAGTGGCTTAGTTCAGTTGTGGCTTTTTGGCCCCTCGATGAAGACAACCCTGTGGTTGATGGAGGAGGTTGATGGAGCCCATTAGGCAACAGAGATCAAAAGTTCAGCTGCAGCTATGGGGTTTCCCCAACTCGAGAGTCCTGTTTGCACAACTTTGGTGTGGGTGTGGTGCAGGTGATAGATAACAAGCCGGTCTTCCTGTTGCCAACAGCAACCTTGCTGCTATGCCATGAGCTCCTGCTGAAGGGTCCTGGAAAACAGAGATGTTGCCTGGAGGGCAGACAGAGGAAAGTGAGGCAGGATCCATGGGCCAAGGTGAACAGGATGGGACTCAACCAGGCCAAGAGCCGGGCTGTCCCCTTGGGTCACAACAACCCCAGCAATGCTTCAGGCGAGGGGAACAGCGGCTGGAAAGCTGCCTGGTGGAAAGGAACCTCGGGGCGCTGGTCAACAGCGGCTGAACATGGGCCAAGAGTGGCCCAGGTGGCCAAGAAGGCCACCAGCGTTCTGGCTTGGATCAGCCGTGGTGTGGCCAGCAGGAGCAGGGAAGGGATCATCCCCCCCAGACTCGGCACTGGTGAGGCTGCACCTCGAATCCTGGGTTCAGTTTTGGGCCCCTCACTCCAAGAGGGACATTGAGGGGCTGGAGAGTGTCCAGAGAACGGGAATAGAGCTGGGAAGGGTCTGGAGCCCAGGGGTTCTGGGAGCAGCTGAGGGACATGGAGCTGTTTAGCCTGGAGAAGAAGAGGCTGAGGGGGGACCTCATCACTCTCTGCAGCGCCTGCAGGGGAGGTTGTGGTGAGGTGGGTGCTGTGCTCCTCTCCCAAGGAACGAGCGATGGGACGAGAGGAAATGGCCTCACGATTTGCCAGGGGAGGTTTACGTTGGGTATTGGGAACACCACCTTTCCTGGAAGAGCGGTGAAGCCTTGAAAGTGGCTGCACAGGGCAGTGGTGGCATCTCCATCCCTGGAGACTCCAGGCGGTTCAAAACATGTGGAGCCGTGGCACTCGCTGACAGGGTTTGGTGGTGTTGGGCTGGCAGTTGGACTGGATGAGCTTACAGGGCTTTTCCAACCTTGATTCCGTGATTCTTTTAGGGCCCCTGAGCTGTGTTTTGGTTTTGAGGATGATGAAGGTGAGAGGTGGGTCAGGTGCTGTGGGTTTCTCCCTCTTGTCCTGCATGGTCGGCATTGAGCGCTCTCTAAAGGGTGGTGGCTGAGTTCAGAGGAACCGGAGAACCAATGACTTCATGTGCAGGACACACCAGGGGAAGGAAAAACTGTGTCACTTGTCAGCACTTTGGTGCCTCAAGGCTCCATGCTGACCCATCCCAGCGGGGACCGCCGCCAGCCCTGGCTTGAGACTTCCAAGCTCTTGGATAGGAAGGGAACACAAAGATTTGCTGGGGGGATGCGATGATTTGGCTTCTTCTCATTCCTTGGATTTGGTTATGGTGTATTTTTTTATGGATGAGTAACACAAGCATCAATTACTGGGTTGAAGTTATGACTCTGCAAGAGTCCTTGAGCTTCACGTTGGGCTGCCCATGGGTCAGGAAGTTGTTGCAGTGTTGTTATAGTACCGGGGCTTTGAAAAGAAATACTTAACATTATGATGCAGATGACTGCGTGTCTGGTCTTGCTCCCTGCGGTGCCTGGGGTGTCAAAGAAACACGAAAAGTCCTTCTTGGGACTCAAACATCTCTTCTTATTAAGCTTTTTGTAGAATTATGGAATGGTTTGGGTTGGAAGGGACCTCAAAACCCATCCAGCTCCACCCCCCTACCACTGGATCTGGTTGCTCCAAGCCCCATCCAACTTGGCCTTCAACACCTCCAGGGATGGAGCAGCCACCACTGCTCTGGGCAACCTGGGTCAGGGCCTCCCCGCTCTCACAGGAGAACATTTCTCCGCAAGATCTCATCTCGACATCCCCTCTTTCAGCTCAAAACCATTCTTCTCCTCCTATCCCTGCACTCCTTGATCAAGAGCCCCTCCCCAGCTTTCCATACTGGAAGCTTCTCTAAGGTCTCCCCACAGCCTTCTCCAGGTTGAACAACCTCAACTCTCCCAGCCTGTCCTTGGACAGGAGGTTCTCCAGCCCTTGCATCATCTCCGTGGCCTCCTCTGGCCTCGCTCCAACAGAGTCATGTCCTTCCTGTGCTGAGGACTCCAGAACTGGACGCGGGGCTCCAGGTGAGCCCACTGAACAGAGGTGGGTGTATTCCCTCACTCACCCTGTTGTTCCCTCTGCTTTTTTTCCATCAAGCTCAATGAGTTTTGGATTGCAGCCAGGTTCCAGACCTGGAAGGGAAGAAGCAGGTTGCATGCTCCGTTGCAAAGGTGACACCACTGTGAGGGTGGGGAGGCCCAGGTTGCCCACAGAAGTGGTGGCTGCCCCATCCCTGGAGGTGTTGAAGGCCAGGTTGGATGGGGCTTGGAGCAACCTGATCCAGTGGGAGGTGTCCCTGCCGACAGCAGGGGTGTAACTGGTTGAGCTATGAGGTCCCTTCCAACCCAAACCATTCCAGGATTCCTTGACTTCCTGGCTGGTTCTCCGAAGCTGAAAGTGGTGCGTGGGTCCTGCCTCATTGCTGTTGTGTACTGTGGTAGTGCCACAAGGGTTGGGGACAATCCAGCTCCATGGTTGTACATGCTGACGTTGCTGGTGGTGACTTTTCAAGGCCGAGGACTTGGTTTCTCCCCAGCTCTTCATGCTTTTGGTATAGTTTGGGAAGTGCTCATCTGGTTTGGAAGGGTTACCCAGCACTGTGCGTGGAGCAGTGCTCAGAAGCAGCCTTTAAGCACTAAAACTACTTAGGACAGATGAGTGATGTGCTCATGGAACCAGAAGCAGCCCTGCTGGGGTTCACAGCAGCCACGGAGGCTCCCGGTCTTCATCCAAGTGGTGTTTAGTGATTCCCTGATAACCCTGCTTTGTTTTCACATTCCTTACATCGGACATTTGGGACAACAGAAACAATTTAGTCTGACGTCCCCGTGAAGCTGCGTGGGCCGGATGGGGAGAATCCCTTATCAGATCTGGCAAACCTTTCCTCCTCCAATGAATGTTCAAGGTCTTCCTGCATCCTCAGTATGGCTTTGAGGACAGATGAGGACAAAGCCTGCAAGATGGGTAGCTCTGCTTCGAAGTGGTTTCCTGTTGCTTGTGTGGTTCTCTCTGTGGGTTTCAAGCTCCTCCCAGCCTCCGCCTGTGGCAAAGGCATTATCGTGTCGCTCAGTATCTCCCCAGCTTGCAGTAGTTGTGTGCATGGACATGAGGAGCTAACGATACTCTTGTCCCTCTTTAGGACAGCAGCGATGAAGCACTGCTTTTACAATGAGACCGTGGGGTTCTTCTACAACAACAGCCGCAAAGAGCTGACCACGTACTGGAGGACAAAGGATGTCTTGGTGGTTGCCTTGGGCTTGACGGTGAGCGTCATTGTGCTCCTGACCAACTTGCTGGTCATCACCGCTATCATCATCAACCGGCGTTTCCACTACCCCATCTACTACCTGCTGGGGAACTTGGCAGCTGCCGACCTCTTTGCTGGCATCGCATATATGTTCCTCATGTTCCACACGGGGCCAAGGACAGCAGAGCTCTCCCTGAAGACCTGGTTCATCCGTCAGAGCCTGCTGGACACCAGTTTGACAGCCTCTGTGGTCAACCTGCTGGCCATTGCTGTAGAGAGGCACCAGACAGTGTTCACTATGCAGTTACACAGCAAGATGTCCAACCAGCGTGTGATGATCCTCATCTTCTGTATTTGGGTCACGGCGCTGCTCCTGGGGCTCATCCCATCCTATGGTTGGCACTGTCTCTGTGCCCTGGAGAAGTGTTCCAGCATGGCACCGCTCTACAGCAGGAGCTACCTGACCTTCTGGGCCATCTCCAACCTGGTCATCTTCCTGATCATGGTGGTTGTGTACACACACATCTTTATCTACGTCAAAAGGAAGATGACACGGATGTCCAAGCACACTAGCTTCCACCCTCGCTACAGGGAGACCATGATCAGCCTGGTCAAGACAGTCACCATTATCCTAAGTAAGTTTGCTTGCTGTGGTCAATCTAAAGGATGCTTTGATCCCGGGTTGTGTGGGGCTGGAGAGGTGTTTGGGACAACAGGGAGGACCAGGAAGTGACTTTCTGCTTTCCTGTTCTCTGAAGATCCTGGAGTGATGGATTGGTTTGGTTGTGGAGGAACTCAATGGTTTCAGGTCTTGGCATGAACTGTAATAGGAGCTCTGCTCCTCATTCTGCTCCTCTACTCCGCTCTGGTGAGACCTCACCTGGAGCCCTGTGTTTAGTTCTGTAGTCTCAGCAACGTGGTGGGGGAGGAGAAGCAGCTCCTCAATGTCTTCACCTCTGGCGTGGCTGCTCCTCTGGGTCACAGGGACACGGGGGCTGCTATAAATGTGACTTGGTAATATCGGACTGCTGAAGGTGCTTTGGGCAAGAAGGTCGTTCTACGTGCTCCATGCTTCCCTCATAGAAGAGAAGCATCCAATTAAAAGCTGTAATTGGGCCTTAATCAAGAAGCACCACTTGGTGCATCAAAGAGAGAGGTTTGAGGCAGGTGATGGGGGAAGAGAAGGCTCCAGGGAGACCTTAGAGCGGCTTCCAGTATGGAAAGGGCCTCCAGGAAAGCTGGGAAGGGACTCTTGATCAGGGAGTGCAGGGACAGGACGAGGGGAACAGTTTTGGGCTGCAGGAGGGGAGATTGAGGTGAGATCTTAGGTTCTCCTGAGGGTGGGGAGGCCCTGGCCCAGGTTGCCCAGAGCAGTGGTGGTTGCCCCATCCCTGGAGGTGTTCAAGGCCATGTTGGATGGGGCTTGGAGCCCCTGATCCAGTGGGAGGTATCCCTGCCCATGGCACGGAGATGGAACTGAATGGGTTTTGAAGACCCTTCCAACCCAAACCTTTCCATGATTCCAGGGAGCTGCATCCAAATTTCTCCATGTTTACTGGGACAAAGCCCTGAACTCTGCTCTCTTTGAGCAGCTCTGTACCGAGTCTCATCTCCTTGGGTAAATGGCTCTCTGGAAGCTCTCGGTTGGAGCTGCTCTCTGGGGGGGAACAGGATCTCCAGCTGGGTGCTAAGTGCCTGTCAGTCTGTCTGATCTGCCGCCGGCAGCGCAAACGGGAGCAGATCAAGGACTGCAAGCGGTTGCTGGGGGGGGTCTGCTTCTCCAGGATATCTGATTTAACTTTAATATGTGCTGGGCATGGAAGAGCAGAGGCTGCTCCACGCGTTGTGCTTTCAACAACCTCTCACTCTGTGATTGCTTTAATCTGGTTTTGCCTTTCATGCTCTAACAACCTCCTTTTGAACGTGCTCAGATCTGCCGCAGCCCAGCTCTCCACTCTGGGCTTACGGTCACAACCCCTTGCTTGCAAATCTTTCCTGATAAGCCCAGAATTTGCTCCGTCAGGGAAACCTTGGAGCTGCAAACAAAGACTCCTGCCTTGGGAACTGGCTGGCTCGGCAGGGTGGGGGGGCTGCTGGGTGCAGCCCAGCTCACAGCACGCTTGCTGGATCCTGTTCCAACTTGTGAGTGTCAAACCTGGAGTCTTCTGCCCGTTCCTGCCATTCCTGTGAGGTCTTCTTCCCTGCCTTGCAGCCTCTCGGTTTCTTGGTGTTCATTACTGCCTCAGAGGGGTTGGGATGAAGGGTGGTTGACTTTAGGTGAAAGCTGAAAGAGGGAAGATTGAGATGAGATCTTGGGGAGCAGTGCTCTCCTGTGAGGTTGCCCAGAGAAGTGGTGGCTTCGCTGGAGGTGTTCAAAGCCAGGTTGGATGGGGCTTGGAGCAACCTGAATCAGTGGGAGGTGTCCTTGCCCATGGCAAGGGGTGGAATTGGATGGGCTTTGAGGTCCCTTCCAACCCATTCTATGGTTTTGCCCAGTGTACAGCAGAGAGGTGGCTTTGTTCCCCCTGTCCTTCCTGATTCGTATTGGAGGGTGATGCCATGGGGTCAGCAGGGCTGCTGCATCTCATGGGATTTCACCACGTCAACTGGGAGAGGGTTGGCAGGATGGATGCTGGCCGAGAGGGAAAATGCAGCTCAAGCTTGGTGTATGAATGAGACTTTTGGAGCAACTGGATCCATGGAAGGTGTCCCTGCCCATGGCAGGGGTTGGGATTGGATGGGCTTTGAGATCTCTTCCCACCCAAACCATTCCGTGATTCTGTGATCCTTCTCCCCTCGGTGTCAGCCCCCCACCAGCTCAGCCTTCTTGCTTCTGCCTCAAAGGTGGGAGAAGCTTGGATCAGAGGAGGCTCTGAAGAGCTGCTGGGGTTTCACAGGGGTTGGGGCTCGTGTCGGTGCATGGACAGAGTGGGGAGGAACCTCAAGGGTTCATTAGGACTTTGGGACTCTTGTAACCCAAGGAATTTTTCCCTTCCTCTGCAGGGCAGTATTGGAGAGGAGCAGCAGGTTGTGCAGGTTCCTTGCACAGGAGGGAAAAAGGGGGGGAAGAATTGCTCAACTTGGGGAAAATACTGTCCATTTTGGACTCTTCATACGGAAAGTTGAGTCTGCAGAGGGTTTTTTTTCCCCCCCTCCCTCTGAAAGGCCTGGTGTAATTCCTTCCCCGCCCTTGTTCCTCAGCCCTCTGCAAACTTGGACTCCGCACAGAGGAATACTTTGCGCCTTATGCATCATAGGGCGTAGCTGCTGGGGAGCATGCGAGGAAGCAGAGGGTGCGGTAGGAGCCGTGGGTCGCGTTGCAAGGCGAGGTTTCTGCTGTAGATAATCCTGCAGGTCCAGGGTGTTAAGAACAGGTCTAGGAACGGAGTTGGAAACAATAATAAGTCCAAAGTACATTTGAAAACCAGTATTAATTGTTCCCACAGACCAGTTGAGTAATGAAGATGATCCAAGGGCTGGAGCACCTCCCGTCCAAGGTCAGGCTGGGAGAGTCAGAGTTGTTCAGCCTGGAGAAGGCTCTGAGGAGACCTTAGAGCAGCTTCCAGTATGGAAAGGGGCATCCAGGAAAGCTGGGGAAGGACTTTTGATCAAGGAGTGCAGGGACAGACGGAGGGGAACAGTTTTGAGCTGCAAAGGGGGAGATTGAGGTGAGATCTTAGGGAGAAATGTTCTCCTGTGAGGGTGGGGAGGCCCTCGCCCAGGTTGCCCTGAGAAGTGGTGGCTGCCCCATCCCTGGAGGTGTTGAAGGCCATGTTGGATGGGGCTTGGAGCCCCTGATCCAGTGGGAAGTGTCCCTGCCCATGGCAGGGGT
This sequence comes from Cuculus canorus, assembly GCF_017976375.1. Lineage (NCBI taxonomy): Eukaryota > Metazoa > Chordata > Aves > Cuculiformes > Cuculidae > Cuculus > Cuculus canorus. The sequence goes on from NC_071430.1 coordinate 68,174, forward strand.
GGAACTGGATGGGCTTTGAGGTCCTTTCCAACCCAAACCATTCCGTGGTTCTATGAAGTTACGTCACTAAATCAGGAGGTCCCTTTCCTGCAGGCTCACTCCGGATGGAGGTGTCAGACCTTCCTCGTGGCAACCAAGAGTCTGGTTTTCTGCATCTGCTGAACTTAAAGGGGGCAACCCCACGTCTGCAAGTGCGGGGAAGCTGCCTGTCCCAGGTCTGGTGGCTGCAGCACTGAGCACCTGGGAGGATGAGTTGCCTCAATATAATGGTTACATGACGCAGTGGCCTAGAACCAGCGGGGAACGCTGCCAGAAGCCCAGGAGAACCCGGGAGACTCTTCACCGGTGCGGTGTTTTGCTCGACACCAGCTTTACTCTCAGTTTTGGGCAGCTTCTCTGGCTGCCAGATGGTTTTCAGTCAAGGTCGTACATTGAAAGTTCCCAGCCAGTCTGTTTTCTTCCACCGCTTCCCAGAAGACCTTTCAGGGTACAGCTCCTGTGCTCTAAGATCCAACCTAAAGCCTGACCTCCAGGAGCACTGATGGGCGAGTGCTCCACTTACGTCAGCTGTAAAATCACAAGCGTAAAAAGAGGTTTAGGAGGAGCAGGCGCCTCCCACTCCATCATGCAAAACAGCAATTATCCTTGTGCCAACAAGCTTTGCAGGTGGTGGCCAGAACTCAGAGTGAATCAGTGATGGAACCTGTCCAGCTCGGTCCTTGTGTTGGCCAACTTGTGTTGGCTTGGCTCTTTTCTGCTCAGCTTAGAGCTCTGTGAGGGAAACTTCTCCACGCTCTTCTAAACTCCTCGTCTCAACTAAAGCTCCCATAAATTATATGGACCGGAGAGATTATTCTGCTCGAAGAGCAGCTGAGGGCCCTGGGATTGTTTAGTTGGAGAAGAGGTGGCTGAGGGGAGACCTTGTAGCTCTCCGCAGCTCCTGGAAAGGAGGTTGTGGAGGTGGGTGCTGGAGTGAAATTAGGTTTTTCCTACCCCTTTCAGGTGTTTTTCACAAGAGGATCAGTGATTCCACTGAGTGAGCAGATGGGGGAGAGCCAGGAACTTACTTTCTCTAACATAGCTTCTTCTCTCCCCAGGTGCTTTTGTCATCTGCTGGACTCCGGGTCAAGTTGTGCTCCTCCTGGATGGCTTGGGCTGCAAGAGCTGCAACGTTCTGGCAGTGGAAAAATACGTCCTTTTGCTGGCCGAGATCAATTCGTTGATCAACGCTATTGTCTACTCTTACAGGGACAATGAGATGCGCAACACCTTCCGGAGGATTCTCTGCTTTGTCTGTTATAGGAATTCCAAATACACCCCGACGGTGGTGAAGTTGAACACCACCGACCGCAGAACGCTGTCTCAGAACGGGCATTTCACGGTGGATTCCTCAATTTGAGCTCTCGCTTGGCGAGAGGAGCTTGGGGTTGATCCGAGCAGAAAGGCAGAGGCTAAGAGTGACCTCCTAAAGCAGCACAGACTCCCGTTATGAGCTCAACCACGAATATTTCCATACAATCCTTGTCACCGATGACGGACAAGATGCTTTTAAGGATGGTGCAGTTACTTGGGACAACCATACTTTGAGTCGTAGTCTCATTAAAGACTCCTGTTTCCAATGCAAAGTCGATTTCATTTAGCACCTAGAAGTTTGCGATGCGTGATGGGAATCTGGTGCGATCTCTCGATGAGCAAAGTGTTTTCCTGGTCCTTCAGTATTAATGCCTTCAGGAATAGTTGTTCCCAGGGTAGCACACTTCAAAGAGCCCGAGCTCCGCAGCTTTACGTGGTCGCTTCCTAACCAGAGCTGTGGTGTCCCCCCAGGGAGTCTTATTCAGGTTGTGTTCCACCTGCCCCAGAAGTCATAAAGGCTCTTTTCCAGGAGGAATCTGAATTGCTTCCTGAGAAGCCGATTCCAGCTTTCCTAAGCGGCTGTTCAAAGTGCTCCGAGCTTTTGGAGGATGTTGTAGAGCACAGGATTCTTTCCGGCCGTGGAGAGCGGTGCTGTGACTGCCGTGGTGTTTGCGTTCCGCTAAGCGATACCATGTGGGCTTTGCAAGTTCCGTGCTTATTCATACATGTGGAATGAGTCATGTTCCCATTAAACCATCGCTCTCCTCCCTTTGGGATAGGTTTAGGGTGGATTCCAAGGCGAAGCACTATTTTGCCTTAGGTTTTAATGTGCAGTTTGTACCTTAAGACGTGATTTCGAGTATCAAGTCTCTTCAAATGTCGTCTTTTGCGCTGCACGGTGTGATAAATTAGCAATATTAATTAATATTCACGCATGAAGGGGGTAGTTTTCTGATGAAGTCCCATTTGCTGCATGGGATGTGCAGTGTAAATGGCCCTCGTGATGGGTGAGGCCACGACTGGGGGATGGATGCTCTGCAGGTGGAAGAATTCAACTGTAAGTCCTCCTCCTTCACCTTCAGGGTGTTCTGTTTTCACAGCAAACGTGGCTATGTTGATCCAAAATCCAAAGTTTAGTGGCTCTCTCTTGCAGAGAGAGGCTGCCAGAAGGCAGGGTCTGATTTATCATCTAAATTTATAGTTTTAGGGGGTTTATAAATAAACCAGCCCTGTTCTGACCATGATCAGCTCCTGCGTGGTCACCACCTGAGAAGACAACTACCTGGAGGCTTTGTTACTCAAATGCGTGCATGGACTTGGTCTTGAAAAACATGGTCGGGTTAAGGTAAGAATCTCCTGGATTGACTAAACGAGGCTTGGAATGAGGGTCCCATCTCCGGCTCCCGGCGACTTGTTGAATAAATATTCTGGCCTGGGTTTTAGAAAAGATGGTTTGGAATTTGTCCTCTGTCTCCCGACTCCGAGGAGCTGGGAAGAGTGAACTTCCCCGGATGTGGGATGGATAGATACCGGGAAGTGAGGAAGGATGCTGGGAAGGAGGAAGGGATACTGGGAGGTGAGGAGGGATGTTGGGAGAGAGGAATAGAGACTTGGAGGTGAGGGTGGGTGCTGGGAGGGAGGGATGGATACTGGGAAGGAGGGATGGATACTCGGAGGGAGGGATGGATACTGGGAGGGAGGGATACCAGCTTTGTGCCTGCATCATCATGACTTGCTCTACAGTTGCCCTGCTGCTGCTCTGCCTTCTCCATAGGTTGCCTTGAGAGCATCCTACAGGACTGTCCATATGTGTCCGGAGGGGTGGGAGACTCCAAAAGGACGTTAAATCCTCCCATGTGTGGGGGATTTAACCGGGGATGGAGAAAGAATTGGCTGAGCCACATTTCATAGAGTCATCATAGAGTGGTTTGGGCTATAAGGGACCTTAAAGTCCATCCAGTTCCACCCCCTGCCATGGGCAGGGACACCTCCCACTGGATCCATTTGCTCCAAGCCCCATCCAACCTGGTCTTCAACATCTCCAGGGATGGAGCAGCCACCACTGCTCTGGGCAACCTGGGCCAGGGCCTCCCCACCCTCACAACAAAACATTTCTCCCCAAGATCTCATCTCCCCTCTCTGAGCTCATCCTGTCCCTGCACTCCCTGATCATGAGTTCCCTTCCCCAGATTTCTTGGAGCCCCTTTCCATACTGGAAGTTGCTAGAAAGTCTCTCCAGAGCCTTCTCTTCTTCAGGCTGAACAACCCCAACGCTCTCAGCCTGTCCTCAGTCAGGAGGTGCTCCAGACCTCAGATCATCTCCGTGGCCTCCTCTGGACTCTCTCCAAGAGCTCCACGTCCCCCATGTGCTGAGGACTCCAGAACTGGACCCAGGGCTCCGGGTGAGTTCTCTCCAGAGCAGAGGGGCAGAATCTCCTCCTTCACCCTGCTGTTCCCATGTCCATTGGATTGCTGGGCTGCAGCGCACTTTGGGGGCTCCTGTGGAGCTTCTCCTCCAACACCCCAAGTCCATAAGATGTCTAAATTCTACGTACGTATGTGAAATCCCTGCCCCTTCATCCATCTGATAAGGAACGCTTGCCTTGCTCACCGAGCTGTGACCATCGCCGGTGGTGGGAGCATCACCTTGGTTTTGTGGCTCCATCCAAGTCTTGGCTCAGCCCTGAGATTAACAGGGAAATTGTAAGAAACCGGCTCCACTGCTACAATTAACGTCACCCAACTCCAAGGTTGACGGCATGGGTGGGACAGCCCCTCCCAGAGCATGGAAAGTGTCCACGAGCATTAAAGTGCCAACAGGAGAGGTGGCTGAGGGTGCTTGAAGCCTCCTGTGAAGAGCAGGGAAACCTATGGGGAAGGAAAGCTTGGCTTGTGGTGCCTCCCAGGGAAGGACAACACGACAGCTTCCCCCATCTGCCAAGCTGCTTCTGCCAGTGACGGGACTGGTGGGCTGCTTCCGAGGAGAAGCGTACGCTCACCATCTCAAAGCTCCACTTGGTGAGCTCTCCGGGGAGCTGCATCCCATCACGTTGTGCAGTCACGCTGCTCCTGACTTGAGTTTGGGGTGGCTCATGCAGCTCCAGCATTGAGTTGCCGATGCAGCCTCAGGAACACCAAGCGCTGTTTGAGCAGATGAAGACAACTGCCCAGTTCACCCAGGTCCCACCACTAACACCCTGAGGGTTCCCCATCTGCATGGAACCATAGAATCGCTAGCTTAGGAAAGTGATTGGATCGTGGAGACCAAACATTTGTATCTGCCACTAAACCATGTCCCCGAGCACCTCATCTACCCGTCTTTTAGATACCTCCAGGGATGGGGACTCCACCACCTCCCCAGTCACCCTCCGCCAGTGCCCGATGACCCTTTCTGTGAAATAAATTTTCCTGACATCCAGTCTGAAGCTCCCCTGGTGCAGCTTGAGACCATTCCCCTTGTCCTATCACCTGTCACTTGGGAGAAGAGCCCAGCTCCCTCCTCTCCACAACCTCCTTTCAGGCAGTTGTGGAGAGCAATAAGGTCTCCCCTCAGCCTCCTCTTCTCCAGGCTAAACAACCCCAGCTCTCTCAGCCGCTCCTCGTAAGACTTCTTCTCCAGCCCCTCACCAGCTTCGTTGCTCTTCTCTGGAAGAGAACCATGAACCCATCCATGAAGAGCAACTCCAGAGCCTCAACATCCTTCTTGGAGCCCAGAATTGAACCCTGGATTCGAGGTGTGGTCCCACCAGTGCCAGAAGAACCTCTCTGGACCTGCCGGCCACGCCGTTTCTGATGGGATGCTCCGGCTTTGGCCTTTGTATTTGGGGTTCATCAGCGTTCCCAAATGCTGAGGGCTTCTACTTTGAGCTAAATTGCTGCGTACAGTGAGATTGAGGAATAATTAATTGCCCCTGGGTTGAGGGCGAACACAAATCCAGAGCTGTTGGTCCAGATGAAGATGAGGATGCAGCTGGTGAAGATGAGCTTCATGTTTGGAGCTCATCGTCTCTGTGCTACCCCAAAAGCAGAGGTTGTGGGCTTCGTCATGATTGGATTTAATCTAATTTCATCTCCCTTAACCCCATCACAGCACAAACTCCTCTCTGAGCTGCCGAGAGACGAGGAACAACGACGTCGAGGTGCATCTCCCTCTGCGTTCATGCTCCGAGCTTCAGGCTCAGGTTGGAACTTGTCAGTTGGCAGCTGAAGCCCTGAATATGTTTTTAAATGAGCTTTTCCCCCTCGCCTCCCCCCTTTTTTTTTTGTGCTGACGGAAGAGAATTCACTTGCTAATTATACCCCAGTCCGTTTCCAGTGGGTCCATTTATCAGGGCGCTGGAGACAGCTCTCCCAGTCCCTCGGCTGCATCAGCAAGAATGCTTGCAAGACAATTTAATTCCTTGTCATCCGTTAATCCAGCTTCCTTTCCAGGCTGGGAAGGCAAAAAAAAAAAGAGATGGTTTATTAATCGTTTTAGTGAATGGCTGAGCTCTACAGCTTCTGTTCGGTGAGGATCGCTCCGTATCTCATCCATCAGCATTCCTAGAGTTATGGGGTTGGGGTTGTTGAGCTGCATGAGATGGGAAAATGATGGACAGGAGCTGTGTTTGTTGCCTTTGGGGGCTTCAAGGGCTCAGTATTATGGAATCATTGAGGCTGGAAAAGACCGCTCAGCACATCCAGGCCAACCACCAGTCCAAAACCCCACAGCTCCACAGTTTTTCAACCCCACAAGCAATGGTGACTCCACCTCTGCCCTGCGCAGCTGCTTCCAAAGCTTCACCGCTCTTTCCATAAAGGAATTTCCCCCAATATCCAACCTAAGCCTCCCCCCGACGCAACTTGAGGCTGTTTCCTCTCCTACATTTGCTTGTTTCTGGGGAGAAGCGCCCCGCACCCACCACAACCTCCCTTCCAGGAGCTGCTGGAAGCCCCATGTCCCTTAGATGCTCCCAGAACCGCTGAGCTCCAGACCCTTCCCAGCTCCTGCTCAGCTGGGGGCACAAGGGAGAGCCCACGGGAGAGCTCCCAGGGTGGGGCGTGGTCTAAGGGCAGGGGGCGTGGTCAGATACAATGGAGGTGTGGCTTGGCCCCCGGTGGGGGGTGGCTTAGTGGGATGGGGCATGACTTACCTGGGTATGATGTGTGTCTCCGTGATGGGGGCGTGGTCTAAGGAAAAGGGGGCGTGGTCTGTCACCCACTGCATTTGGTGGGGGCGTGGCCAGGTATAATGAGGGCGTGGCTATAGGCGGAGTGCACATCGCAGGGGGCGTGGTCTGAGTCCCGGCTGCAGGGGGCAGTGGCTATAGCCGATGGGGGTGTGGCTATAGGCGAAGGGGGCGTGACTTAGTGGGATATGAGGCGTGGCTCTGTGATGGGGAGTGGGTCCCTTGGGGGCGTGGTCTAATGGCAGGGGGTGTAGCCTGTTTGGGGAGAGTCTCTCCCTGCACTGCTGTGGGGGAGTGGCCAGATACAATGAGGGCGTGGCTATAGGCGGGGGTGTTGGAGGGGGCGTGGCCTGTGTCCTTGGTGCGGGGGCGTGGCTTAGCGGATGGGGCGTGGTTTATCGCGGATCAAGGGGTGTGGCTTAGCAGTATCGGCTGGCTCGGAAGGGGGCGTGGCTTACGAGGAAAGTCACTTGATGGGGCACAACACGGTGTAGGGGCGTGGGCTATAGGGAGCGTGGATGTGGGGGCGTGGCTTGTGGGCGTGTCACGTGGGGAGGCTGTGGCCATAAAGAGCGTAGTTTGGTACCTGGGGGCGTGGCTATACGGGGGCGTGGCTTGTCGGCTGTTCACGTGACTGCTGTGGCTGTAAATTGCGTGGCTTGAAGAGGTGGTCAAGTGTGTGGGCGTGGCTATGAGGGGGCCTGGCTGTAAGGGGCGTGGCTATGAGGGTGTCTGGCTGTAAGGGGGCGTGGTTCTGGGGGCTTGGCTAGGGGCCCGGCTGTAAGGGGCCTGGCTGCAAGGGGCGTGCTTTTATAAGGGGGCGTGGCTTGTTGGCGGGTCACGTGGGGCGTGGCTATAAGAGGCGCGGCTTGCGGGCAGGTCACGTGCCGGGGGCGCGGCGGGCGGCGGCGCGGAGGGGGGCTCGGGGGACCCGGGCCCTGTTGTGTTTGGAGGCGCTGGTGCCGCGGCCTCCAGGACCGGCCCCGCCGCTCCCCCCACCCCCGGCCATGGAGGACCCGTCCCGGCTGCACGGCGCCGCGGTGCCCCTGCCTGGCGGGATCCCGCCTCCTCCAGCTGCTGGGGATCCGGTTGCTGCTGCTCCACCGCCGGGGCCGCCGCCGCCTCCTCCCGGACACCACGACACGGGCGATGTCCTGCAGCAGATCATGGCTATCACCGACCAGAGCCTGGATGAGGCTCAGGCCAGGTACTGGGGCTGGGGGGGGAGCTCGGTACCGGTCGCCGTGACTCAGCTCCTTGCGGGAATAGGAGGGAAACGGGACTCAGTTGTCTTTCCCCCCCCCCCAGCAGCCCTGGGGGCTCAGTAGCCCCCCTCCATCAAACCAACCCCGGGGGCTCAGTTGCCCCCCTCCTCCCTCCCTGCCCCCCATGAACCCCGGGGGCTCAGTTGCCCCCCTCCTCCCCCTACACCATCAACCCCGGGGGCTCAGTTGCCCCCCTCCTCCCCCTACGCCATTAACCCCGGGGGCTCAGTTGCCCCCCTCCTCCCCCTACGCCATTAACCCCGGGGGCTCAGTTGCCCCCCTCCTTCCTCCCTGCCCTCCATCAACCCCGGGGGCTCAGTTGCCCCGCTCCTCCCCCTACACCATGAACCCCGGGGGCTCAGTTGCCCCCCTCCTCCCCCTACACCATCAACCCCGGGGGCTCAGTTGCCCCCCTCCTCCCCCTACACCATCAACCCCGGGGGCTCAGTTGCCCCCCTCCTCCCCCCCATGAACGCCGGGGGCTCAGTTGCCCCCCTCCTCCCCCTACACCATGAACCCCGGGGGCTCAGTTGCCCCCCTCCTCCCCTCCATGAACCCCGGGGGCTCAGTTGCCCCCCTCCTCCCCCCCATGCACCCCGGGGGCTCAGTTGCCCCCCTCCTCCCCCTACACCATCAACCCCGGGGGCTCAGTTGCCCCCCTCCTCCCTCACCGCCCCCCATCAGCCCCGGGGACTCAGTTGCCCCCCTCCTCCCTCCCGGCCCCCCATCAGCCCCGGGGGCTCAGTTGCCCCCCTCCTCCCCCTACACCATCAACCCCAGGGGCTCAGTTGCCCCCCTCCCTCCCCGCCCTCCATCAACCCCGGGGACTCAGTTGCCCCCCTCCTCCCTCCCCGCCCCCCATCAGCCCCGGGGGCTCAGTTGCCCCCCTCCTCCCCCTACACCATCAACCCCGGGGGCTCAGTTGCCCCCCTTCCTCCCCCTACACCATCAACCCCGGGGGCTCAGTTGCCCCCCTCCTCCCCCTACACCATCAACCCCGGGGGCTCAGTTGCCCCCCTCCTCCCCCTATGAACCCCGGGGACTCAGTTGCCCCCCTCCTCCCCCTACACCATCAACCCCGGGGGCTCAGTTGCCCCCCTCCATCAAATCAACCCCGGGGGCTCAGTTGCCCCCCTCCATCAAATCAACCCCGGGGGCTCAGTTGCCCCCCCTCCTCCCCATCATGAATCCCGGGGGCTCAGTTCCCCCCCTCCACCCCCCAGGGCTGTGATGAGTGGGGGAGAGGGGCTGTGAGCCTCCTGTGCCGTCTATTCCATGAGACAAGAGGTGGGAAATCACCTCTCCGGAGGTGAAAGTTTCCCTGTATCCCGGTTTTCCCATCTCTTCATATCCCGGGGTGCACACCCGTACTGGTGTCCAGCACCGGGCGGATGCCCAGGCTACTGGGATTTTGTTTCGTGCACCTCCTTTATGAAGGAATGTGATGGGAAGGCAGCAATTCCAACTATTATCCCAGTGGAAGTGGGATTGTCCTGCCTGATGCTGCTGGGAATGGGAAAACCAGAGCAACAACTGCCATTGAGGGCACTGGGAATGGGAGAAGTGGCTGACGTTGAGGGCCGGAGTTTGCTCCAAAGCGAAAGCAAGAGGAGTTGGAGATCCCTGAAGCCCCTCAGCTCGGATGTGAGGGGCTCCAAAGGTTTTTCCCCTGCCATCAGGAAGTTTCTCCGTAATCACATTTCAAGGAAAAAGCATTCCATTCATTCTTTCCCTGTGTCATTGACTTCATCATGATGTAAACATGGCAAAAGCAAGCGGGGTTTGGTGGGAAATCGCCTTCCAGAGGCATGAAGTTCCCCATTCCTTGCCTGTATCCCAATTTTCCTGTGGCTCTGCATCCTCGGGTGCCCACTGGTCCCAGTATCCAGCACTGGGAAGGCACCCAGGCTGCTGGAATTTAATTTTCCAAGCATCTGTCCTTCTTTAAGGAATGTGATGGGAAGATGGCAATTCCAGCTGTTATGCTGGTGGAAGTGGGATTGTCCTGCCTGAGGGCACTGGGAATGGGAAACCCACTTGCTATTGAGAGCCATTATTGAGTCCAGTTGGAAAGTGATTTGAGCTGGAGATCCCTGGAGCCCCTCAGAATGGTTGTGAGGGGCTCTGAAGGCTTTCCCTGCCATCAGGGAGATTCTCCATAATCATATTTCCAGGAAAAAATGTATTCCAATTGTTCTTCCCCATCTCGTTGACTCCGTTGGGATGTAAACATGGCAAAACCAGCTTGGAAGTCAACAGGGTTCAGCATCCTCTCATGCGTTCTTGTGTCCAGCCCTGATTGGGGTGGGTTAATTACACATAATTAACACGCGTGGCTCAGAGAGGGGAAGCTCACCCCACGAAGTGCTTATGGAGAAGGTGAAGACTCACGGAGTGGGTTCATAAACATCGGCAAAATGGGGGTTTGGCCTTTTTTTTTGCTGTTCTGGCATTGCTCTTTTTTGGGCACCGCTCCCTGCCTGTGTCCTGATCTCTTGCAGTGATTTCTGCTGCCCAAAACTTGGGTTATCCCTTCCTTCTTGGCTCCAAAATAACCACCTGCAGCTCTGATGTAGATTTCAGAGGCACGGATTTCCCTGTGTGTTGCAGTTTTCTCTCCCAACCTCATTTTTAAGGTTGTTTTGAGCAGAATAAATTTGTCAGGAGCTTCAGTTTTGAGCAAGAGTTGAGGAATGGGCTTTGGAAAATGGACTGCTCATGGCTTAAGTGACTTTCATAGAGTCATAGAATGGTTTGGGTTGGAAGGGACCTCAAAGCCCATCCAGTTCCACCCCCTGCCATGGGAAGGGGCATCTCCCACTGGATCAGGTTGCTCCAAGCCCCATCCAACCTGGCCTTCAACACCTCCAACACATGTTATATCTTTGTGTCAGCTTAAATGATCTTCATAGCATAGAAACACAGCTGTTGTTTAAGTGGTTGCCTTTTGCTTTGCCGCTGGAGTCTGATATTAAGGTGATTGGCCACAGTTTGGCCATAAGAATCATGGTTTGAGAAACACGGCGACCTTCTGTGTGACCAGTTAAGGTTAAACAGCATGAATTCATAGAATCATGGAATGGTTTGGGTTGGAAGGGACCTCAAAGCTCATCCAGTTCCAACCCCCTGCCATGGGCAGGGACACCTCCCACTGGATCAGCTTGCTCCAAGCCTCCCTCAACCTGGTCTTGAATACCTTTAACATTGAAGTTCCACCAGGAGCACCACAGGCTTTGGAGACCCCCTTGTAACACCAAAAGGAGGCCCTTTTGGTGTTACTTTCATGTGTATCTGCATAAAACGAACTTTTGTCCCCTGGAGAAGAAGTTTGTTGGCTTTCTGGAGTCATCTTTGGGAGAAGATGCTGCTGAGAAAGGAAAATCTCACCCATCCCACAAGTGACGTGGGGCCGTAGATAGGGCTGGTACGGCTCAGACTGGTGTTTGTTTGGACTTAACTTTATTATTTCATACTAAAAATGCACTTTTAGGTGGTTTTTATGTATCATTTTAGCGCTGGAGGGTTCTTCCAGCACCCATGATGCGAATTGTTAGGTACAAGTTGAAAACTTGAGTGGAAGTTCCATGGAAAGGAAACAAGTCCAGCAAGGATGAGTTTAATGCTGCGCTTAAAGGCGTTAACATCATCAACTTGGTCTCCACAAGAGCTCGTGGTTGGATTAATTCTGCAGTTGCCTCTGGGTTTGGTATCAGTGCTGCCACGAACCTAAACACCGCGGTTTAGACCCAGATGGGGAGCATAGTCTGGAGGCTCAGAATTCATTCCCTCTTTCCTTCTCTCTTCCTGTTCTTTCCCTCATCAGGCAAGGACAATAGACTCCACTCTCTGTCTTCACAGCTGCCTTTGTTCTCTGGCTGCTTGGCTTGGGGTCGGTGTTATCGGACATCTCCGATAACGCCGCAGCCGTGTCCTGAAGGGAAGCGGCCGATGGAATTCAGCTGCTGAGGTTTTTATTCAAAGCTTGTGTTCCTATGTTCGCTGGGAGCTTTCGGGGTTACGAGGAAGCCAAGCGCTTGTGTTCCTGTCATTCCCAAAAGCTGGAGAAGCTATCAGTTTGTTTTAATATAAAATCCGTCTTGAAACTGAGCTATAAATGCGATTTAAATATTAATTCTGAATTATAAAAGGGGTGACAAGTGGCAAACGAGGCTTTTTTGAGGCAGCCAGATGCTCTTTTCTGCTGAATCCCAGTGGAAGTTGGGCTCCTTGCTGCTGGCTGCCCTTGGAAATGGGTGACGGCTGAGGAAAACACTGCTCTGGGAAAGCTCAGCTCTGCTTTGTACATTCTGGAGGAGTGGGTTTCCAGCTCAGCTGGAGTGTAATTCCCTGTTGGAATTAGACATTAGGGTGGCTTCTGTGCTTCTGCTGTCTATTCCTGTGGAGAAAGAGGGGGGAGGGAAGGCGGGAAACAGCGGAAGATCTTCAAAAAGGTAAAATTCGGTGGTAAAACTCACATTGTGATACCGTTAAATGCAGTTGGATCAGGGGCCGCCAGCTGGTAAAGCAGGATGAGCCTATGAGGAGTGTTTGTATCCCATGTTGTTCCTTTTGCTCTAAAACCACTGAGGTTTGCTGCCTTTTGGATGGATTTTGTAGATGCAACCTGACTCCAGCAGGAACTTTTTATCCTCATGTATCCAAAACCTACATCTCCTGTATCTTCTTTGGGAAGAACCAAAGGTGCTGACAGTTTCCAGAAGTAGAATTCTGGGTTTTAAGGCCAGCGTCTCTACAACAGTCGTCTCTGGTGGTGATTGGAAATGAAATACAGCACCAGGCCTTTCATTCCAGATCCCACCAAGGCGCAGTCCGGTTCTCCATAAGTCTTCTCTGCTGACGTTCACTCCCTCTTCCTTCTCCCGTTGCAGGAAACACGCCTTGAACTGCCACCGGATGAAGCCGGCTCTTTTCAGCGTGCTCTGCGAGATCAAGGAGAAAACAGGTACGGCAGTGCCTCCGCTGCCCTCGGCTTTCCTGGAACCCCATGTTCTGCCTCCTGCTCTGCTCTCATTTATCCCAATCTGTGTTTCCCAGATAGATTCTACAATTTAAGGCTATTTGATTTGGATTAAGCTGGAATTCTTCTGTAAGCTGGAAACGCATTTTATAATGCAGATTTGGAGAAAGCAGTGCTGCTTGTTTGTGTACGTGGAGAATCCATGGGTTGGGATTTTGATGTCTGTCTGGATTCCTGGAGAATCCTGGATAATCCTGCTGTGGTGCGGTGCTCTTTTCTCCCTTTATGGACTGTGATGGTAGAAAGAGGTCAGAGTAGACGAGTAACTGTTGTGGAGAAGGAGAACGCCCAGATGAGACTGGGAAATGCAGAAAGAGCAGGGAATGGGATCGGGAATCCCACAGCTTCCTCTGAGGAGCAGGATCTCCGAGGGCAATGGATTTCGAGTTTGAGTCACTCAGCAGATGCTCACATGTGAACACCTAAGTGTCGTTGCTTGAATATCTCATTTGTATATACCAAGTGAATTTTGGGGTGCTTTTAGGGAATAACTAATTATCCCTTACTAAAACGGTGGCGTTTTCCTTATTTTTCAGTTCTATTTAACAGCCTGAACTTGCGTTTGTGTTCCGTTTCCTAAAAGTGTATGGAAACTGGGTTGCCCTCAGGTGGGGGACCAAGCGGTTCCCTTGAAGGCAGCGTGGAGACAGGCATGGCTTGCTCCTTCACGGATACTTTGCGCTCTGTGGAGAGCAGTTTGCTTCCGGAGAAAGCTGTTATGGCAGCGTCTGTGCTGTCTGGGTGGGCTTTTCTATCTGAGGATTGTTGCTCTTAAAGAAGAGCTTCCCTCTGCTTTTCTTCATCGGAAGCGGCTCCTGTGTTTTATTGATGGAAGCTGCTACTTCTCCGCGCGAAATGCACTGCGGGAACGGGCTCCGCTGTCGCGGTGACGCTGGATTTGTTTTGGTCCTGTAGGTTTTTGAATGTCTGATGCTCTGTCTATTCCTTATTTAAATTACGGGGAGCAGATGTTCCGGCTCGGAGCAAACAAAAGCCTGGAGGTGCTGGAGCCCAAGGTTTGGGATTTCTTTGTGACCCAGGCACACAAGCAGCTTCCCTGGCTCGGAAATGGGTTTAAAATACATTCCCCCTCCCATTTTCCTTTGCCTCTTTGTTGGAGCGCTCCAATCGGTCACAATAGCTTGGGATAAGCCGTGCGACGAGCAGCCGGCCGAAAGGGGATGGAAATTCCTCCCTGATGATGTTAATTAATGAAAAAAAATAGGTTTGCCACGTTTAGTGTTTTGTGTGAGTCCCAAAATGGTTTTAATTTCTCTTATTTCAAACCTTTTTCAACACTTGCCTGGAGTACAAGGAGCTATCGGAAGAGGTGTCTAATCCAATAGGTTTTTCGGGAACTCAGAGAAGCATTTGGAGCATTTTTAACCCTTGCAGCAGGGTTTTTGCAGATTGAGTTCCATTTCAGATATTTTTGAGCTGTGTGAATCCAAACATGGCATAAATCAGAATTAAACATCCGTAGTGGTAAACGAACTTTGGTGCTGAATATTAAATTCCAGGCTTTTTTTTCTCCGTTCCTTATGGATGCGAGGGAAAAACCACTCTGTGGTGGGCTGGGAGAGGGTTTGTGGGAGGGGGTTTGACTTGTCCCAGGAGGTCAAAGAGGGTTCAGGGGGATCCTGCTAGGACAGGGTGGGGCTCGGGGGGTGCTGCAACCCACTTCACAGGGCCTGTGACCCCACATCCCCTCCCCGAGCTGCACCGTCCTGATGGAGTTTGCCTGCCTCCAGCTGCAGCCCAAGGGGATCCAGGGTATGGGGGGCTCCTCCCTTCCCCCTGAGCTCCTCCCATCCCCATCCTTGGGGTCTCTGTCCTCCATCTCCCCCCATGCCCATCCTTGAGGTCCCTGTCCCTCAGTCTGCCCCATCCCCTTTGGGGCAGGGAAATATCTATTTCCACCCACAATTGTGGATTGCGCTGCATGGTCTGGAGTCTGATTCCATGTTTCTGGGCTGTATTAATCACAGCATTGTAACACGGAGCGCTGTTCCCTATTGTTTCCCATCGCTTCTGGCTGCAGCCCCTTATCCCATCTTTAATGCCTTTAATTCCCTGGGTACCTTTTCACCCTAATATAAAACTTGAGAAGGAGTGTGGCTGGAGAACGCGATTTCTCTTTGTTGCTGAGTTTGTTCATGTTCTGACTTGTGATCCTCAGCACTCAGAACCCTGCTGGCTTTTGTCTTCGGGTTGCATTTGCTTTGTGAGTGTCCAAGACTCCCTCGGAACTGGGGATAGCTGTGAGCAGGCTTTGAGAGCAGCAGAACCCATGGTGATGTTGTTCTCCGAGTGGAATGCTGGGGAGGTTGGTGTCTCCAAGGAGGCTGAAAAACTGCTTGGTGCTACACGAAAGGGGTGGTTTGGTTCTGGAGGGGTTCACGATTCGTTTAGGTGACGTGACGTTAAAAACCACGCTCCTGTCTTCTCACCAAAGAGCTGGATTTGTGGGCTGCCAAATCCTGTTGGAATAAAACAGAATCATGGAATGGATTGGGTCAGAAGGGACCTCAAAGCCCATGTGTTTCCACACCCTGCCATGGGCAGGGACACCTCCCACTAGATCCATTTGCTCCAAGCCCCATCCAACCTGGCCTTCAACATCTCCAGGGATGGAGCAGCCACCACTTCTAGGGGCAACCTGGGCCACGGCCTCCCCACTATCACAGAAGGACATTTCTCCCTAAGATCTCACCTCAATCTCACCTCTTTCAGCTCAAAACTGTTCCTCTCATCCTATCTCTGCACTCCCTGATCAAGACCCCCTCCCAGCTTTCCTGGAGCCCTTTTCCTACTGGAAGCTTCTCTAAGGTCTCCCTGGAACCTTCTCTTCTCCAGGATGAACAACCCCAAATCTCCCTACCTGTCCTCGTACAGGAGGTGCTCCAGCCCTTGCATCATCTCCATGCCTCTTCTGGACTCGCTCCACCAGCTCCATGTCCTTGCTGTGTTGAGGACTCCAGAACTGGACACAGGGCTCCAGGTGAGGTTTCCCCAGAGCAGAGGGGCAGAATCCCCTCCCTCTCCCTGCTGGTCCCACGGTGTTGGATGCAGCCCAGGACATGCTTGGCTTTCTGAGCTATGAGCACCCTTTGCAGTCTCATGTAGAGTCAGGAGTTTGCCTGAATTACAGGATAAAGATTGGCATGGATAACACTGGGTAGGATCACTTGAAAAACAAGGACCCACCTGCCCACTTCCTCACACTCTCCGTAGGAATTTTCTACTTCCTACGGTGTGGCTGTGCATTTTGGGCCCAAACATGGCAGGTTTGGGTCTAACTTTGTATTCCGTCGTTCATCCTGCTCTTCTGTGTTATGCACTCCATGAAGGGAAATATGGGAAGGAAAGTGAGTCTAAGCAAAGTCTGCTTCACTTATTTTTGTACCAGGGAGCTCGTACAGTTCATTACAGAACTGCAAATCTTTAATTAATGAGATGTAAATATATTGTAGTGATTGCATTTGCATACTGAGTGAAGCTGCAGCACCTTAGGTTCTGATGTAGTTTAATTAAAGATTAATTAGAAATTATTTCATTTTGCTTAGTATAATTATTACATGTCTTTGATGGATTCGAGGAGGTGATGTACTAGAGAACACAGTATCGTGTCCGTACTTGGGCAGGAGCTTCTATTCCAGCTTCCTGAGCCAGTGCAGGGGTTCCTTAATCCATAAGAGTGATGGATTATGGAGGATTTAAGGGTGAAGGATTTTACCATTACGCAAGGGCTTTCTAAACTGCACTTAAAACACTAACTCTGCCATAACTCCAGTCTCAGCATCTCGACTCAAAGCCTTGGTCGTTGATAGAGTTGTAATTTGTTCTTCAGCTACTCTGGAAATGTCAAATATTTGGTGGCCAAAAGAATACTAAGAAAGGCGGGTGCTCCAGAGAAGTGTTCTCCTTGAAGTGTCATCAGCCAGGAGGGTCAGAAGAGGCACATGAAGACGTTGGTGTTGACCGAGAGACTTTTTCGGTTGTCGTAACTTTATGTAGAGGCTGGAAGGAGAATGGACTGAGAACAGCCCTGAGGAGAAGTACTTGGGGTGCTGAGGGAGGAGAAGCTCCATGTGTGTAGGCAGCCGTTTGTACCCTAATGGGATCAGTAAAGTCGACAGGGTCAGGGCTAGTTGCAAGAGGAATGAGAATCCCAATGGGAATCAATAAATTGCCAAACAGATCCTGGGCTGCATCCAAAGCCATGGGACCAGTAGGACGAGGGAGGGATTCTGCCCATCTGCTCCACTCTGGTGGGACCACACCAAGAGCCCTGTCTCCAGTTCTGGAGTCTTCAGCACAGCAAGGACATGCTGGTGGAATGAGTCGAGAGGAGGCCATGGAAATTATGCAAGGGCTGGAGAACCTCCCATCCAAGAAGAGGCTGAGAGTTGGGGTTGTTCAGCCTAGAGAAGAGAAGGCTGTGGGGAGACCTTAGAGAATCTTCCGGTATGGAAGGGGGCTTCCAGGAAAGCTGGAGACCAGATTTTGATCAAGGAGTGCAGGGAGAGGACAAGGGGACCGGTTTTGAGCTGAAAGAGGGGAGATTGAGGTGAGATCTTGGGGAGAAATGTTCTCCTGTGAGGGTGGGGAGGCACTGGCCCAGGTTGCCCCGAGAAGTGGTGGCTGCTCCATCCCTGGAGGTGTCGAAGGCCAGGTTGAATGGGGCTTGGAGCACCCTGGTCCAGTGGGAGGTGTCCCTACCCATGGCAGGAGGTTGGAACTGGATGGGCTTTGAGGTCCCTTCCCACCCAAATCGTTCCATAATTCTATGATGGTTTTGGTTTTCTCACCCTTGAGAGAGGTCACTAAAGGAAAGTTTGAACCACTCAGTTGGAAATACTATTTACTAAGCATCACGATGGTTCAATCCTGTCCAGTTTCTCCCCTGACCCTGCCAGCTAGGTTCTTCCCACCATATTAGGAAGGAGCATTAGACAAGCTTTTCAGCAGTCAGCTTGAGATAAGCTTACATGTAATTGATGATAACTAATGTCTAATTGCCATAATTAGACAAGTGACATAAAATTAAGCTGCAGCTGGGAGCTTGACTTCAACACGAGGTGCTCTGATGTGCAGCAACGTCTGCATACAAAGATGTTGGCAGCAGCACCTTCAGATGAGAAGGTGACACCAAAATATCTGTTCCGCTGAATTTCCGCTTGCCAGTCTGGGTCAATAATATGAATTTTGGCAAAAAGATGAAGAGCAAATGGCTGCTGGCAAAGTCTCTGCTGGCTCTTCTATGGAAAAAAAAAAAGGAGAATTGGGGATTTATAAAAACAAAACCCCACCGATAAATTTAAAACCCCTTTTTGTTTCATTTCTGGCAACATTGTGGTAGATGTTGTGATGGTTTTCTGAAAAGGTATTAATCTTAATTGCATAATGAGTTATAAAAGCCATTAACTATGAAAATAACAAACCATTTCCTCATAGCTGAGTTCACAGTTACCCACGTGCTCCGTTACAGCTCCCTCTGCCTTCCCTTTTTCCACTTGTGTGTGCTGGAGGAGACCTGGAGTGCTGTGACAGAGGGAATCAGGGTCTGTGCCACTCTGCTTTCCTTCAGGACTGGGTGCCAGTTTCTGTAGAGTCTGCAAAATATTAGGTTCAGGGATGTGATTGTAAGTTTAGGCTGCTTGCGTGTTCAAAATCTTATTAGTTTTTTTCAGATGAGCTTTTTTTTTTGCCTATAAAATGCTAAAAGTGGTTATAAATGTGTGTTTAATGCCTCTGTACGTGGCCTCTGTCCAGCCTTCCAGTACGGAAAGGGGCTCCAGGAAAGCTGGGGAGGGGCTTTTGATCAGGGAGTGCAGAGATAGGATGAGAGGAATATTATTGAGCTGTAAGAGGGGAGATTGAGGTGAGATCTTAGGGACAAATGTCCTCCTGTGAGGGTGGGAAGGCCCTGGCCCAGGTTGCCCAGAGGAGTGGTGGCCACCCCATCCCTGGAGGTGTTGAAGGCCAGGTTGGGTGGGGCTTGGAGCAACTGAATCCAGTGGGAGGTGTCCCTGCCCGTGGCAAGAGGTGGAACTGGATGGGCTTTAAGGTCCCTTTCCACCTAAACCGTTCTCTGAATCTATGTAAGAACCTCTTCTAATTTTAATAGGCTGCTGCAATGATTTGGGAATGATATAGAAACCAGGATGACCCAGAAGAGCTGTCTTATCTGCACCCATTTCAAAACATACCTTATCTTTTGATGTTTCTCAACCTCTTTGTTTGGATGTGTTGTCTCACGGCTTTCCCTTGAGCTCAAGACGTGCTCAGACATCAAAGCATTGAAATGCTTTGCTGGAATGGAAGTGGATGTTCTTTCCTGTTTCAGAAATAACCTTTTTCTTCCCTCTTTGTATTTCTCTAGTGTTAAGTATTCGTGGTATTCAGGAAGAAGACCCCCCAGATGCCCAGCTAATGAGACTAGATAACATGTTGCTGGCAGAGGGCGTCTCCGGGCCCGAGAAAAGAGGAAGAGGAGGACCAATGGCTGTAGCAGCAACATCAGGTGGCTGTCCAAATGACAATAGCATTGAGCACTCTGACTACAGGGCCAAGCTGTCACAGATCCGACAGATTTACCACTCTGAGCTAGAGAAATATGAACAGGTGATCTTTCTGCATGGAAGAGTTTTTATCATCTCCATTCAAAATAACCCTTTTTTCCTTCGCTGTCGGTTTGAGAACGGAACAGGCAGTGTAATGAATTCGCGAGGATGTCAAGTCTGGTTGGAAACGTATCTCGGTGTTACAGAAGGAAGGTGAAGATAGAGGGACCGGATATCAAATTAATAAATGTCTCGTTTATCTTTGGTGGAAGTGTTTAAGAGTAAATGCCCAGAGCAGTGGTGGCAGCCCCATCCCTGGAGGTGTTGAAGGCCTGGTTGGATGGGGCTTGGAGGAACCTGACCCAGTAGAAGGTGTTCCTGCCCATGGCAGGGGGTGGAACTGGATGGGCTTTGAGGTCCCTTCCAACCCAAACCATCCTATGATTCTATGATTTCATTATTCTATGATTTTTGTTATTAAAAGAAAAGCAAATTGTTAATGGTAAAAAGAGAGTGTGAAGCTGTAGGTAGAGTGAGGGAACCCAAGCTAGGGTGGGGCGCTTGATCAGGGAGCACAAGGATAGGATAAGGGGAACAATTTTCAGCTGAAAGAGGGGAAACTTCGTTGAGATATTAGGAAGAAATGTTCCTGTGAGGGTGGTGATGCACTGGCTGAGGTTGCCCAGAGTTGTGGCTGCCCCATCCCTGGAGGTGTTGAAGGCCAGCTTGGATGTGGTTTGGAGCAACCTGATCCAGTGGAAGATGTTCCTGCCCATGGTAGGGGAGGGGGAAACTCAATGGGCTTTGAGGTCCCTTCCAACCTAAATGATCCCATGATTATGAAATAGAGTAAAGCTGAAGCATGGAAACTCCTGAACTTTATGGGATATATTCTTGTTGGGCAAGGAACCCCAAGGTGTTTTATTTGTCGATACCAATCTATGTCTCTTCAGGCCTGCAGCGAGTTCACCACCCACGTTATGAACCTGCTTAGGGAGCAGAGTAGAACCCGACCCATCTCACCAAAAGAAATCGAGCGCATGGTGAATATAATCCATGGCAAATTCAGCACCATCCAGATGCAGCTGAAACAGAGTACGTGTGAGGCCGTGATGATCCTGCGCTCACGCTTCCTCGATGCGAGGTACTGCAAAAAGCACAGTGATTGCGTAAGAAACCTCATATCCGCTGCTCCCAGTGTCAATCTAGTTCAAATTTTAAGAATTCAGGTCTGATTTTCTTGCTCCGATATCAATATCGGTTGAATTCCACTCAATTCTTACATTCTCCTCCAGAATAAATATATTTTAGAGGGAGAAAAGCCAACTTTGTGCTTTGTCCGCTCCACTCCACAGCTTTATAATCAGGAATAACTGCTGTTTTTTAGGCGTAAAAGGCGCAACTTCAGCAAACAGGCAACAGAAGTGCTGAATGAGTATTTTTATTCACATCTGAGTAATCCTTACCCCAGTGAAGAGGCCAAAGAAGAGCTCGCAAAGAAAGGCGGCATCACAGTTTCACAGGTACAGAGTGTTTTCTCCAGAATTCAAGGCTGATTTTTCCTCAAAAAATGGTTTAGAATTCCCACCGCCCCCCCATAATTAACAACAGGCTCCTGTCACTGCGGCTTTATATAGGATTTAGGTTATTCAGAAGGGTTTAGGAGTAGGTGTTTTCTGCTTTAAGCCTACTTTAAAACATCTTTCTGGACAAATTTGGTGGCCAGACAGTGGGGCTACAGTGTTGGTGGATAAGGGCGGAGTAACAGACATCATCTACCTGGACTTGTGCTTTTTTGTGTGAGGGTGGGGAAGCCCTGGCCCAGGTTGCCCAGAGAAGTGGTGGCTACCCTATACCTGAAGGTGTTGGAGGCCAGGCTGGATGGGGCTTGGAGCAACCTGATCCAGTGGGAGGTGTCCCTGCCCGTGTCACAGGGTTGGAATTAGATGGGCTTTGAGGTCCTTTCCAACCTAAACCATTCCAGGATTCTGTGATCTCCTTTGCTGGTAACTTCCAAAAATAGTGGGATAATTTGATCCAATCTAACAGCCCTGTTTGTCTCCAGGTTTCCAACTGGTTTGGTAACAAAAGAATTCGATACAAAAAGAACATGGGGAAGTTTCAGGAAGAAGCTAATATTTATGCTGCAAAAACAGCAGTGGATGCTACCAACGTCGTGGCTCAAAGCAACCAGGCGAATTCTCCATCTACACCAAATTCGGGTGAGTAGGAGTGATGGGAAAGAGCTGGCTGCTTTGGAGGGTCTGGTTATTTCTTGTGAGGATTAATACCAGTGTTTGAAGCAGTCATAGGTTTTCTTTTTCTTTCAAACTTATGGAATATGCAGCGAAGAACCACTTTTGGGTGGGTTTTATTTCTTACTAAAACGTGTTCTTTTTTCGTTTCAGCTTCCTCTGGCTCTTTCAAGATGACAAATTCCAGTGATTCATTTGTAAACCTGCAGTCATTGACTTCTTACCAGAGTTCCCCGGTGGGAGCCAATGTGCAGTCCCAGGTCAGTGAGGAAATAAAAAATAGACTGTGCTTAGGGACATGGTTTAAGGGAGTGTTAGGAATGGTTGGACTCGATGATCCAGTGGGTCCTTTCCAACCTGGTGATTCTGTGATCACTCATAGAGAGAAACTGCCTGAAAAACCTGCAGTTAACTTTCAGAAAATGAAGTTACTTAAGTGAGGCTTAGCTGAAAAGGTGGAAAACTGATTCTGTTTTAGCACAAACTGCATTGAATCTGTTCCTTTCTCATAAAAGCTATGGGCGCAAAGTTCTGATTTTGCTTGATAATGACCTAGCTGGGTAAATAACAAGAACCTGTAAAGAAAACTTTTTGCAAGAAAACTCACCCTTTATTTGAAAATATTTTGGCCCAATTGATCCATACCACGTAGTACTGCGGTTCTTTAACTTCACTTTTTATCCTTACCCTTCTTGTTCTGCGGGATCTTGTTCCAGATGGATTCCTTACATCACGTCATACACCAGACGGGAAGATACGACACAATTGTGGGGAATCCGTTGTACACGACGCAACGCATAGATGTAAGATGAGTGTGACACTAGGAACACAGATTCTGCTGAAATTGGTTAATGATCTGTGAATAAAAGTTGAGCTTCTATTTCCTGTCGTCTCCTGGGGACGGGAAAAAGCTGGAAAAGATGTAGTTTAATGCACCAGGCTTTTCCTCCTGGAGATTGGATTTAAAATTGTGGCTTTGCCCCGCAGAAAATGGGTGCAGTTAGGTTAATCCTTGCTATAAGGAATAAGAGTAACACCATAAAATCTCGGCGGGGAGGAGGCCCAGAGAAGTTGTGGATGCCCATCCTTGGAGGTGCTGAAGGCTAGGTTAGATGGGGCTTGGAACAACCTGATCCAATGGAAGGTCTCCCTGCCCATGGCAGGGGGTGGAACTGGATGGGCTTTTGAGGTCCCTTCTGCCCCAAACCCGTTGTATGGTGATTCTGTGATGACGATGATGATATTCATGAGCCTTACCAGAGCAGATGTGCAGTTATTTTCTTTCAAAAGCACCCTCACTTGTAAGGTGCGAATCTATAAAGGCGTTTGTGGTTTCTGCAAGTGGTTTCATAAAGGTTTAATTAAAGGAAATATTTATTCTCCCTGCAGGCTAATGGCAGCTGGCAGGATGCTACTACCCCTTCATCAATCACTTCACCTGCTGGAGACCCTGGAAGCGTTAATTCAGATGCGTCTAATTAAGTTTTTAGGACCTATTGATGAGAGGAAAGAGGTCGTTGGTATAATTTGTCAATACTATTGTTTGTACAACTTGACACACAGCTGATACCTCAGAAACCCCTCCCTGGAGCCAAGAGAAGATTGTGAGCGCGCCGATACCTCTCTACCTCTCAGCCTCACGCAGTCAAGTTCTTTTTTTCCTTATGATGTGAAATTGGTTTAAAAGAACTTGCTTCATTTTCCTAACCAAATTAAATTTTTTTAAACTATGGATTTTATGGTAAGAAGCGGAAAAAAGCGTCTCTTCTAGAACTTGGCATTTGTCTCAAGTTTTACAGTGTGAAAGAATTGACTTATTTTAATTTCCATGAAGTTTTTTACGATGAAATTTCTGTTCTAGGTGATAGCTACTAACAGTTAAGCCCCCTGTATTGTAATTGTATGCGTTCTCTGTATGGTAATTTTGTATAGGAAAATCAGCTTTTCTTAATTAGACTTCATTCTGAGCTAATTAATCAGAACCTTGCTTTACCAAACCTCTCACTGGACTTTGCTCTCGGGTCGGATCTTCCATCCTGTGTCATTCCACGTAATTTAATGTCTAATGAAAAAAGAAAAAGAAAACAACAAACCAACAAAACCCACCTGAATTCCATGGATAATCAGTTTTTGTGCATTAACACAGAGTCCACCCCTTCCAGGTGAGATTTTATCAAAGATAATAAACTTCCAAAGCCTTTTTTTTTTTCTTCCCCCTTTTCCTCTCAGTTTTCCAGGCCGGGGTCTCCCTGAAGGGAAGGTGGGAAGCCCTAAGGACAGGGCAAAAAGGCAGGAAAGGGCAGGAGGTAGCTTTTCACCTCTGGCTCTTCTAAGATGAGCACTTCCATGGATTCGTTTATAACCCTGCAGTCCTTGATTCCCTACCCTGTAACTCTAATTTAACGTCTAGTGAAAAACAGCAACAAAAAAAAGCCTGAATTCCATGCATCATCACTTTTTGTACATTAACATGGAGTCCACCGCTTTCAGTCGAGATTATTATCAAAGATAATAAACTTCCAAAGCCTTTTTTTTTCCCCTTTTTCTCTCAGTTTTCCTGGGGGAAGGCTTGTGAGGGGAAGCCAGAGGCTCCCTGAGGGTGCAAAGCAGCTTTTCAGCTTCAGCACAGAGGGCACCGTTTTTAATCGAGATTATTATCGAAGATAAACGATGTATAAAGTCTTTTTTTCCTCTCAGTTTTCTGGGGGAAGAAGGGAGGGGGGCAAAAAGGCGGGAAACCCTGAGGGGCGGAGAAAAGGGCGGGAAACGCCTCTTCCCGGCATCCCCCGCGCCCCAACGGCTGTGGAGGCGCTGTCATGGCGGCGGCGGTAGCGGCTGAGGAGGGGCCCTGCGGACCAGGGGAAGAGGTGAGGATGCTTGGGTTAAGGCGATTGTGAGATGGTAGAATTCTCAGTTCTAGGGGAGGAGGGGAGTTAGCAGAAGGGCCACCTTAGGCTTCCGGAGGGCAGACTTTGGACGGTTCAGAAAGCTGATTGATTTAAGTCCCGTGGGAGACAGCCCTTAAGGTCAAGGGAGCCCGAGAGGTCTGGGTGCTCTTCAAGAAGGAAATCCTGCAGCGCAGAAGTAAGCTGTCCCCATGTGCCAGCTGGCAGGGAAATAAAACAGCTTGGTTGAGCAGGGAGATGGGGGTGGACATCAAAAAGAAGAGGAACGTCTGTGGCCTTTGGAAGAAGGGACGTGGGTCTTGGGTAGACTACAGGGAGGAAGTGAGATCATGCAGAGGAAAAATGAGGAGGGCTAAAGCCCAACTAGAACTCAGACTGACCAATTCGGTGAAAGGTAATAAAAAAGTCTTTCTATAAATACATCAATAGTAAAAGATGGACCAGGGAGAATGAGGGCAAGGTTGAGGTACTTAATGCCTTCTTTGCCTCAGTCTTTAATGGTAAGGAAATTTGTTCCCTGTTTGTACATCCCCAGGAGCTAGAGGAGCAGAACAAAGTTCCTGCAATCCGAGAGAAGGTGGTTAGAGACTTGCTTGGCCATTTAGACACTCACCAGTCTGGGGCTGGATGGGATCCACCTGAGGGTATTGAGGGAGCTGGTGGATATGCTTGCCTTTCTATCATCTACCAGCGGTCCTGGCTGACTGGGGAAGTTCCACTAGACTGGAGGCTGGCTAATGTTGTGCCCATCTACAAGAAGGGTTGCAGGGAGGATCCGGGGAGCTGCAGGCCTGTCAGCCTGACCTGAGTGCCTTGGAAAATCATGGAACAGGTGATCTTGAGTGCTATCATATAGTACATGCAAGATAACTGGGTGATCAGGCCCAGTCAACATGGGTTCATGGAAGGCAGGTCCTGCCAAACTGACCTGATCGTCTTCAATGACAAGGTGACTCAACTACTGGATGAGGGAAAGGCTGTGGCTGTAGTCTTCTTGGACTTCAGTAAAGTCTTTGACATGGTTTCTCACAGCATTCTGCTTCAGAAACTGTCAGCCTCTGGCCTAGACAGACGCACCCTCTCCTGAATGGAAAACTGGTTAGATGTTGTTGTAAATGGAGCTAACTCCAGCTGGAGGCCCGTCACCAGTGGTGTCCTCAGGGCTCAGTGCTGGGTCCTGTTCAATATCTTTATCAATGACCTGGATGAAGGCTTTGAGTGCACCCTTAGCAAGTTTGCAGATGACACTAAGCTGGGAGGAAGTGTCAATCTGCTGAAGGGTAGGGGGGCTCTGCAAAGGGACCTGAACAGGCTGGATTGATGGGCTGAGGTCAGTGGGATGAAGTTCAACCAGGCCAAACACCGGGTCCTGCATTTGGGGCACAACAACCCTGTGCAGCTACAGACTAGGGGAAGAGTGGCTAGAAAGCTCCTGGAGGAGAAAGGCCTGGGGGCGTTGATTGATACCCAATTGAACGTGAATCATAGATTCACCTCTTGGATCATCATGTCCAACTATAATCAGCCATCAGTGTGTCCAGGTGGCCAAGAAGGCCAATGGCATCTTGGCTTGGATCAGGAACAGCATGGCCAGCAGGTCCAGGGAGGTTCTTCTGCCCCTGGACTCGGCACTGGTGAGACCGCACCTTGAATACTGTATTCAGTTTTGGGTCCTTCACTCCAGGAAGGATGTTGAAGCTCTGGAGTGTGTCCAGAGAAGAGCAACGAAGCTGGGGAAGGGGCTGGAGAACAAGTCTTACAAGGAGCGGCTGAGAGAGCTGGGGTTGTTTAGCCTGGAGAAGAGGAGGCTGAGGGGAGACCTTATTGCTCTCTACAAATACCTGAAAGGAGATTGTAGAGAGGAGGGAGCTGGCCTGTTCTCCCAAGTGACAGGTGATAGGAGAAGGGGGAATGGCCTCAAGCTGCACCAGGAGAGGTTCAGACTGGATGTCAGGAGAAAATTTTTCATCTAAAGGGCACTGGAACAGGCTGCCCAGGGAAGTGGTGGAGTCACCATCCCTGGAGGTATTTAAAATACAGGTAGATGAGGTGCTCAGGGACATAGTTTAGTGGCAGATAGGAATGGTTGGATTCGATGATCTAAGAGGTCTTTTCTAACGTAGTGATTCTATGTTTCTTCCCTTAGCGTTCTCCCCACGGAGCCTGCACTGTGGCTGAAGGTGCAGTGTCAGGTAAGAGAGGGGAGTGGGAGAGAGGAGGGGTGGACGGTAACGAGCCAGGAACCTCGGGGTTGTTCCTGAATTGGGTGGGAGTGTGGGCTGGAGGGGGGGAAGGATCTGCAGAGGGATGGGGACAGGCTGGATCCATGGGCTGGAGGGCAGGAAGGGTCTACAGAAGATCAGAACAGGCTGGTTCCATGGGCTGGAGGGTGGGAAGGATCTGCAGAGGGATCAGGACAGGCTGGATCCATGGGCTGGAGGGCAGGAAGGGTCTGGAGAGGGACTGGGACAAGGTGGATGCATGGGCTGGAGGGTGGGAAGGGTCTACAGAGGGATGGGGAAAGGCAGGATCTGTGGGCTGGAGGGCGGGAAGGGTCTGGAGAGGGATCAGGACAGGCTGGATCCATTGGCTGGAGGGTGGGAAGGCTCTGCGGAGGATTGGGTCAGGCTGGATCCATGGCCTGGAGGAGGGAAGGGTCTAGAGAGGGATCAGTACAGGATGGATCCATGGGCTTGCAGAAGAAAGAGTTGGAAGGGAAAAGCAGAGGCAGCAGGAGTCTCAGGAGGCTGCAGAGCTTTGATGCAGCCATTGCTTCTTCCAAGCTGGAAAGCAAAGCACAAAAAATAGGTTTAGTGCCCCTGAATCCATGGGAAATGCCCTTTCCTCTCTGTTTATCATCTGGTTTCCTCAGATCCTGACCCTGGAGGGAAGGAGGCGGATCCTGAGCAATTCCAGAAGCTACCTGACGTAACTGCAGTGAACAAGAAGATCATTAGTCCCCATGTAACAAGCAGACCAGCTCGGAGGAGAAGATCCCAACAGAGTCCCAGCCTCAGGAAAAGCCCCTCTGGACCTAGTCCTGTGAGACTGTCTCCCTGGAGAAGTAGTTCCAGGAACGACCACAGCCTGAGCTCCTTTAACTTCTCCCCGAGACCATTCGTCCCCACTCCTCGATCCAAGCGTCGCTCCTGGTGCCGTTCCAACCTGAAGGGGACAAAGCGCCGAAAATCCTTACCTCCTGTGCACCAAGACGTCACCGGTGTGTCTTCCACATCCTCCCTCTGTTGCACTCCAAGAGAAACCTCTAGGGTGGCAAGTTGTAATCTGGTTTCAGGGCAGGATCTTTACACTCGTCACAGCCAGAGTCCTTTATTCCAGACTAGGAGCCGCTGATATCCATGATCTCAGAGGTCCAAGTACCGGTGCTTTGCTGTCTCTGCCTTTTTTTTTCCATCATTGAGCCCTAAGCCTGTTCTTCCCTTCTTAGAACCTCAATTTCTCCCTCTTTTCCCTGCTCTTTCCATCTCCTCACTTTTAGTCCTTTGGGAGCATTTCAGCCTTTTGCAGCTTGGTGGGAATTTAACTGTTCATAAACAATTTGTTTCTGATTTTTCAGAATTATGCAAATCGATCAACCTGGATCTGCCAGAGATGGACAGGCTTTGCATGCTGTTGTTATCCAGCTTCCAGGTATGAGCCACTCCTTTAAAATGGAATTGTTTTCCTCTTGTCTTTCTTCTACCACTAAATGTAAATGATTTGTGTGATGAAGTTGTGGAGTGTGGGCTGGGGCAGGAGGGAATCCGTTCTCCTGTAACAGATCCTTTGGCTTTCCCAACACCTCAGGAAAGGCTGCCAAGACCTTTCCTGTCTTCCTGTAGTTTTCTGCGCAGAAGTTTGAACACATCTTGAAGGAAACTGATGGCTTTAGCCCTGAGGCATTCAGAGCCAACGGTGAGTTGCTCCATGTGCATCCAGCATGCAAGGGTGATCCCGAATATAAAATAGGGATCTTTCCCCAGCATCCAAATCCAGCTGCTTCCAGAGGGGTGGGTGCATCTGCTGGGACAGAAGACATGGAGATGTTGAAGTAAAATTTGGGCATAGGGATGAGGTATTCTGTTAGAAACGGTGTATGGAATCACTGGAACGCCTTCCAGCAAGGAGTCCTGTGGGCACAGAGTCCCACCTGGGCCCTGCGTGGGGAACAGGTGAGGAAGGGTTCTCCTCCCCGTCTTGTTGGCTCTAAAGAGGCCCCAGCTGGAGTCTGGGTCCGGCTCTGGGCTCCCCAGCTCCAGAAGGACCGAGAATCACTGGAGAGAGCCCAATGGAGAGCACAGAGATGAGGAGGGGCTGGAGCATCTCCCTCTGGAGGAAAGGCCAGGAGGGCTGGGGCTGCTTACGCCGGAGAGAGGATCCTGTTTGTGCTGATCCATTTCCAAGGGGCTGAGGGCAGAAGGAGGGAGCCGGACTCTGCTCAGCACCCAGCACCAGGACAAGGGGCGCTGGGCACAAACTGGAGTCCAGGAAGTTCCACCTGAGCACGAGGAGAAACTTTGCTGTGCGGATGAGGGAGCCTAGAGCCAGGCTGCCCGGGCAGGGTGCGGGGTCTCCTTCTCCGGAGGGATCCAAACCCACCTGGATGTGCCCTGCTGCAGCAGGTGACCCTGCACAGGTGGGACTAGGGGCCCTTCCCACCCCACCAGCTTGTGATTCTGGGAATCGGAGCAGTGGCTGCAGGCTGGGAAATGGCTTCATTTCTTGGTATTTTCACAGGCAGTGGGTACAAGTGTTCGTTTATCCCGGTGAGGATTTATCCTAGTGTGTTCTATCCTGGTTTAGTTTATCCTGGCATGGGTTTTGTCCTACTGTGGGGTTTATCCCAGTGTGGTTTCCCTTTGCCCACAGTGCATTCCGTTGCAGAAGACCTGAAGCGATACGTGCAGAAGCTGAAACTGGATGGAACACTCAAGAGCTGTGTGGAAGATCCCAATGGGTAGGGAATTGCCAAATGCAACCATTAGAGAATAAACCTTCATTTTTGGGGAAGGGGGGTCTTTTAAAACCTGCCCAGTCCTTAAATCTGTAAAGATATCCCTGTGGGTATAGTTATTTTCTGGAATTCAGAGCCTTCGCAGTGCATCAGCACTGAGCAGAGCCCCATGCAGTGGTGTCTGGAGTGCATCAGTATCCCTGTATCCCACTGATGCCATGTCTCTGCTTTAGGATCTTGCTGGACTCTGCTTTGGATGAATCGGTGGCGCAGATTAAGGAATACATTGCCAGGTAAGACCGGCTGCAGCTCCTGACACTGGTACGGGCTCAGACACCCTTTCCTCAGGGGGATTTGGGGAATATTTAATGCTTTTGAGGAGTTTTTCCTGCACTGTTACTGAGCTTTGCACAGGGAACACTCGGATACAGGCCCGCTTTCTCTTCCCGTTCCACAGGTTCGCTGCCGAATCCCAATCCTGGGATCAGCTCTTGCTGCACTACCAGGCCAGTGCTGAAGAGATGTCCAGGTGGGGATTGTTACTGCCATGGTATTTGGAAAGAACATGGAATGATGCCAATCCTGATGGGTAAATGTGCTCTGTTCTGCAGGCAGCTGGAGGAATGCCGCCAGAACGGAGGGCAGGCAGCACCCCTGGGTTACCTGCAGACCTCGCAGGCCGCAGTCCTCAGCAGCAAACCCAACTACCAGCAGATCCTGGATGACCAGGAGGAGGTCTTGAGCTGCATGGAGCTTGTGGTGAGTTGGTTGCAGCTGTGGAAGCAAAAAAACATCCCATTCCCAGAGCAGATCTGGTGGTTTTCCATCCAGACCAGTGTTAACATCTTTGTTGGAGACACAAAAAGTGAGATTGAGGGCACCCCCAGCAAGGTTGCAGACGGCACTAAGCTAGGTCGACACGCTGGAGGGAAGGGATGGCATCCAGAGGGACGTGGGGAGGTGGGATCATGCGAACCTCATGAAGTTCAACAAGGCCAGGTGCAAAGTTCTGCACCAGGGTTGGGGCAATCCCAAATTGAGGCTGGGCAGAGAATGGATTTGGATCAGCCCTGAGGAGAAGGACTGGGGGTGCTGGGGAAGGAGAAGCTCCACAGGAGTCAGCAAAGTGCACTTGCAGCCCAGAAAGCAAATGGTATCCTGGGCTTCATCCAAAGCCGTGGGACCAGCAGGGAGAGGGAGGAGATTCTGCCCCTCTGCTCCACTCTGGGGTTCCAGTTCTGGAGTTCTCAGCCCAGGAAGGACACAGAGATGGTGGAATGAGTCGAGAGAAGGCCACGGAGATGATCTGAGGGCTGGAGCATCTCCCATCCAAGGAAAGGCTGAGAGTTGGGGTTGTTCAGCCTCGAGAAGAGAAGGCTGCGGGGAGACCTTAGAGCAGCTTCCAGTATGGAAGGGGCTCCAGGAAAGCTGGGGAGGGACTCTTGATCAGGGAGTGCAGGAACAGGATGAGGGGAATGGTTTTGAGCTGCAAGAGGGGAGATTGAGATGAGATGAGATGAGATGAGATGAGATGAGATGAGATGAGATGAGATGAGATGAGATGAGATGAGATGAGATGAGATGAGATGAGATGAGATGAGATGAGATGAGATGAGATGAGATGATCTCTGAGGGTGGGGAGGCCCAGGTTGCCCAGAGCAGTGGTGGCTGTCCGGTACCTGGAGGTGTTCAAGCAACCTGATCCAGTGAAAGGTGTCCCTCCCCATGGCAGGGGGTGGAACTGGGTGAACTTTGAGGTCCTTTCCAACCCATTCCATGATCTTTTGGTTTTGCAGCTAGATGAGCTCCAGCAGGCAGTGCGGCTGCTGCAGGCCTTCAGCGAGGACAGCAGGCTGTACCTGCGGCACCTGTCCGAGCAGCTCGGTGAGTGGGAAGCCCTCAGTGGTGGGGAATGGGAGCCTCCACCGGGATCGTTAATGGAGATTAACTAGTGTTTTTCCTCCCCTCCAGCCTCCAGGACTTTTCGGCAGCTGGAGAACTCCCCTGTGCGCAAACTACTCGCCGCCCCGCCGAGGGATCCGCCGGAGGGCTGAGGGGTTGGGGGCTGCAGCCGCACTGCTGCGGGCAATAAAAGGCAATGAGCACCCGGTATGGGCTCCGCGCTTCCATGTTTGAACGCGCTCCACACCGTCGGTCGCTGCGTGTTGGTTGCTGCTCGCGTCGCTCAGGGTGCAAACCAATCGCCACCCAATGGCTGCTCATTGGCTGGGCTCCGCCACTTCCTGGTTGGAAACGGCAGCCATGGCGGCGGCAGAGGGGGCCCCGCTCACCGGTGTGGGTTGGGCCAACGGGCTGTCAGCGGTCCCCCCCGGCTGGACTGCGGTAAGCGTGTCAGAGCCCCCTCCCGCCTGGTTGTGCCATCCGGTTCTGGTTCAGTGGCAGCCTGACGCTCCCTGTGCCCGCAGATCACCGCTACTGTGGAGGGTGCGGCCGCCGGCCTGGGCAAGGGCTTCGGGCACAAGGGCAGCGGGTACCTGTGCGTGAGAACCGGTGGAGCCCAGGTGCGAGGAAACAGGGGGGCACACGGCCCAGACCGGTACCAAGGGCCTGATCCGGTAATGGGGCCCCATCCAGCTGTGGAGTCCCTGTCCCGGTACCAAGGTCCCATTGCAGCACCGAGGCCCTATCCTGGTACCAAGGTCCCATCGCAGTAGCAACTTCTCCATCCCTGTACCAAGGGCCCTGTCCTGCTATGGAGTCTCTACACCAGTACTGAGGTCCCACCCCAATACTGAGATTCCATCCTGGTACTGACGTTCTGTCCTGATACCGAGGTCCTGGTACTGAGGCCCCATCCTGGTACCAAGGTTCCCAGCATGGTGCTGAGATCCTGTCTCGATATCAAGGTGCCAGTCCCGAGACTTCATCCTGGTAGCACGGTCCCATTCCTCTACCAAGGTCCCCATCCCAGTCCTGAGGTCCCCATCCCAGTCCCAAGGTCCTCTCCTGGTACCGAGGTCCCTGTCCTGTCCAGGTGGCTCCTGTGGTCACCGATGTGCAGGTGCTGAGCGACCGGAGCCCCCAACCTGCCGGCTACACCCACGCTTCCGAGTTCCCAGAGCCTCGTAAGTACCCGACTCCAGGAAGATCCCCCTATCCCAGGAATTGCTCCCCCCTGAGACCGGGAAGTGCCACCTCAACAGTGGGAAGTGACCCCCCCCCCAGAACCGGGAATTTCTTTCCCTGGTTTCCAGCCCCTTGTTTCCCGGTCCCATCTCCCGTTTTCCCTCCACAGGGACCGCTGTTTCCCGGAAGAAGCGGATCTACGTGAGGCTGCAGCCCCGGGAAGCCGCTGAGACGGCTGTGTTCGATATCCAGCTCAGTGCCAAGAACAGAGCCCTCCCGCACTACATGAAAATAGGGTAGAGGGCCCTGCCCGCACCCCCTGCTCCCACCTTCCACTCCCATCTCTCTCGCCAAACTCCCTCTGGGTTCTTTCCCCAGGGAAATTGGAGGCTTTGCCATCTGGTGTAAGAAGGGGCCGGTTGCGTGCCGCGGTCCCCAGCCCCTCGCCGAGCCGCAGATGCTCAGCACTGGCCTGCAGCAGCTCTCGCTCCACACTCCTGACTCACCCCAGCAGTACGTAGGAGCCGAGTTGTGTTCCCTATCCTACCTGGAATAGTCCAGGAGTGGGAATAAATCCTGCTTCTGTTTCCCTGGCCCCGGGGCTCATTATCAGCTGTGAGTTAATTGTGATTGCTACAGGGTACCTGCTGCTCACGGCAGCCTGAAACGTGCACCTCAGACTGGATCCTTGTATGACAGCACTGGCATCTACGGCCTCTCAGGTAAAGAAGCATTTATCCATCAGGAATCAGAGGCGGAAGCGGCACAAAGCAAGCACATCCGTGTTTAAGGGGTCCTTTACAACCAAAAAAAGTGGGCTCACACACCAGATTTCTGCCCAGTTTTTCCCTTTAGACTGGAATGGAAATTTTAGAGGAGGGCTTTCCTCAAGGCTTCTCCCTTCCTGAAAGTTACTCCTTGTTTGGGTTGAAGCGCCAGTGGTGGGGCTGCACCTCAAATCCTGGGTTCAATTTTGGGCCCCTCACTCCAAAAGGGACATTGAGGGGCTGGAGCGCATCCGGAGAAGGGAACGGAGCTGGGAAGGGTCTGGAGCCCAGGGGTTCTGGGAGCGGCTGAGGGACCTGAAGCTGTTTAGCCTGGAGAAAGCTGAGGGGAGACCTCAATTGCTCTGAGTGGCTCCAGAAAGGAGGTTGTGGTGAGGTGGGTGCTGGGCTCTTCTCCCAAGGAACAAGCAATGGGATGAGAGGAAATGGCCTTAGGTTGTGCTGGGGTGGTTAGGTTGGATGTTGGGAAAGATTCCTTCATGGAAAGGGTTGCCAAGCATTGGAAGCGGCTGCAGAGGGCAGTGGTGGAGTCTCCATCCCTGGAGGGGTTCAAAACACATGGAGACACTTGGGGACAGGGTTTGGAGGTGTTGAGCTCGAAGGGCTCTTCTAACCTCAATGGTTCAACAATTAAAGATGTTCCTGACGAAGCTCAGGCCCATCCCTTCCACTCAGCTCCCTCAGGCAGCGACTAATTACTCCACTCTTTGCTCTCCCTAACGCCTCTCTCACTTCCCTTCCAGCCATGGATGGTGTGCCTTTCACCCTGCACCCCAGATTTGAGAGCAGGCTCAGTCCTGGCAGCACCGTGAGTTTTCCCGTTTCCCCCTCCTCAATCCAACCTCTGGATTATCCCTAACTCGGAAAACTTTCTCTTTTCTAGGCTCTCCTTGCAGACCTGACTGTGAAGTCGCTTGCTGACATCGAGAGAGAGGTGAGCGAGCTCAGCGGCTTTGCTCCTGCGCCTCTTTTGGGGCAGAGAGCAGTCGCATTCTGACTTTCCCACATCCCAGTACCTCACTCCTGACTGGATTATGTTTTGTTTCCAGTACCATTATGCTTTTGTAGTGGAAAGAACGGCTGCTGCTCGGCTCCCTCCCAGCGTTTGTTAGCGGTGGAGCCTACCTAGAGGATCGAAACTGCAGCCAAACACCCGGCTGGGCTGGGCTCTCCCCTCTTTCCTTGATTAAATTCCGCTGTGCCTGAAGAAATCCCGACAATAATGCTTCCAGGAATTGCTTAGGGCAAAAAATAAATGTATTTCTCTTCTCACCTGCCTTGAAATGAATTTGAAACACAGGGTTGGCAGGACAGCAGTGCACGCTACAGGTGTTGTGGCAGTGTTTGTCCTATGCTTGGTCACTCTACGCTTCTTTATTCCCAAATGTTCCCTCCCACAGGGATTCCTGTTGTGGGAGAGCTCCGGCCCCTCGGAATCCCCTTTGCGTTGTTGCTGTTCTCCTGCACGCGCTCGCACATCACAAATCTTTCAGCCCCAAACGTGTTTCAAAAGACACCGATTCTGCTTTTTAGTTACCAAAACGTTTCCTTAAGCATTGGGGCGATACAAAACTCCCGGCAGTTGGCGGTTCATCCTGGAAACATTAAAAAGTCAAATCTTTCTTCAGAGAGGTGCTTGGTTTCCATATGATTTGGAGGAAAGCTTCCCCACGCCCGTTTCCCAACGGGATCAGTTATTGTCAAGAGAATTAAGGAGGAGTCTTGTGGCGGTGGAACGCAGCGCTGGGTGCTGCCGTTCCCGGCACGGTGCTGGGGGTGAGGACCTCACAATTCCATTCAGGAAGGCACTTTAAGTTTCGCGCTCCCCAGCAGAAACTGAAGGATCCGATCCGCTAACAAAGCGAGGAAGAAGTCGGCCAGCAGCACCTGCGTGATGACCATCTTGAACTGGGGAAGGAAATGCAACACCTTAGTCCCGCTCCTCCCTCTCTTCCGTAACAGTCCCCACACAATCATGGAATGGTTTGGGTTGGAAGGGACCACAAAGCCCATCCAGTTCCAAACCCCGCCATGGGCAGGGACACCTCCCACTGGATCAGGTTGCTCCAAGCCCCATCCAACTTGGCCTTCAGCACCTCCAGGGATGGGGCAGCCACCACTTCTCCAGGCAATGTGGGCCAGGGCCTCCCCACCCTCACAGAACATTTCTCCCCAAGATCTCATCTCAATCTCCCCTCTTTCAGCTCAAAACCGTTCCCCTTGTCCTGTCCCTGCACTCTCTAATGATAAGCCCCTCCCCAGCTTTTCTGGAGGCCTCTTTCCACACAAGAAGCTGCTCCAAGGTCTCCCTGGAGCCTTCTCTTCTCCAGGCTTAACAATTCCAGATCTCAGCCTCTCCTTGTACAGGAGGTTCTCCAGCCCTTGCACCTTCTCTGTGGCCTCTTCTGGCCTCGCTCCACCAGCTCCATGTCCTTGTGTTGAGGACTCCAGAACTGGACACAAGGCTCCAGGTTTGGTCTCCCCAGAGTGGAGCAGAGGGGCAGAATCCCCTCCCTCGCCCTGCTGGTCCCACGGCTTTGGATGCAGCCCAGGATCTGGTTGGATTTCTGTGCTGCGAACCCACTTTGCCGGCTCCTTTGGAGCTTCTACTCCTCCACGACTCCAAGTTTTTCTCCTCAGGGCTGCTCCTGATCCATTCTCCTGTGTTGGTACCCCAGGAAACACCACCACATCCTCTCCCTTAAAGCTATGGTGAGTCACCACCTGCCTGACGTTCTCCTAAAACCTTAAGATTCCCCAGGCCGAGTCCTGTCATGCCAGGCAAAACGGCACAAGAGTAGCAGGCGCAGAGAGACGCTGTCTGCTCACCTCGGTGGGGATCTCTACCAAGCCAAACTGTTCGTTGAACTCCGGAGAGGAGCCTGTGAGGAGACCCACGATGGCAAATCCCGAGAGGACAATGCTCCACAGCAATGGCTTGTTCTCCTGGAGGCTCTCCATGAACGGATGGCCCTGGAACACAGCAGGGAGAAACAGTGAGCAGAGGTGAGGCTGTGCTCCTTCAGACAGGGGATGTGGAGCAATTTGTAGAATCGTAGAATCACTAAGGTTGGAAAAGCCCTCTAAGATCCAGGCCAACTGTCAGTCCAGCCTACTAAACCATGTCCTGAAGTGCCATGCCTCCGTTTGTTTTGAACACAACCTCCTTTCTGGGAGCTGCTCAGAGCGATGAGGTCTCCCCTCAGCCTTCTCTCGTCCAGGATAAACAGCCCCAGGTTCCTCAGCTGCTCCCAGAACCCCTGGGCTCCAGGCCCTCCCCAGCTCCATTCCTCTTCTTCTCCAGATGCTCTCCAGCCCCTTGAAGTCCTTCTTGGAGAGAGGAGCCCAAAATTGAACCCAGAATTCCAGGTGCGGCCTCACCAGCATTGAGACCGGGGGGACAATCCCTTCCCTGCTCCTGCTGGCCACTCCATGGCTGATCCAAGCCAGGATGCTGGTGGCCACCTTGGCCACCCAGGCCACTGCTGGCTCATGACCAGCACCCCCAGGTACCTTTCCACCAGGCATCTTTCCAGATGCTCTTCCCCACACCTGCAGCGTTGCCTGGGGTTGTTGTGACCCAAGGCCAGGACCCGGCACTTGGCCTGGTTGAATCTGATACCCCTGCTCACGGATCCAGCCTGTCCTGATCCCTCCGCAAACCTTTCCTGCCCTCCAGCCCATGGATCCAGCCTGTCCTGATCCCTCTGCAGATCCTTCCTGCCCTCCATCTACGGATCCAGCCTGTCCCCATCCCTCTGCAGATCCTTCCTGCCCTCCATCTACGGATCCAGCCTGTCTCCATCCCTCTGCAGACCCTTCCTGCCTCCAACAGATCCACACTCGCACCGAATTTGTTGTCATCTCCAAACTCACTGAGGGAGCACTCAATCCCCTCATCCAGATCGTGGATAAAGACATTAAACAGAAGCAGCCCCAACACTGATCCCTGGGGACACTGACAGCGGCATTCAGCTCCAGTCCCCACCGCTCTCTGGGCTCAGACATCCAAGCAGATTTTACCTAGCGAGGCACGCGCCTGTCTAAGCCATCGGGACACAGTTTGGCTCATTCCAACAGAGCAAAAAGAGGGAGTTTTTCCCCACAGAGCACTGCCAAAAATGTAGTTTGTGATTAGAGAAGAGCACTGTTTTGCATCATTGTGCCTTAATTACATAAATAGCTTCTCCGGTGCTGCTGGAGATGGGATTTAAAGAAGGCTTGCCTTGTAGTTGATGGCGAACGTGGCCATCTGCATCGCCATCGACATGATGTAGACGGTGCTGTTCACCAGGCTGGGCTCAAATTCCTTGTACAGATCCACAAACTCCTCCTGTCTGAGAGAAAACAAAGCTGGAGATCAGTGGATTTGGCTCCCAATCACCGGGAACGTTCAGCTTCCCTCGCATGGCCATGTGGGGACAGCAGATGTCAGAAACGGAACGTATCGCAGTATTCCCACCCAGTTCCATCACATCCTTGCCAACACGCTTGGATAGTTTGGAGAAGCTTTTTCTGGATGTGTCTAATACGTTAAACTCCTGACGCCTGGTGCTCGCAGAAAGAATTCTGCGAGAGAGAACTCTCTCTGCCCTCCCGTTCAGCAGCAACTGGAGAAAAGTGAAGTCGCAGCTGTCCCATCCCTGGAGGTGTTCAAGGCCAGGTTGGACGGGGCAACCCAATCCAGTGGGAGGTGTCCCCACCCATGGCAGGGGGTGGAACTGGATGGGCTTTGAGGTCCCTTTCGACCCAAATCATTCCATGATTCTAAACTATTCCACTGCTGGAAGATCAGACACTTACTTGGGATCGCTGCGTGCCTGGGCGCCACGGTACAGGTAAACAAGGCTGAGGAAGTGCACGAGGAACTGCAGCAGCACCGTCAGGACCGTGTAGAGGTTAAAGATGTTTGGCAGTGGGCGCTCCTTGGAAAGAGTCTTCAAAGGCTGGAAGAGAAAAGCAAACATGAAGGGTTTTGAGCATCTCCAGGGAGTTTTCCAGCAGAATCTAACTAATATTTTTGTTGCTTGGGAGATGCCTGCAGGAATTCTGCTTCAGGCGCACAGGAGACCCTTGGCTGGAGCAAGGAACAGCCTCAACGGAACCCTTTACACTTCCCAGCTCTTCCATCTGCTCTTCCAGTAACCTGAACAAAGCTGCATGCAATCGCAAGAGGCTTCCAAATCCCAGGGAGCACAAACCCCTATTCCAGCTTTTTCTGTAGCCTCAACAAAGCCACCTGCAATCACAAGAGGCTCCCAAATCCCAGGGAACACAAAAATCCCACCCCATCCAGCACTGTGGATTGTTAACTTCTTAAAATAAATGGCTTTTCTTGGAGACAGACGCTCCCTCAATCA
Organism: Cuculus canorus; assembly: GCF_017976375.1. Classification (NCBI taxonomy): domain Eukaryota; kingdom Metazoa; phylum Chordata; class Aves; order Cuculiformes; family Cuculidae; genus Cuculus; species Cuculus canorus. Next base: position 106,911 of record NC_071430.1, read on the forward strand.
TCCTGATGTGACCAACATGGAGCAGCCACCTTTCCAACGCAGTTCCCACCCCTTACCTTGGACCTGGAGATGAAAAGGAAGCAGCCGGCCAAGAGCAGCCCCTGCAGAGTGGCCTGAAAATCACTGAACTTCACCCCTTCCAAGTAGAGGACGCTCTGGCTGTAAGCAAGGATCAGGGCGTTCAGGGCGAGGATCTTGAACATTTGGAGGGTGGTCACTAGCGTGCAACGACCTTGCTTGATCACGTGGCAGACTACGGAGCAAGAGGAAGCAGCGTTTGGGAAGGGAACAGACCAGGCTCCGGGGCTCTGTTCCTCAGGCCCCCTCCTTTTCCAAAGCAGGACAAAGTGAAGTTAACCCATCACTGCTTGTGACCCCATCCAAGAAACCCCCACACGGCTGCTCCACACAAAAAGCTGCCAAAGCCATGCATTTGGGGACGTTTCTCACCACTCCATGCCCTCCATGACCCCAGGAGCTCTCTAGGACCCCTTTGGAGCCTCCCCAAGACCCTTCCAGGGACACCAGGATGCTCTAGGGATCCTCAGGACCCCTTTGGAGCCTCCCAGGACTCTTCTAAGGATCTCCAGAACCTCTTTAGGGACACCAAGACTCTTCTAGGGACCCCCATGACCCATATAGAGCCCCCAGGACCCCTCTAGGGACCCCCAGTGCCCTTCTAGGGCTCCTCAGGACCCCTCTAGGGACACCCAGGTCTCCTCAAGGGACACCCAGGACCCATTCAGGGATCCAAGGATCCATCCAACCTGACCTTCAACACCTCCAGGGATGAGGCGGCTATGACTTCTCCTTTCTCCAGTTGCCACTAAGCAGGAGGGCAGAGAGAATTCTCTCTCGCCGCGGAGAGAGACCAATCCTCTGATCCAGAGGAAGGTGTCCCTACCCATGGCAGAGGGGTGGAACTGGACGGGCACTGAGGTCCCATCCAACCCAAACTATTCCATGATTATTTTGAATCCAGAGCTATCCCCCTTGGGAACAAGGACACGATGCGATCCACCCACCCCAAGTGTTTGGTTCCCACCAGGCACTTACTGCACTGAATGGAAGAGAGTTTGGAGGTAAATGGAGCCGCGATGCTGGCGTCGCCCAGCTTCACGACCGGCACGCGCTCCTCTTCCAAATCCTTCAGGACCTGACTGAGCCGCTCCTGCGGGAGAATAAAAGAGACTCAAACGTTCACCTCCTCACCAGAACCACAGCCGATCTCATGTTATTCTCTCCTACGTCCCTGTTACAAGGTGAGGCTGCAGCGTTAGCTTGAGAGCTGGCTGGAAAAGCTTCAACATCCCTGCTCAAATCCATTCTGCCACCTCAGGATGGTCTTTTCCCAATATATCCTGCCATTCCCAGTCCTCGTGAGTTAGCAGTAAATGAAGAGCAAGAATAGGTTAATGGGCTTCTCAACATCTTGATACCAACCCTATGGATGGCCAGCTGTTCCTCTCTTTGGGACAGGACTCTGTGCTTGGCACCACGGGATGTGGGCTTCACCGACCCACTCCCCATCGATGGCAGGGCCGGCCTTCCATCGCTGGGGCCATCTCGAGCTTTCTTTTTCCGTTCGGGCAGTCTCTCGGGAGCATTTGCCAGCAGTGCTACTCCTGCAGGAGCACAAAAACATTGTTAGAGCGAGTCCAGAAGAGGCCACAAAGGCTGGAGAACCTCTCATCTGAGGAGAGGCTGGGAGAGTTGGGGTTGTTCAGCCTGGAGAAGAGAAGGCTTCAGGGAGATATTACAGCAGCTTCCAGTATGGAAAGGGGCTCCACGAAAGCTGGGGAGGGGCTCTTGATCAGGGAGTGCAGGGATAGCATGAGGGAAACTGTTTTCAGCTGAAATCCTGCTGGTGTACACCCACCAGGTATTCCACTGACACAGAGAATCTACTTTACATTGCTTTATGTCACCATAGGATGTTGGTCAGATAGGTCCCGGCCCCAAAACCAACAGAGAAACCAACCCTGGTTTTGTGTTTAGAGCTAAACTTAGGCAGAGGCAACGTGATGGAGTCCTGCACGCTGACTCACCCACATCCGCGTGTTTCAAAGCTCCAACATCGTTGGTGCCATCCCCACACATCAGCGTGATGTAGTCCAGGCTCTTCAAAGCAGTGATGACAAACTCCTGCGAAAATAAAGGTGTCGTAAGAATCTAAAAGGCACCATGTTCTGGGCTTGGTCATTGAACTATGGAATGGTTTGAGCTGGAAGGGACCTCAAGGCCCATCCAGTTTCAACTCCCTGCCATGGGCAGGAACACCTCCCACTGGATCTGGTTGCTCCAAGCCCCACCCAACGTGTCCTTCAACACCTCCAGGGATGGGGCAGCCACAACTTCTCGAGGCAATCACAGCCAGGCCCTCTGCACCCACATTTCTTCCTCAGATTTCATGTAAATCTCCTTCCCTTCATCTTAAAATCATTCTCCTCGTCCTATCCCTGCCCTCCCTGATCAAAAGCCCCATCCCAGCTTTCCTGAAGGCATTTCTGTGGCGTTTCTCACCTTCTGCTTCGGCACCACTCTGGCAAACACCTGGATATGTGGAATGAGCTTCAGCAGCTGCTGTTTGTCCACAGACTGGAGGTGAGAGAGCCCCTCCCCAGTTACGCACAGGTCATATCGCTGCGTCAGCTCTCGCAAAGAGGATGGCAAGGCTGGGAGCACGATGGCGCCGTCGATGGATCGCCACTGCCAGCTGGAATCTGGAAAGACAAGCACGGGCTTGGCCGGAGCACACCTGTGAGAACCCTCCCAGCCACTCGACGGATGTTGACTCCGGTATTCGCAGCCCCTCGCCATCAGGCAGCCTGATTTAGTGGGATGTCCCTGCCCACGGCAGCGGGGTTGGAACTACATGATCTTTAAAGTCCATTCCAATCCAAACTCTTCTATGATTCTACTATTACGGACACAATGGTCACCGCTTTGGCTGCTGTCCTCCAAAATAGAGGCATTTCCTGCACAGCATCGCTTACCTTCGCTGACAGGAGGCTGCAGAATGAGGGTGTGCTCCTTCTGGAGGAAGTGCAGCTCCCGCGCCACGTGGCAGGCGGTGAGAGGATTGTCTCCTGTTATCATCACTACCTGAAGGGGAAGTAAAAGGGGTCAAAAATCAGCGCCGGGAGATAAACAGTGCTTCTCAGCGAGTCTTATTCACACTGGAAAGATTTCTGCTGAGCATGGACGCCGGTGATGTTCCCTACAAGAAGGGAGCTCTGAGCAGCACCCAGAGGAATGGTTTCCCTCTGCATCGAGGCAAATTCCACCACAAAAATCACATCCTGTCCACAGTTCTCCCTAGGAAAGCCCTCACTTTGCAAAGGTACTGGAATTCCACATCCTAAACACTTGGATGCTGCTGATGCTTACGTGGTGGGATGCGTTCTGGATCTCCCTGATGACAGCTTTGGAATCAGCTTTGAGAGGACAGGAAACCACAATGAATCCCACAAATCGAAGATCGCACTCCAAAGCTTCACGTTTCATCTCTCTCACCTGCCAAAGCAAATCAGCAAACAGAGTTACCTGATGCTCCATAGCAGCAATCGTGCTTTCCAGGATGGTTTCTTGCAATCACAAAGAATCGCTAGGAACAGAACCGGTGCTCCGAGATCCACGGAGCAACCCTGGAAAGGCCTGGCTGCTCTAGAAGAAAGACTTCTTTGGCACAAAGCTCCGCAGAGACAGCCCCAAGAATAGTTACATATGCTCATCCTCACAGAAAAACAGATTCACAACTGAGAACCTCAGCGTCGAGACTCTCAATTCCTACACGGAAGAGCTGAGCCTGCTTTATGAGCAGGGAAACAGAAGCATTGCTCAACAACGCAGAGGGCAAAGGCAGGAACTGGGAGATTTAAGAACCACTCACTGTGGGAGAGGATTTCCTATATGAGGACAGGTTGGGGCTGTTCAGCCTCGAGAAGCTCTGTCGAGACCTCAGAGCCACTTCCAGGATGGAAAGGGGCTCCAGGAAGGATGGGGAGGGGCTCTTGATCAGGGAGGGCAGGGATAGGACGAGGAGATTGAGATGAGATCTTAGGGAGAAATGTTTTCCTGTGAAGGCAGGAAGGCCCTGGCCCAGCTTGCCCAGAGCAGTGGTGGCTTCCCCATCCCTGGAGGGGTTGAAGGCCAGGTTGGATGGGGCTTGGAGCAATCTGATCCAGTGGGAGGTGTCCCTGCCCATGGCAGGGGGTGGAACTGGATGGGCTTTGAGGTCCCTTCCAACCCAAAGCATTCCAGGATTCTACGATTCACCAGAATTCAAAGCTGGGAGCACAATACAGAGCCTGCGATCTTCCCAGAAGATCCTGATCGCAACACCACGATTTCAGCAGCTTTGGACAACCACATCCCAAAAGAGTCCCACTCCTCTTCCCTGTTCTCCCCACCTCCATTTCCTTTATAGGTGCTGAATTACAAGGACTAAATAGACACACTTACCTGCTGGTGAGTGAGGTGTCCCAGTTCTTTGTAGCCAAGGGCCAGCACTCTTGCTCCCTCATGTGAAATTTCCGTGTGGACAGAGTGGTAGTTGCTTGGGCACTGGGACAACTGGAGAAGGTATAAGGAAACGCAGCATATTAACGCAGTTCTAAACACAATTCCATAGCACATCTCGCATTAAATATGTGGATGGGAGGAAAGAGGAGCCTTTGAAAGGGTCCTTCACCATAAAGGAGGAGATCCTAAAGATTGGGCCCTCTGCTGTCAGGAAAAGCAACAACACCAGGAAGGCACATTCAGTCTCCACTGGGATCAGACTGAAACTCCCAGGCGGAGTTTTTCAGGCACTGGTTAACTAGGGGTTGTTCACCATGGAGACGAGAAGGCTTTGGGGAGACCTTAGAGCAGCTTCCAGGATGGGAAGGGCATCCAGGAAAGCTGCGGAGGGGCTCTTGATCAAGGAGTGCAGGGATAGGACAAGGGGAACGGTTTTGAGCTGAAAGAGGGGAGATTGAGGTAAGATCTTAGGGAGAAATGTTTTCCTTTGAGGGTGGGGAGGCATTGTCACAGGTTGTCCAGTGAAATGATGGTTGCTCCATCCCTGGAGGTGTTGAAGGCCAGGTTGGATGGGGCTTGGAACAACCAGATCCAGTGCAAGGTGTCCCTGCCCAGAGAGGGGTGGAACTGGATGGGCTTTGAAGTCCCTTCCAACCTAAACCATTCCACGATTCTATGATGATCTCTACATCATCCAGGTTTTCCAGAGAGGGAGAAGAGGTGGAAGGGGCCGAGCACGCATGCTGGAGGAGTCCTTCCTCACCTAGAGACGCGCTCACCATTTTGTGCAGCGTCTCCGGGGCCCCTTTCACAGCTGCAATGTAACAGAGATCAGTGGAGCCGATCTTCTCGTAGGACGCCAAGACAGACATTCTTTTCAGGGCACTGGCAAAATGAAAGCGCTGGTGAATTTTCAGTCCCTGAGTTTTAATACTTCTGGGGAAAACTTTCTCATCTGGAAACAAACAGATCAGGAAATCCTGAAAGGTTTCTTGGTATGAAAAGCAACATCCCTCCCTTTGGGTCCCAAAGGAAGCCACTGAGATCAGCGGAATTCCCTCTCCCTAGACACAAAGACACAGAGGTAGAAATTCCAGTGCCAAGAATTAAGGGATATAATTGATCAGAATAACCTATTTGCATTGTTATGAATGGTTGAAGGGGCATTTGTAGCATGAATGGCATGGAAGGACATGAAGCTGCTGGAGCGAGGCCAGAGAAGGCCACGGAGATGATGTGAGGGCTGGAGCATCTCCCGTCCAAGGAAAGGCTGAGAGTTGGGGTTGTTCAGCCTGGAGAAGACAAGGCTGCGGGGAGGCCTTAGAGCAGCTTCCAGTATGGAAAGGGGCTCCAGGAAAGATGGGAAGGGGCTCTTGATCAGGGAGTGCAGGGATAGGACAAGGGGAATGGTTTTGAGCTGAAAGAGGGGAGATTAAGACGGGATATTAGGAAGAAATGTTCTCCTGTGAGGGTGGGGAGGCCCTGGCCCAGGTTGCCCAGAGCAGTGGTGGCTGCCCCATCCCTGGAGGTGTTGAAGGCCAGGCTGGATGGGGCTTGGAGCAACCACATCCAGTGGGAGGCGTCCCTGCCCATGGCAGGAGATTGGAACTGGATGGGCTTTGAGGTCTCTTCCAATCCAAACCATTCCATGATACAGGTAAAAATCCAGAAGGAAAACCCACACCGGCTGACTCAGGGCACAGGAAGTCTCCATAGTCGAGATAATTTCATGCTCAGAATTGAGAAAATCGGTGTTCAAAAAAACCCAGAGTGAATGTGAATGACGCTCAGGAATCAGCCAAGGAGGAACTGGAAGCCGGTTTTACCTTTGGTCAGGGTCCAGTCCACAGCCATCAACATGGCCTTCTCCAACGGATCTCCCACCAGAGTCCCATCATCCAGCTGGACCAGCGAGTGGCAAGTAGCAATGGCTCGGTGGGTTTCTACGGGGATGTCAGATACCGGGGTCACTTCCTTCCCATCCCTGCGGCACAAAAAAAAGACTGTCCGTGTTAACAGACCCATTCACGTTATCGCAGATAAGCTCTGGAATTCTTCCCAGTGAAAAATTCCTGCTCTAACACAGTAAACACCGGAGCTTCTCATGGCAAGATCAAAGCCTTAGGAAATCTGGCACCATCTCAACTGCAAACAATGCCAAAGCCCTTAATTTTTGACTCTTGATTCAAATAGAACACCCAAAGTCTGGGCTGGAATGAACGCACTGGAGTTATTGCAGAATCAAAGGATTCGAATGCATTTCTGCTGTGCCATCCAGCCCTCAAACATGACTCGGTGGCAGGAAAAGGCAGGATCCTACTGCATGGAGCAGCAGAGATCTCAGTCACATAAAATCCCTGGGGAAGAAACCCCCCTGGACAATTACATTCACAATTCTGAGTCCAGAGTCACTGCCAGAGACCAAAACCCTCTCTCCTTCCAGCTCAACCCACTTCTTCCAGTTTCAGAATCTCTGATTACCTTCTCTTCCCCACCAGAATGTGGTTTTGCTTCTGCCTGAGGAATCCCCACAGTGCCAAAAGCCAGAAAACCGTGTACAAAACATCCCCCAGGACCTACCCAAGCCCGGCCACTCCTCTCACCACGAGGTGATCGCTGGTTAAGGTGCCAGTTTTGTCAAAACAGCAAACTTGAACTTTGCCAGCAAAGGGGATACGGAAAGGCTCCGTGCAGTACACGTCTGGAATAGAGAAGAGGGAATTCGTGAGAGAGCAGCTGCAACAAAGCCAGAGCAGGATCTTGAGGGGCTTTAATCATAAAACAGGAGCTACTGACACAGATCTTGGAGTTAATGAACCCAAACCTCCCAGTTCTGCATTCTCCCAGCATTTGAAACATGGACACCAGGTGGTAGCAGTGAGGCTGTCCGACCCTGAAGTCGATGACCTCCCTGATGACCTCCCTATTCCGCACGGAACCATGCAATGGTTTGGGTTGGAAGAAACCTCAAAGCTCATCCAGTTCCATCCCCTGCCATGGGCAGGGACATGTCCCACTGGACCAGGTTGCTCCAAGCCCCATCCAACCTGGCCTTCAACACCTCCAGGAATGGGGCAGCCACCACTGCTCTGGGCAATCTGGGCCAGGGCCTTCCTGCCTTCACAGGAAAACATTTCTCCCTATGATTTCACCTCTGCTTTTTCAGCTCAAAACCATTCCCCTCATCTCATCCCTGCAGTCCCTAATCAACAGCCCCTCCCCTGCATTCCTGGAGGCCCCTTTCCATACTGGAAGCTACTTTAAGGTCTCTCTGGAGTTTTAGCAAGACACGGTTGGTTTTCTGGGCAGCAAGCACACTTTGCTGGCTGATACTGAGCTTCTCCTCCCCCAGCACACCCCAGGTCCTTCTCTTCAGGCCTGCTCCCAATCTATTTTCCACTCAGCCCGTGTGTATAGGAACCTGCTCACTGCAGGACTGTCGAACGAGCAGACTTTCATACGAGTATCTTCCCTCCTATCTTCCCAGACGCAGCAAGCCCCGGTTTTGTGTCTGTGTTCAGGCTCGGGACTTACAGAGCTTGGCCAAGGCGATGAGGGAGGTGTTGACAGCCAGGGAGAGCTCGATGGGAAGTTCAGGTGGAACAACTGATGTCAGGATTAAAGTACACTCCAGGAAGAGCTTGTAACGGTTCCTGCTGGGATCCCTGGTGCCTGTGGAATGATATGGGAAATCCATGTACCTCCTCAGCCTCAGACTGTGCAACCCCTGGAACCGAGTCCCTCAAAGCAGCTCAGCTACCCAGGAAGGACAAGAAAAGCATCCCGAACGCAGCATAAGCCCCTACACTGAAATACCAGCACAACCCAAACTGGATATTATAACTCAAAGCATTCCAACTCTGCTCCCCATAAGCTTTGGAATGTGTCCTGGAAGAGGCAAGAAGGAAACTCACCTTCGATCCAGACATATGCTGCAGCAGCGATGGCAAAGACCAGCAGGAAGAGGATGAAAATGAAGGTCTCTAAGTTATTGGCTGTCACTCTCTTCACCCCAAAGAGGATTGTACGTAGCAATTTCCCCTGGGAAGAAGGGCCTTCAGTGCAAGAAGTTCTCTCAGCAGCAATTTGTTACAAAGATCTATGAACCCCAGTTTTCAAATCACACTCTGGTGTTTTAGTGCCAGAGTCTGAAAACGATTCTCACTTCTGTATCCTCTTAACAGGCAGCAGCCTGGAGTCACTGAGGGAAGCACCCTAGAATCACTTTGCCCAGGGAAGCTGTAGAGTCTCCTTCCCTGAGAGGTTCAAAAAGCACGGAGACGTGGCACTTGGGGATGTGGTTTAGTGGGCTGGAGGGTGTTGAGCTGACAGTTGGACTGGATGGGCTTAGAGGTCTTTTCCAACCTTAATGATTCTATAATTAAGCTACTAAAAACCTCAAACTCAAGTCACTCAAGCCGATGACTTCTTTGAAGCAATCTTCAATTTTCAATTGGAAAAGCTCCCCTTCCGACCTTCAGTCCCTATGAACACTCTCAAGTGCCCCTTCCCAACAATTATCATCACAGAATCAGGGATCACAAGGAGCTGAAGTGTGTGTGGTGTGGTCAGTCACAACAGAAACTCTGAATCCTGACTCCCAGGCTTCTCCATCAAACACCAGATTACTTATTTGACACACAGAGACCAACCTATTCATTCCTCTTCCAAACAAAACAGGGAACTTTGATGCCCTGATTTATATTTTCCCACTGCTGTATTTCACAGAATCATGGAACAGTTTGGTTTGGAAGGGACCATGAAGTCCACCCAGTTCCACCCCCTGCCATGGACAGAGATACCTCCCACTGGATCTGGTTGCTCCAAGTCCCATCCAACTTGGCCTTCAACACCTCCAGGGATGGAGCAGCCACCACTGCTCTGGGCAACCTGGGCCAGGGCCTCCCCACTCTCACATACGAACATTTCTCCCCAAGATCTCATCTCAATCTCCCCTCTTTCAGCTCAAAACTGTTTCCCTTGTCCTATCTCCTGCACTTCTTGATCAAACGTCCCTCAACAGCTTTCCTGGAGCCCCTTTCCATACTGGAAGCTGCTCTAAATTCTCCCTGTGTCCTCCTCCAGGCTCAACAACTCAAACTCTCCCAGTCTGTCCTCAGAAGGGAGATACTCCAGGCTTTAGACCACCTATGATCAAACCTTTCACAAGGATTTCCTTACAGCGAAGCGCTGAACGACAGAACCAGCACCACAGACAGGACAGTGGTAAGAGGGCACGTTCACGTCTTACCTGAGACGTGTTGAAGCCGGTCCTCAGGGCGTACGCCACGCACCCATTATCGACCGCTGCAACGAAGACAGAAAGCTCAATGTAGATCTTTTATAGGCTTATCAGACAGAAAACACAGGAGCTACACCCTTCTCTCGCTTACAAGGGGATCCTGTCAGCTTTAATAGTCTGACAGCAGCATTATTATCAATGTAAACCATTAGTGAGGGAGAACGACTTGATCGCATCAAGCAGTGAGCATACGACGTGCCGTCTCTCAGAGAATTTACACAGGTACCTACGTTTCAGTCCCGTGCTGGCTTTCTGGGGCGGGATGTGCTGCACCACTTTGGTTCCCCCAAATATGATGTGGAGGCGGGAATCTGTCTGCATATCCAAGACGTGCTCTGGGCTTAGATCCTCCACGGGCTCCTACAGGACAACATCCAGGTCTCGGATTCACAGCTATCAACAAGTAAATTTTAAGTGTTCCTCTCCATTCCTATCACACAAGATGCTCTTGATGTGTCTGAACTGAATCAAGACCTTAACTCGCCATTCAGCTCCGGAGCAGCCCGGGCTTAAGGCCTGGAATCTGTGGGAATTCTGGTTTTGGGGGACTCGTTCACTCTCAGAATTGTGGTTTTGGGGAACTTGTTTTGACTTAGAATTGTGGGTTTGGGGGGACTCACTTGGCCTTGGCATTGTGGCTTTTGGGGGACTCATTTGGCCTTGTTATTTCGGTTTTGGGGAATAGTCATAGTATCATAGAATGTCCTGAGTTGGATGAACCCACAAGGATCATCGTGTTCAACTCCTGTCCCTGCACAGGAGAACCCCAAAATTCACCACATCTATTTGAGGGTGTTTTCCAAATGCTTCCGGAATATTGTCAGGCTTGGCACCACGACTGCTTCCTGGAATTCTGATTTTTGGGTTAGTTCACTCTTTGGAACGCTGAACTCGGCAAGGAAGGCTCTGCAAGCACTACTTGATCATTTTTAAGTCCCCGACTGGCACAAAAAGAAGGAATATTCAGGGGTTTGAGGTTCTTTATACTTGTTCCTCCTCACATCACTCTCCAGCCAAAGGAATCCAGACTGGGGAATGTGTAGGAGGGCAATGCCGTGCCCGCATGATGCGGTTCAGACCTAGAGGCCAGAGACACTGCCAGACAAAACAGATATTTCTGTTTCTCATTTACCAGAGACCATCAATCACCAACAGGGAGCCGATAACGAACAGACCGGGTTGCCTGGGCCAGCATTCACACAAAAAAAGGTAAGTTGCCCTCAGAAATACTGCATTGGTTTGAATGTTCTTTACTTTTCCAAGCTGAAAGAGAGCAACAATGCAGAGAACGTGTCACACAGACCTTCATCTGCGGCACGGATTCTCCTGTCAGCATGGCTTCATCCACAATGCACCTCCCACGTAGCAGCAGCACGTCGCACGGCACGAGGTTTTCATGTGGAGATCGGCCTGTAATAAATATATTAACACTGAGAAGAAAGTCAGAGACAGGAGGGAAGAGAACAGACAGCTCCAGAGAAACCTTGGAGCAGCTTCCAGTATGGAAAGGAGCCTCCAGGAGAGCTGGGGAGCGGCTCTTGATCAGGGACTACAAGGACAGGATGAGAGAGAATGGTTTTCAGTTGAAAGAGAGGAGTTGGAGATGAGATCTTCGGGAGAAATGTTCTCCTGTGAAGGTGAGGTGGCCCTGGCCCAGGCTCCCAGAGAAATAGTGGCTGCCCCATCCCTGGAAGTGTTGAAGGCCAGGTTGGATGGGGCTCGGAGCAAGCTGATCCAGTGGGAGGTTTCCCTGCTCATGGCAGAGGGTAGAACTGGATGGGCTTTGAGATCCCTTCCAACCAAAGCATTCCATGATTCTATGGTTCTTAGTGATTGTTGTTTGCTGTTTGTCTGGCAGGGCACAGCTCTCCCTCAGTTTAGCTGAGAGAAAGGAGACTCCTAAATCTTCAAACCCCCTCTGGGCTGCAAACCCACCTCTGCAGCACATACACACTTGGCACTGCTGAGAACCAAGAGCGTTTCACAGTATTTAGGTCTCTGTTGGGAGCTGGAAAGCTTAAAACCATCGTTCTCATTACTGTCCAGGCCTGGGATCACCAGCTTAAACAGGAGAGCAGGGTTAAGAGAGAGATCTGCCCTTTCTCTTCTAGGACGATGTTATCAGGAGGAAGGGAAGTCTTCATCCTCACAGTCCTAAGCTGAAAGATATCAGGCCAATTTATCCTTTCCTTCAGGCAGGTCTGAGAGATCCAGCCCACACATTAATCTCTTGGACCCTTGCATTGTGATACGTAGGAACCAAAGTCCTCAACAGCAGCCAACCGTGGCCGTTAGATTGCTGTGCCTCATTCAATTCACCAGGAAACTCAGTGCACTGGAACAAATCTGATTTGAACAAGCTTTTGATTACAGCCATCTTTACCTATTGAAACAATATCCCCTGGGATAATCTCATCGCTGGAAATGGGGCGCCACTTGCGGTTCCTGTAAACCTGTGAACGGAAAAAAAAACCACTTTAAGAATCGCTGTGTGCATCAGAAAAGGATGAGAGGAAAAGGATGGGAACAAGGAACAGCAAATCAGCTAGCAGAGGCTGGAGCTGGGGTTGTTCAGCCTGCAGAAGGCTCCAGGCAGACTTTAGAGCAGCTTCCAGTATGGAAAGGGGTCTCCAGGAAAGCTGGGGAGGGGCTATTGATCAGGAAGCACAGGGATGGGATGAGGTGTTGGAACTGGATGGGCTTTGAGGTCCCTTCCAACTCAAACCATTTGTTGATTCTATGATTCCATGCACAATCCCCTCTGGTTCTGATTACCTGGATCATGTACGGCTTGTTGCCCATTTTGCGGATCTCCGACATGTTCCTCATTTGCTGCTGGACCAGCGAAGCTTCAAATGCCACCAACATGGAGAGGGTGAAAACGCTGTAATACCAGTACTCATCTAGACACCACAAACCCACACAGAACACCTGCAGGAGAGCAGAACATGGAAGTTATTTCTATCCCACTCTAAAAATAACAGCCTTCCATTTCTTGGGAGTTTTTGGGATACACTGAATATATCAGAAAACAGAAAACAGCCATGAAAACAGAAAATCCCAGGAACTCATCAGGGAGAAACAGGGTCACTCCCAGCAATAAAATCAATCTTGCAGCACAAGGACACCCCCTGGTCCCAGTTTTTGAATGCTGCCCATGTATTTCTGCCTCTCAAGACAGGGATTCTCCCATTTTTAGCAGGGAAAAGCATCTACAGCTCTTTTTGTTTCTTTGTTTTACCTGAAAGACGAAGAATGGAGCTGTAGCTCTTTCTTTAAAGAGCTCTAAGAACTCCGGCACCACCATCTCCGCCCTGGGAAAGAACAGAATCCTTACTAACCTAAACAGTTCAGATTCTCAGCAAAAGCCCAGCCCAAAACCCACCTGCAGGTCTGCTGTCAGACCAGGCTGTACTCCACAATATTCCTATTTTCAATTCCTTTGATCCAGTTAATTTGCAATATGCAATTCATTCCCACCTATAATCCCCTTCCAGAGAAACCCCCTTGATCCAAGACTGCCCTCCTGAAAGGAATTTGAATGAAGCCCTGGGAGTAAATGAGATGTGAAAAGCAGGACCAGGACTGCAGTTCTACACCATTGTTCCTCACTCTGGGATATTCCATCAGGGAGAGACCCGCATCGGGAAAACTTACTTGTTTGTGCCGTATTTCTTCTCAGCCACCCGGATGTCTTTGTCCTCTTGATAACCGCGGGCGTTCTGGTAGTAGGAAAGGGGATGTTCCACAGGAAAAGCTACAGGGAGGAACTGTTTCTTGCCATTTATCTCATAGGAGTATTTGATTTTCTGGAATTCAAAGGAAAGAGCCTCCTGCCCATCCTCATCCTATGGAAAGTGGGAAAAATAACCAGTTGAGCACGCTCTGAAGGCTTTGTTCCGCGCATCACCTGGATCGAAGAGGGGAAGGAACCCCAGTCCCTCATATCTTTCATTATGGTATGGATTCTGCTTGTGATCCATGACCGGGAAATGCCACTGAATTTTTAACACCCCCGCTTCTGACTGCCTGCAACTGGTTCTTCCAGAATTACTGAAGTTAAAAGGGAATAAACTGCAGGCTCGTAGCATTCCCTAGAGTGGGATAAACATCGCTTTGCTCCCGACAGCCACATCCTTACCCAGTCTCTGTGGAGCGGAACCAGTTCAACTGATCCATTATTGGGGGTTGGCACAACTTTAGCCAATGTGGCTTTCTTCGGGCAAGGTTCCTGCAATACAAACGAGACACGGTTCAGAAAACAGTCACAGAGCCTGGATTTCAACAAGGTGGGAGGAATCCCGGCCGGATCGCACCTGGAGAAAAGAGCGCTTGGCAGCTGAGTGCTTTGTGGAGCCGTTGTGAGAATGGAAGTCATTCTGATTATAGAATCATGGAATGGGTTGGAAAGAACCTTAAAGATGATCCAGATCCAATCCCCTGCCATGAGCAGGGACACCTCCCACTGGATCATGTTACTCAATGCCTCAGCCAACCTGGCCTTCAACACCTCCAGAGAGAAGGATTTGGGATGCTGGTGGGGGGAGAGAAGCTCCACAGGAGCCAGCAAAGTGGGCTCCCAGCTTGGAAAGCCCAACCAGATCCTGAGCTGCACCAAAAGCTGAGACCAGCAGGGTCAGGGAGGGGATTCTACCCCTCTGCTCCGCTCTGGGGAGACCAAACCTGGAGCCCCACGTGCAGTTCTGGAGTTCTCAGCAGAGGGAGGACATGGAACAGGTGCAGAGAGGCCAGAAGAGGCCACGGAGATGATGCGAGTGCTGGAGAGCCTTCCGCCTGAGGACAGGCTGGGAGAGTTGGGGTTGTTCAGCCTGGAGAAGGCTCCAGGGAGACCTTAGAGCAGCTTCCAGTATGGAATGGGAGTCTGGGAAAGCTGGGGAGGGGCTCTTGATCAGGGAGGGCAGGGACAGGACGAGGGGAATGGTTTTGAGCTGAAAGAGAAGAGATTGAGATGACATCTTAGGGAGAAATGTTTTCTTGTGAGGGTGAGGAGGCCCTAAACGAGGTTCCCAGAGAAGTAGTGGCTGCCCCATCCCTGGAGGTGTTGAAGGCCAGGTTGGATGAGGCTTGGAGCAACCAGATACAGTGGGAGGTGGAATAAGAACCTCTGCCACTCCACCCCCACCAGCAGCAGCCACTGCCTGATCCCCACTAAAGGGAGAAGTGTTTCCCCGGAAAAGCTTTGCCCCCTTCCCCCCCGGACTGTTTCTGCCACATCGCAAAAAGCACCATTGAAACCGAAACCCTTGTGCCTTCATCATCAAAGCCAATGGGCAGCAGGAGGAGCCTCCCTGCGTGCGGGTCCCTGGTGTGTCCTTCCACACCGGAAGGACGGGATATCATCCAGAGAGACCTGGATAGGCTGGAGAAGTCGGGCTGTGAGAACCTCAGGAGGTTCAACAAGGCCGAGGGCAAGATCCTACACCTGAGTTGGGGCAATCCCCAACTTCAATACACGACAGGGGATGATATGATTGAGAGCTGCCCTGCAGAGAAGGACCTGGGAGTGCTGATGGATGAGAAGCTCGACATTTCCACTGGACTGGAGGCTGGCTGGTGTTGTGCCCATCTACAAGAAGGGTTGCAGGGAGGATCCGGGGAACTACAGGCCTATCAGTCTGACCTCAGTGCCAGGGAAAGTCATGGAACAGGAGATCTTGAGTGCTATCATGAAGCACATGCAAGAGAACGGGGTGATCAGGCCCAGTCAACATGAATTCATGAAAGGCAGGTCTTGCCAAACTAACTTAATCGCCTTCTATGACAAAGTGACTCGACTACTAGACGAGGGAAAGGCTGTGGATGGAGTCTTCTTGGACTTCAGTAAAGCCTTTGACACAGTTTCTCACACCATTCTGTTTCAGAAACTGTCTGTCTCTGGCCTGGATGGGCGCACACACTCCTGGGTTGAAAACTGGTTGGATGACCGGGCCCAGCGAGTGGTGGTCAATGGAGTTAACTCCAGCTGGAGGCCGGTCACAAGTGGAGTTCCTCAGAGCTCAGCCTGTTCAATGTCTTTATCAATGACCTGGATGAAGGCATTGAGTGCACCCTCAGCAAGTTTGCAGATGACACTAAGCTGGGTGGAAGCGTGGATCTACTGGACGGTAGGGAGGCTCTGCAGAGGGATCTGAACAGGCTGGACTGCTGGGCCGAGACCAATGGGATGAGGTTTAACAAGGCCAAATGCCGGGTCCTGCACTTGAGGCACAACAACCCTGTGCAGTGCTACAGACTATTTTCCCTCTGTACTCGGCACTGGTGAGACCGCACCTTGAGTACTGTGTTCAGTTAAGGGCCCCTCACCACAAGAAGGATGTTGAGGCTCTGGAACGTGTCCAGAGAAGAGCAACGAAGCTGGTGAAAGGGCTGGAGAACAAGTCTTACGAGGAGCGGCTGAGAGAGCTGGGGTTGTTTAGCCTGGAGAAGAGGAGACTGAGGGGAGACCTTACTACTCTCTACAACTACCTGAAAGGAGGTTGTGGAGAGGAGGGAGCTGGCCTCTTCTCCCAAGTGACAGGGGACAGGACAAGAGGGAACGGCATCAAGCTCCGCCAGGGGAGGTTCAGGCCGAACATCAGGAAGAAATTTTTCACAGAAAGGGTCACTGGGCACTGGAACAGCTGCCCAGGGAGGTGGTTGAGTCACCTTCCCTGGAGGTGTTTAAGGGACAGTGGATGAGGTGCTGAGGGACATGGTTTAGGGAGTATTAGGAATAGTGGACTCGATGATCCAGTGGGTCCTTTCCAACCTAGTGATTCTATAATTCTATGAGCTGGCAACATTCAGTTGCAGCCCAGAAAACAACCCTGTCCTGGGCTGCATCCAAAGCAGCGTGGCCAGCAGGGCGAGGGAGGGCATTCTGCCCCTCTATTCCTCTCTTGTGAGACCTCATCCAGAGGACTGTCCCCAGTTCTGGAACCCTCAACATAAGAAGGAGATGGAGCTGTCAGAACAGGTCCAGAGGAGGCCACAAAGATGACTGGGGGGCTGGAGCACCTCCCATATGAGCACAGGCTGAGAGAGTTGGGCTTGTTCAGTCTGGAGAAGGCTCCAAGGAGACCTTAGAGCAACCTTCCATTAACTACAGGAAAGCTGGGGAGGGACTGCTCTCAAAGGCTTGTGGTGAAAAGACAATGGGAAACAGGAATAAACCAAAAAGGGGCAGATTTAGGCTTGACATAAGGAAGAATTTCTTCACATTAGAATGGTGAAGCACTGGAGCAGGTTGTCCAGGGAAGTCGTGGCTGCTCCATCCCTGGAGGTGTTGAAGGCCAGGTTGGATGGGGCTTGGAGCAACCCGATCCAGTGGGAGGCGTCCCTGCCCATGGCAGGGGGTGAAACTGGATGGGCTTTGAGCTCCCTTCCAACCCAAACCATTCTATGGCTCTATGTATGGGTGGCCTCGCGGTACCGGCAGCCCCGGGAACTCACCCTGACGCAGGTAAGGGCGCAATGAGCGTGCACCGACCACAGCCCCGACAGCGCCGTAAGCAGATGGACCGCACCGATCGCTGCCAGCGCCAGGAACGCGGCCTCGGGCGGCGCCGGGCCCGGGCCCGCGGCCTCCTCTTCCTCCGCCGCCGCCGCCGTTTCCCACCACGCCGCCCACACCCGCGGCCCCCACAGCCACAGCCAGGCCGGGTAGAGCCCCGCCACGAAGGGCAGCACGGTGCCGTGAAGGAGCCGCGGCCGCCGCCGGTAAAGCGTCACCGACGAGACCAGCTCGTCCGAGGGAGCCGCAGCCGGCCCGGCCGCCGCCATCTTCCGACAGACGGCAACGAGACACTTCCGCTTCCGGGGGGAGGAAGGAGGGGGGGTGGTGTGCATGAGCGGTGCACTGCGCATGCGCAAAGCCTTACAGGCCGTGTTCATGCAGTGCACGGGCGCCGATAGCCCTGCCGTCCGTGTCCCTGCAGAGACGTACGTATACCATTGCGCATGCGCAGAGCCATATGGTCTGTGCGCATAGGCCCAGGTGTCCCTGCCTGCGCAAAGCCATATGGGCGGTGTTTGCGCATGCGCAGAACCAGAAGGGGAGTATGTGGGTAGGGTTTGCGCACGCGCAGAGCCGCACGGATGGTCTCAGCCGTACGGAAGCGGCTTGCGCATGCGCACAGCGGTGCGGGAGCCCAGTGCAATAGCAGCATGTGAGTACCGGGTGGTGCGGACACCGGGCCAGGCTGCACTGAGCGCTGCCCCCGGTTAACGTTGGTGTCTCCTCGCAGGGAAGCGGCCCTGGAGATCACGGCCCGCTACTGCCGTCAGGAGATGGAGGAATACGGGCGCTGCGTGGCTGCTAGCCCAGCTACCTGGCAGAGCGACTGCCACCGGCTGCGGCTCGGGATCTCCCGGTGTGCGGCGGCGCAGTGAGTGCGGAGCGGGCGGCCTGGGGCCGGGCTGGGCCTCCCGAATCCCGTCGGGGCCCGGTGGGGGCCGCCCGGGTGGCTTTTGGGGCCCGGTGGGGGCTCTCTGGGTCGCTTTGGGGCCCGGTGGGGACTCTCTGGGTCGCTTTGGGGCCCGGTGGGGACTCTCTGGGTCGCTTTGGGGCCCGGTGGGGGCTCTCTGTGTCGCTTTGGGGCCCGGTGGGGGCTCTCTGTGTCGCTTTGGGGCCCGGTGGGGGCTCTCTGGGTCGCTTTGTGTTCCGGTGGGGGCTCTCTGTGTCGCTTTGGAGCCCGGTGGAGACTCTCTGGGTCGCTTTGGGGCCCGGTGGGGGCTCTCTGTGTCGCTTTAGGGCCCGGTGGGGACTCTCTGGGTCGCTTTGGGGCCCGGTAGGGGCTCTTTGGGTCGCTTTGTGTTCCGGTGGGGGCTCTCTGTGTCGCTTTGGGGCCCGGTGGGGGCTCTCTGGGTCGCTTTGTGTTCCGGTGGGGGCTCTCTGTGTCGCTTTGGGGCCCGGTGGGGGCTCTCTGTGTCGCTTTGGGGCCCGGTGGGGGCTCTCTGGGTCGCTTTGGGGCCCGGTGGGGGCTCTCTGGGTCGCTTTGGGGCCCGGTGGTGCAGATCTAGATGTTTCAGGGTCAGCTCAGGGTGTTTCAGGACATGCAGTTCCCAGGAGCTGAGATCCTGCTGTCATCCCCCAGCCCGATCATACGGCAGATCCGTCAGGACTGTGCGGAGCCGTTCACCGCCTTCGAGCAGTGCCTGAAGGAAAACCAAACCTCCGTCATGAACTGCAGCGACCACGTCAACGCCTTCCTGCTCTGTGCCGACCAGGTGAAGCTCTCCACATGAGGTGAGTGTCCAAATGCCGAGCAGGGCTGCTTTCTTCCTAGTCCTGCATTCCAGAGCCCTCCTGTGTCCCACAGCAGCTCATTTAAATGGCTGGAATGGAATAATACAGCCTGGAATAGATACCAACCTTCATTTTTCCCCTACCCGCCCTCCCTTCTCATCTCAGGAGAACCCAGAGCACAGCCAGGAAGTTTATCTAAGCTAAAACGGTGGGAATTTAGTGGCATGAATTGTCCGCAGCTATAAATGTGTGGCCATGGTGGATGGGAATGCCACAGAGTTGGTTGTTATCCAGGTCAGGCTAAACCAATTCCCTGTGAGAAAAGGCTCTAGGCTGGAAGCAATCCTGCTGTAATTGCATAGAGTGGTTTTGTTAGCATAGATCAGCTTGCAGCGCTTGGATAATGATCCTGTAAATGCCTGTGGAGCGATGTTAAAGAGAATGTTGTGCTCCTAAGCATGTAGTAACCTACTGCGCATCGTAACGAGGGTGTTGCGCGTGCGTGGAGCCTATCTGATGCTTTTATTTGTGCTCTTTTTTCCATAGAGGAGCCTTGGAATGATAAATCCATCTTCAGAGGGGAAGGAGAAGCCTTTCTGGATTCAGGAGGATCCATCCTGTGCTCGATTGGGTGGGTTTTCGCTCCGCTGACAAACTAAACGCTGCCCCTGTGGGGTTCTGATCACACTATGCTCAGCTTCAGTGGACAGCAGGGCTCTCGCTAGATGTCAGAGCGTTCGCTCTTCACTCATGCGTTGATGACGCTGGGTTTTGTCCATCTAAAAACGTTTATGAGTAAATAAATCACAAGACTGTGTTGAAGTGACACCAAAGGATCAGCAACAACCTGCTCGGCCAGGAGTCCAAAGCTAAAATCAACCCTTACCTCTCTTCTGCAATCTTTTCTTCAACAGCTCCTTTGGTAATTAAGCAAAATATTTATTATCCCAATAAACAAACCACTTTGGAAGATACAGAGGAGGCCACGGAGATGATGTGAGGGCAGGAAACCTCTTGTCTGAGGAGAGGCTGGGAGAGTTGGGGTTGTTCAGCCTGGAGAAGAGAAGGCTCCAGGGAGACCTCAGAGCAGCTTCCAGTATTGGAAAGGGCCTCCAGGCAAGCTGGGGAAGGGCTGTTGGTCGGGGAGGGCAGGGATAGGATGAGGGGAATGATTTTGAGCTGCAAGAGGAGAGATTGAGAAGAAATCTTGGGAAGAAATGTTCCTCTGTGAGGGTGGGGGGGCCCAGGTTGCCCAGAGAAGCTCAGGCTTTTCCCACTGAGGATGGAAGCTGCTCTCAGAGCTGGACCCACCACAGGGACTTTGTTTTGGTTGAAAACATCTCAGTTTTGAGGTTGCTCGGAGAGGTTCATAGGTTCAGGTCTTCTCCTGGTTTAGAACAGCAGAGGGAGTCTTCCCACCGGCAGGAAAACTGCTGACCTCAGCACACTGAGCGTCCTGTCCACAGAGCAGGAGGGTGGGAGGTATATCTGTGCTTCTCCCACAGGGGAACAGACCCCCAGCTCCAAAAAGAGGGCGTTTAGGGGCTGTAGCTACTGGGAAACAGTTAAAAACCAGTACAAGAAACAATAGTTTAACCTTGGAGAGTCCTTCGGGGCACTGAAGACCAGTTTTGAGGAGGGAGAAAGGAGCTGCTATCGCCTCATTATACAAATGCAGCTTCGGTGTGACGACTTTACTGCTCTTTGAAGCAGGAATTTGCTCTCCCAGAAAAGTTCCAGGGAACTAAACCCTCAAAAGGGAGGAAATGACACGAAAATTGTGGGTACAGCACCAGAGTATTTGGCTGGAAGTTCAGCATGGCTTTGCTGCGTGCCTGAGGGTGTTTTATACCTCTGAGAGAGGGTGAGGACAGGGCGACTTGCCTTGGACCTGGTTCCCAGGGGTTCCTACCCCCTTCCTGGGATGCGTTAATCCTTCCTGGTGTTCCAGCCAGGCACAAGTCCAAGCCTTCGCCTTTGAGCCTTGGGGCTGGCAAGCAGTGCTTGGCATTTTGCAGTTGGGCAGAGTTTTAACTCTGCAGCAGATTCAAGCTGATCTGTTCCAGCTTCCAACAGAGCCGGAATCACCAAGCTGGTGTCTCGCAGGACTGGCTGCGTTTCAGCAGTGACGGGGATGCATGTGGACAGCTAAGAAAACACACACAAGCATGCAGAAAACTCTTTATTTCCCTTTATCAAATGCATTTTAAACATCAAGAGCAGTTTTCTGGTAGAAAAATTGGGGGGAAAAAGCTGAGGGTTGCTTCAAAATGAATTTGGAGAGGCCAAATGCTACAGGAAAAGGGGGAGAACTCTATTTTTAGGGAGTTTTTGGAGTTTTATGGAAACTAGGCAGTCCCGTTAGTCAGAAAGGGCTGTGGTGGGGATGGCTTTATCGAGGATGCCGCGAGACAAGGGCGAAGTTGCTCTACATGTTGACATTGGATTGAAACGTCAGCCTGTCGGCAGCAAAGCCATTTCTCATTACATTTAAGGTGCCCTGGGCCCCCCTCTTAAGCCCAGTTTTGCCTCTCCCTTGTTATTCCTTGCTCTGACACATTAACCACGGAGCTGCCAGGTTCTCGCTGTGGTCATCATGAGCTGATGACACACAAGGTCACTGTGTTTCTCAAAACGTGCATTTTTTTGACCAAACTGGCCATTCACCTTAAAATGCGACTCCGGAGGCAAAGCAAAGGGCAACCGCTTGACGAACAGCAGCGTTTCTATGATGTGAAGATCATTTCGGCCATCACGTTAAGATAAAATATGTGTTGGGGATGTTGAGGGTCAGGTTGGATGGGGCTTGGATCAACCTGATCCAGTGGAGGTGTCCCTGTCCGTGGCAGGGGGTGAAACTGGATGGGCTTTGAGGTCCCTCCCAACCCAAACCATGTGTATGAGGTTGGTTAATTCTTGTCTTTGTTTTTCCTCCATTTCTGTGTGGTTTGGATCTCCAGAAGTGAACTGTGGCAGGACTTTGTTCAGCCTGTTGCTGTAACTCCTGTTGATGTCACTTTTTCTTTCAAGTGGAACTTGAAAACGAATCAGGTAAATTACACACGATCTTAGAATGAGGAACTAACAAAACCATCTCTTTAATTTTTCATCCAGAAAATAGTCTTGTTTTACACTCTGCTTCTCTTACTTAAAGGAACCATAAATCAGCGTTTTTCCTTTGGTCTTTGCAGTCACAGGGACAGATTTAGTGCTGCTGGCAGAGCCGGGTCTGAAACGGGCAACTGCCGAGGGCAGAGCACTGTGCGGAGCCACATTCCATCCCCACACACGGCTGCTTTGCTTGGCTCCTGTCCAGGTGATCGGCAAAGCGCGCTCGCAGTCCAGAAAGCCAGCCGTGTCCTGGGCTGCATCCCAAGCCATGGGACCTGCAGGGCGAGGGAGGGGATTCTGCTCTGCTCTGCTCTGAGGAGAACAAACCTGGAGCGCTGGGTCCAGTTCTGGAGGTCTCAGCTTGGGAAGGACATGGAGCTGATGGAGCGAGGCCAGAGGAGGTCACAGAGATGATCAGTGGGATGGAGAACCTCCCCTATGAGCACAGGCTGAGAGAGTTGGGGTTCTTCAGCCTGGAGAAGAAAAGGTTCTGGACAGATCTTAGAGCAGCTTCCAGTATGGAAAGGGGCTCCAGGAAAGCTGGAGGGGGAGAAGAAGGTGTTTTATGCTGAAGTGATCACAGAGTGACCAAAAAGATGCAAAACACTTCCCTCTGCCCACACCGTTTTCCTTGTGCTCATGATTGGCTCCAGAGTCATGGAATGGTTTGGGTGGGAAGGGACCTCAAAGCCCATCCAGTTCCACCCCCTGCCATGGGCAGGGACACCTCCCACTGGATCAGGTTGCTCCAAGCCCCATCCAACCTGGCCTTCAACACCTCCAGGGATGGAGCAGCCACTGCTGCTTTGGGCATTCTGGGCCAGGGCCTCTCCACCCTCACAGCAAAACATTTCTCCCCAAGATCTCATCTCCGTCTCCCCTCTTTCAGCTCAAAACCCTTCCCCTCACCCTGTCCCTGCACTCCCTGATCAAGAACCCCTCCCCAGCTTTCCTGGAGCCCCTTTCCACACTGGAAGCTGCTCTAAGGTGTCCTTTCAGCCTCCTCCAGGCTGAAGAACCCCAACTCTCCCAGCCTCTCATACAGGAGGTTCTCCAGCTCTCGCATCTTCTCCGTGGCCTCCTTTGGCCTCAATCCTACAGCTCCATCTTTTTCCTGTGCTGTGAACTCCAGAACTGGATGCAGGGCTCCAGGTTGGTTCTCCCCAGAGCAAAGCAGAGGGGCAGAATCTCTCCCTTCCCCTGCTGGTCCCACAGCTTTGGGCGCAGCTCTGGATACGCTTTGCAGTTTATTGATTCCCATTGGGATTCTTGTTCCTTTTGCAACTGACCCTGTTGAGTTTGCCAGCCACCAACACCACTTGCTCCTTTGCTCCAGGAGACCCAGTTCCTGGGAAAGGGATGGGCTGTCCCGATGAGGACGTGCAGGGAGCCAGCTGCCTGCTGGTGCGTGCGGGCTGTGCTGAGGCAAACTTCACATTTCCACTTAATTTACTTCTTTTTTTTCTTTTTTATTTCCAAATGTACATGCAATGAAAAAAAAAAATAATAAACCATTGGCACATCACAGCACGGGGTCACGAGGAAGGAAAGGAAGGGGGTTCAGTGCGGGAAGCTGGCTCCGAGAGTCGGGAGAAACATCAATTTGCACAGAGTTCATCGTCACATTGTCTTAAAACTTAATCTAAACCGAGCCCGTCTCTAGTGCAAGAGCTCGAGGAGTTGATCTGTTGTGGTTTGGGTGACTGTCCCACCAAGGTGGAATCAACCAGCTGCAGCACCTCAGTCTAGGACTTATCTACCTGGGCGCACACGTCATAAAGAGCTGTTCCTGCAAAAGGCTTCCCCTTCCCTCTTCAAAAGAAAGGTCAAAGTGTCTGTAAACTCTGTGTGTGGCTACCGTCATCATCGGAGAGCAAAGGGAAGTCCAGCTCCAGAAGCTGGCACTGAGGACACCGGGAGAAGTGACTGCACATCAGCACAGGTCGCCTTCACACAGCTTTATTGAAGGTGAAGAAGTGTGGAGTGAACTTTAAACAGGCTGTGGTTCTGTCGCCCGGCGTTCCTCATTCTCTAGAAGTAGTCAAGAAGGTGAAAAAGTCCTGATAAAAAGCAAAACGGATTAGGACTGCATCTCCTTTCCTCTCCAAATCCAGGATTGTGTGGTTCCAGGGAACTGCGAACAACAAAAATAAACTTTTTTCTTTCTTTTTTGGGAGTCTACACGCCTTTCAAATCTGACTGACAAGCCTAAAGAGGCTTAGAAGTGAAACACCGTCTACAGAGACACCAATCAGCCTGGTCCTGGGACTCCCAGAGCTCTGAGGTTTAAAAAGCAGTCGTTATTTCCATTGCAGAGTTGTCTTCCCGTTGTTCAGTTCAGCCAGACGTGAGCAGGTCGGTTCTGGAGGACCACGTTCCTTCGGCCGTTAGCAGGGAAAAATGGACCTTTCCATGGTCTCCATCGCTTTTATGAAGAACCAAACCACGGAGCTGGGTCCTAGGCAGGAGAATAACGTTTCCCTTTGGTAAGAACCCAGATTTCTGTTCTCTCCTCTCTTTCTTGCCTCTTGTGTAGGTGCCCAACTGCTTCTCGTAACTCACTGCCTCATGGCAGGAGGATGGGTGGAGAACTTGGATTATTCCTTTCTGTCTGTGGCAGGGATGTGCTTTTCCCTTGGCTGAGTCCTGGGTTGCTCTCAAAACCCAAATGGAGTTAAGTGACTCAGCAGGGATGCGTTGTGATTGCAATCCGGTTCCTTTCTCTCCTCACTTGGTGGGAAGTGAGGTGCTGGGAGGACGTAGTCAGGTGGGAAATCCTGCGGATGGAGCTACCGAAAAAGGGCTTTCTAGCAGGAACGTGTTTAGAGTCAAAGCATTTCACTTTGCTGCTCTAAAGAAGAAACAAAGAGGAATTAGTGTGGCCGGCACAGAGAAGGGATTGAGTCCCAATCCACGGAGGTATCTAAAAGCAGATTAGGTGCTCGGAGAGATGGTTTAGTAGTGGGCAGGTACAGTTGGGCTCGATGATCTCAAAGGTCTTTTCCAACCAAATGATTCCATGATTTTGTGAGAACACGTCTTTATTGTGTCTGTACAGGGAGTAAAACTGACCTTTTCCAGAGCGACAGGCATAAAGGTGGTGGAGAAGTCACTGGGTGCGTTGCGCTTCCCTCAACGTGACAGGGAATGTGTTCCGTGGTTTCTTGAAGCAGATACATGAGTGTGGCCGTTTCAACTAAGGACCAAACTGATGGGCACTTCTGAAACATCAAATGTTAAAAAACCTATCCTGGTCCAACTGATCCACAACCACATAGAGAATCTCCAAAGTAGCATCCTGAGATGCCTCATGAGCTTGGATTTCACTGTTGAATGTTAACCTTGTCCCATGAAGCCTGTATTGGGAGTGGGAAATGAGGCAAAACCAGCCCAGCGAGTGGCGTGGCTGCGACCAGAACTTAAATAAACAGAGTTCTTGTGGGAAGGGCACCTCCTGCTTCCAGGGGTGGCTCTGCTTAACTTGGCCAGTCTTTGTTTTGCGGGACATAATGCTCAAAAGCTTAAACACTGGACAAACTGCTAAAGTTACAGCTAAACAACATCATACGATCGCTCTACTGGTGACTAGAAAAAAGGAGAGAGGCAATCCAAAGTCCTTCGGGCTGGGAAAGGTCTCCATGGGTTAATGCTCCATAGGTTAGTTGCCTCCTCCATTGTGCAGCGCTCGAGGAACGTCTCTGAAGGTCTCAGGCTTTGTTTTTTCTCCCTCACCCTCATTCTGACTTCGAAGCGGTATCCATCCAAGATGCTCGTGAAGAGCTGGGAGCTTTGCTATGGTCAGGAGGTGAAGTAGGAGCTCTGCATGGAGTAGAGTCGGTCAATGGGGTTGCCCACGCGGGCTTGGAGGAGGTTGGCTTCAGCCGTTGACAGCAGGCAGTCTCCCAGGTGGCTGATGCTGTCACTGTCCATGTCGTGAAAAACTCCTTCGGAATCTGGAAGAGGAAGGAAAAGAGTGGGACAAAAGTACGTCCCACAGGGAGCTGCAGGTGACACCAGGGTCATGTTTCACCTGGTGGCCCACAGGCCTGGTACAAGGTGAGCCCCACACATGGAACCAGCTTTAGGCATAACTTGTTCCTCCCTAACCCAAATATTTCATGTTGGATGGAGGGAAGACCCCAGGCTTGCTCTCTGGCCCCAAGCAGAGCTCAGGCTTGGGACCTCAAAGCTGGGGAGGGGCTCTCGATCAGGGAGTGCAGGAAAAGGACGAGGGGAACGGTTTTGACCTGAAAGAGGGGAGATTGAGAAGAGATCTTGGGAAGAAACGTTTTGCTGTGAGGGTGGGGAGACCCTGGCCCAGGTTGCCCAGAGCAGTGGTGGCTGCCCCATCCCTGGAGGTGTTGAAGGCCAGGTTGGATGGGGCTTGGAGCATCTCCATCCATTGGGAAGTGTCCCTGCCCACGGCAGGGACTGAAACTGGATAGACTTTGAGGTCCCTTCCAACCCAAACCATTCAATGATTCTATAATTCTATGAATCCATCAAATTTAACTTTAACTGGTCACAATGTTTCTCAAACCATGAATTTTTTGGCCAGAATGTGTCTGTTTGCTTTAAAATGAGACTCCAGTGACAAAGCAAAGGGGGACCACTTGAACAATGACGGCGTTTCTATGCCGTGAAGATCATTTAAGCCATCACATTAAGATAATGTTTGTGTTGGAGGTGTTGAAGGCCAGGTTGGATGGGACTTAGAGCAACCTGATCCAGTGGAAGGTGTCCCTGCCCGTGGCATGGGGTTGGAACTGGATGGGCTTTAAAGTCCCTTCCAACCCAAAACATTCCATGATTCTATGACTCTGGCCCCACCAAACATCTGAGAAGGGCTTAGCACAAAGCCAAGTCCTGTGGAGCACCTCAGCAGTCATGGCAGAGTTGGCTTTTCCCATCTTGGACTGCTACCTGCAGCTTCGGTGCAGAGACAGGACAACCTCCACAGAGCTCTCCTACCGTAGAGATGCAGGTGATCTCCTACCATAGGGATGCAGATGGTCTCCAGGCAGCTGGGGCGGCGTCAGCCCTTGTCTGTACAAGTCCGTGCTGTAGCCGTTCTGATCCAGGGGCAGCAGCTGCTGCTGGGGGATCCTGGGGTAGGGAACCATGAGCCCATCCAGGCCATGAACGCTGGCACCGTCTAAAGACACAACCGGTGGGATGGGTTGAAGCAAAGGATGCGCAGCAGAACTGTTGCCATAATGTTATGGACATCACTGCAGTGATATTTGATGGGCTAACTTGGTATCTGCTGGAGCGTGTCCAGAGAGGGGGAACGGAGCTGCGAAGGGGTTGGAGCACAGAGGTCCTGGAAGCAACTAAGGGCCTTGGGGCTGTTTAGCCTGGAGGAGGATGAGGGAGACCTTATTGCTCTCCGCAGCTCCAGAAAGGAGGTTGTGGTGAGGTAGGTGTTGGACTTCTCCCAAGGAACAAGCGATGAGATGAGAAGAAATGGCCTCAAGTTGCATGTGAGAAGGTTTAGGTTGGATATTGGGAAGAAAGAGAAGCAGCTGCGCAAGGCAGTGGTGGAATCTCCACCCCTGGAAGGCTTCAAAACACATGGAGCCATGGTACTTGGGGACATGGTTTGGTGGGCTGGGGGTGTTGGACTGATGGATTTGATGATCTTAGAGGTCTTTTCCAGCTTTAATGATTCCATGATCCAGGGGAGGTTTAGGTTGGATATTAGGAAAAATTCCTTCCTTTAAAGAGTTGCCAAGCATTGGAAGTGGCTGTGCGGGGCAGTGGTGGAGTCTCCATCCTTGGAGGGGTATGAAAGCCGTAGTGATGTGGTGCTTAGGGACCTGGTTTAGTGGTGGAATTGGCAGTGTTGGGTTAAGGGCTGGACTCCATGATCTTAAAGGCCTTTTCCAATATAAGCAGTTCTCTGATTCTACAGACTCTGGACCACTCGGTACTGGGCTCAGGGCTTATATTCAACATAAAAGAACCATCATCTCCTCAAAAAGAGATACATCCCGTGTCCCAAGTACCCACGGGTCTCGCTGAACATCACCTAGTTCTTCCAGCCGGTGGTTACCCCATCTCCATACCAATTCAGTTGCAACTCATGAGCAACCTGATCTGGTTAAAGATGTCCCTGCTCCTGCAGGAAGGTTGGATGACCTCCAAAAGTCCCTTCCAAACCCAAGCATTCTAAGAATCTATTTCTCTGTGCTTTTTCTGATCTCTTCCTGACCCCATTCTCTCTCAAACCCATCCAAGTCCATCCTCTCCATCCCACCCAGCTGTCCCTGGTGCTGTCATTGTCCACAGCAGTTCCTCACCTTCGCTATCATCGTTGCTCTGCCTGCTGTTGCGCCCGGTCCCTCTCCCGCTCCCCAAGCGAGGGTTGCCCAGCTGGTCCTGCTCCTGCTGTTGCTGCTGCTGTTGCTGTTGCCTACGAGCGATCTTCTTCATCTGCAAGGAGATTGAGAGCCTGGATTTGAGGTTCTGACTGAGAAAGGATGGGAATGGGTTGCATTTAACCCAGCAGAGGACAGCTGCTGCCTGCCTTTCACAGGGATCGAGCAGTGCCACCACAGAACCCTACTCAGACTTCTGTGGGCGACTCCTCTGCAGTCAACATTCTCTGCTGGAGATACATGGGGCTGACCCACCTCCCTGGAGGTGTTGAAGGCCAAGTTGGATGAGGCTTGGAGCAACCGGATCCAGTGGGAGATGTCCCTGCCCATGGCAGAGGGTGGAACTGGATGGGCTTTGAGGTCCCTTCCAACCCAACCCATTCCATGAGTCTATGAAATCATAGAGTGGTTGCTCATAGCCTCATCCTTCTTGTCTTTCAAGAAAATAAAAAGGGAGAAAGCAAGTGGAAAAAGAGAAATCAACACAAAAAGCCCGATGTGAAATATGTTCAGTCCTGAAAACATCAATAATTAATTGGTTTTTGCATTTCTTTTTACGCTTTTGCTACTGGATACACGTGGTAGGACAAGGTGGACCCATAGTACGGTCCTGCATAGCCGTTTTTCTCACTTTTTCCTCCTTTTCAAAGCTATTGCATGTTTCCTTTTGACTGAACGAGCGAGCTATCCCGCAGGAATCCAGACCCCACCGATAGCACAAGAACCACCACTCACCTTGGCTCTTTGGTTCTGGAACCAGACCTGTACCACCCGCACCGTCAAGCCCGTCTCAGCTGCCAGGGTCTCTCTTACCTGTCCTCAAAACCCAGAGAGCTGAATCAGAACTTAAGTTGCACTTTGAAAGGATCCAAGCCAGCAGTTGTGCTGAGTGACCTCCTTTATACCTTTCTGCAAGGTTTTGAGGACACCTCGAAGGAGGCCTTGAACGCCCGACGCTGCTGCGTGGTCAGGATGGTGCGTGGGCGCTTGGAGCGCTTGTGGTCTTTGCTGTCCTCGCTGCCTTTGCCGTGCGAGTGGCTGCCATCCTCATCCTCACTTTTCACTGCAATGGAATATCAGGAGTGGTGATTCAGCAGAGAACAGCTTCTCTGGACCATCTCCCAGGGCAAGGATTCAGAGGAACTTGTCCAAGTTCTGCTTCTTCCAAGGTGAAATTTAGAGCAGGAGCACAGAACGAAGCCAGCAAAGCTCCTGGACTGAGCTGTGGCTCCAAGGAACGCTGTCAACTCAGAGACAGAGCTGCAAGGCCACCTTGGCCCCGTATCATCCATTCAGCCCACCCAAACCTCTCCAGATCAGCCAAGTGGATCTCCGCAGCCTTGTACCCCCTTGGCTCCCTATCACCAAGAGGAAAAGATGCCACAACATCCACCTACCTACATCTCCTCCCTCTGCCACCTTGCCCACAGTTAATTAGGGACTAAATACCTGCTCTCTACAAAGTTCACCCTGGTTCCCCACCCTCGGTATGGTCCCAGGTTCTCACCAGACTCAGTGGGCGCAGGGCTGATGGCACTTAGCATCTCCTTCTCCTTCTCATAGTCGCTGCGGCACAGCAGCTGCCCCTCCTTGAGCACAAACTCATCTCCCCGCTGCAGGCGCCGCTCACACTCGCAGCAGTAGAAGCAGTGAACGTGGTAGACGTTCTCCAGCACCCGCATGATGAGCTCAGATGGGGCGATAGCCTTCAAGCAGCTGCTGCACTTGGTCTGGAACAGCCTGCAAAGAAGGTCCTGGTGGTTAGAGAGTTGGGCAGGGAAGACCAGCCCTGTCCTGAGGCTTGGGACGCCAAGGGAAGAAAGGGATGGATGGTTGGAGCTGTGCTAGAACGTCCCAGCAAGAATCATAGGATCACAAAATCACTGAGGTTGGAAAAAACCTCTCAGCTCAACATCAGCCTAACACCCTTGGCCTACTAAGCTGTGTCCCCAAATGGCTCCACAGTGTTTGAACCCCTCCAGGGGTGGAGATCCCACCACTGCCCTGGGCTGCCTGCTCTTCAGCCCATAAATCCAGCCCATCCCGGTCCCTTTGCAGACCCTTCCCACCCATGGATCCAGCCTGTCCTGATCCCTCTGTAGAGCCTTCCTGCCCTCACTCTCACCTAGCTTGGTGTCATCTCCAAACTCACTGAGGGAACACTCAATCCCCTCATCCAGGTCATGGATAAAGAGATTAAGCAGAATCAGCCCCATCATTGAGCTGTAGGGACACCACTTGGGACCGGCCACCAACTGGATTGAACTCCGTTCACCACACATGTTTGTCCCAACTGGGCTTTGGGGCTTTCTGCCCTTCTTTAGCCCCGGGAAGCAACAAGAACTTGCTTGATCCAACAGGACAGAGGTCTACGTCCCCTCTTCTTCTCTAGAGCTCTTCGCTGTCTGGCTTTGTTAGGTGAAAGAGCTTTATGTACCCCTCCTGGACCTTCCCCAGGACTTGGAGGAGCCTCACGCTGACAGTCCCACGGCGGAGGCTGTTTGTGCCCCACACCGTGTCCAGAGAGAGAAACAAACAACTACTGAGCGCCCCGCGTAGCGAGCAGATGGTTCTGATGAAGTAATTTGGGATCTAAACAAATGTGAGCAGCGGTGGCTGCCGGCTGACAGCTTCTATTTAGCCACTTGACAAGAGAAAGTAATAAAATAGGGATTAATTAGGCTGTTGTTTAAACACACAGGATCTTCCCCACCAGCAGGGAACTCATAAACTGGGATTGAGAACAAGACTGGGTTAATCCTCCTGGCAAACTCTGTGGAGCAGGATGAAGAGGCTTACAGGGGTGGGCTCATCCCTTCCAAATACCACCATGGATTTGTGCTGCGCAGTGGCTTTTGGTGAAGTGTCTGGGACATTCCAACTGGAATGGGGTGGGATTTTGCTCTCTTTTGTGTGAGCGTGTTTGCGTGTTCACCCCTCCCTCCCCGTCTCTCCTTCTCGCCCCGCTTTCTTCTTTGTCTTTCCGTAGGTCGTACTCGGAAAATAATCATTGAATAATGAAAAACTGGGAAGAGCAGCCTTTGCACCGCAATGTCTCACGGAGGAGCGAACTGGGAGCGTGTTCTAGGAGCAATCCCAGTCCAAATCTGGGCTAAGTCCAACAAGGACTTTCCTAACGAGGCCACCCCTTCTCTTACAGCAGAGTTTGAATAGGAAAGACAATTAAAAAGAACCGATGGCTGGGTCAGTCCATGATCACGGCTGTCTGGGATCAGACAGGAACGTGGGACATATTCCTAAACATAGAATGATGGAATGGTTGGAAGGGACCTCAAAGCCCATCCAGTTCCCACTGGATCAAGGGCTCCAAAACCCGTCCAACCTGGCCTTCAACACCTCCAAGATGGGGCATCCTCCAGGCAACCCGGTCCAGGACCTCCCCACCTTCACAGGAGAACGTTCCTCCCCAAGATCTCATCTCAATCTCCCCTCTTTGAACTCAAAACTGTTCCCTCTCTCCTATCCGTGTGCTCCCCAATCAAGAGCCCCTCCCCAGCTTTCCTGGAGCCCCTTTCCATCCTGGAAGCTGCTCTGAGGTCTCCCCGGCCACAGCTGGGACGAGGCAGTGAGCAACCTTAGTTAAAGCCTCTGCCATGTGCCAGTTTGCCCTAAAAAAAGGCTTTTTTTTTTTTTGCAGCTTTCAGGTGAGGGAAGCGCCGTTCGTGCTGCGTAACTCAATAACGCTTTGGGCACTGCAAGGTCTGCACCCTCCCATCTCCTCACTAAGCCCCGAAAACAAATCCACTCTGCTTTGTACTAATTGAAGAAAACATTCAGCAAGGAGCTCATAAACACGGTGTCAGCTCGCATTACACAAAATTAAAATTCTCAGCCCCCTCCAACACCAGGAATTCCTAAAGAGGCTGGTTTTAATATTGCCTGAATCCGTTTAAGTCAAGGTAATATTGTTTGGGTTGCCATAGGAACAAAATGCATCCCCGGTGCCGGCAGTGGGTTGCGAGGAGGTTTGGGAGGATGCGCCGAGGTCGCAGCTCCGGGATGTCGAGGAGCGGCAGAAATTACACGGAGGGATGGTCTGGAAAATAAACACGCTCCCAGGCTCGTGGTGAAAAGCGCAATTAGGAACGGCAGTGATCTTCAGGTGAATCTGGAGATAAGCAGATCTTCAGCAGCAGCAGGACCGCGTCTAAATGACTCATGACAACAACATCCCACTTCTGTTCCTAAGCAGCCTGAGCCTCGGAGGATCACGGAATCATTAACGTTGGAAAAGATCTCTAAGATCATCAAGTTCAATCAGCCCAAGACCTCCAAATTCATCAAGTCCATGAGTCCACCACCCCCAGCCCACTAAACCATTTCCCCAAGTACCACGGCTCCACGTGTTTTGATCTCCAGGGATGGAGACTCCACCGCTGCACTGCGCAGCCACTTCACCGCTCTTTCTTCCCAATATCCAACCTAAACCTTCCCTGGAGCAACCTGAGGCCATTTCTTCTCACCCCATCGCTTGTTCCTTGGGAGAAGAACCCAGCACCCACCTCACCACAACCTCCTTTCCAGGAGCCTCTCAGAGCGATGAGGTCTCCCCTCAGCCTCCTCTTCTCCAGGATAAACAGCCCCAGGTCCCTCAGCTGCTCCCACAACCCCTGGACTCCAGACCCTTCCCAGCTCAGTTCCCTTTCTTCTCCAGATGCTCTCCAGCCCCTCGATGTCCCTCTTGGAGTGGGGGGCCCAAACTTGAACCCAGGATTTGAGGTGCAGCCTCACCAGCATTGAGTCCAGGGAGGTGATGCCTTCCCTGCTCCTGCTGGCCACCCCATGGCTGATCCAAGCCAGGATGCTGGTGGCAGCAGAGACAGATCCATATCTGACATCCTTCTCACCCACTTGCCGCAAATTAATTGCCTTGGCAAATGATAGGATTTTGTTTTCCTGCTGGAGAAGGGCTCCACTTGATGGAAAAAGTGTCAGCAGCAGGAAGGGAAGTGGGCTTGTAAGTGTGGACAGCTTTGGGAGTTGCAAGAGCAGCAGTTCTGGAGCAAGAGGAACATCACGCGAGAGGTTTGAGGTGACAGGGAGAGTTTCTGGCAGCAGGTTCTTCATACTGGTGGACACTCATAGAATCATGGAATGGGTCGGTTGGAAGAGACCTCAAAGCCCATCCAGTTCCACCCCCTGCCATGGGCGGGGACACCTCCTGCTGGATGAGGTTTCTTCAAGCCCCAGCTTGGAGTCGTTCAAGGTTGAATGGGGCTTGGAGCAACCCGGTCCAGTGGAAGGTGTCCCTGCCAGAGGCGGGGGTGGAGCTAGGTGGGCTTTAAGGTCCCTTCCAACACAAACCCCTCCATGATTCTATGATTTCATGGACTTCCTTGATCAGATTTTAGCAGTGGCGAATCACCCCAAGGTCCAACTCTCCGTTAATCCTTGCAGAGCTCTGTCCCAGCTCTGCCAGCAGCTCTGGAGGAGAAGCTCAGCCCAGCTCTCCAGATGGGGATAAGCAGAGCAACGAGTTATTTGAGAACCTCTCTGACCTCCCGTGGCACAGAGAAGACGCTGACCCAGGCCTGGGAAGGGTAATTTGAGGGGTACACGATTGTCCTGATGGGATTAAAAGGTGTTAATGAAGCAAGGAGTAAGCTGGGAGGGCTGCGCTTCACGAAACGAGCTTATTTAGTTAGGGTTTAGCCAAAATGAAGCAGTCCAGGCTCAAGCAAGGTCTGTTGACTTAACACTGAGCTGCAAAATCCATTGTAGCCACCTGAAATATTGAAGTGGAGCTTGCAAAGCCTCTTGCCGGCTTTTGGGCTGGGAGCGAGGGTGGTGATGGAGAAGGGGACACCCAAGGGAAAGGAGGAGGCAGCCGCAGCACAATCTGCTCTTTCATTCCCTGCAGCGGCAGCCGTCGCTTCCCAGTTCCGCGACACTGGGGGACTGAGGAGAACAAATTCCATCCTTCTTCATTTCTGACTTAGAATCATAGAATAGTTTGGGTTGGAAAGGACCTTAAAGACCATCCAGTTCCACCCCCTGCCATGGGCAGGGATGCCTCCCACTGGATCAGGTTGCTCCAAGCCCCTTCTAACCTGGCCTTCAACACCTCCAGGGATGGAGCAGCCACAATATCCTTGGACAACCTGTTCCAGTGCCTCCCCTCCCTCATCAGAAAGTTCTTCCTTATGTCAAGCCTAAATCTGCCCCTCTCCAGTTTATACCCATTCCCCCTCTTCCCATCACTCCAAGACTTTGTGAGCAGCCCCTCTCCAGGTTTCTTGGAGCCCCTTCAAGTACTGGAAGGTCGCTATAAGGTCTCCTCGGAGCCTTCTCTTCTCCAAGCTGAACGAGCCCAACTCTCTCAGCCTGGCCTCATAGGGAAGGTTCTCCAGCCCTCGGATCATCCTTGGAGCCTCCTCTGGACCCATTCCAACAGCTCCATCTCCTTCTTATGTTGAGGGTTCCAGAACTGGACACAACCCTCCAGATGAGGTCTCGCAAGAGAGGAATAGAGGGGCAGAATCCCCTTCCTCCCTGCTTCCCTGTCTTTTGATGCAGCCCAGGACAGGGTTGGTTTGTGGTCTACGAGCGCACATCACCAGCTCACGTCGAGCTTCTCATCAACCATCAGAAAAAAAAAGCAAAAACAACACCAAAGAGGTTCCCAAAGCCAGAGCTTCATAAATATTAAAGTGACACGAGTGAAACGCTACTGAAAGATTTAATACCGCGCTGCTGCTCTGTCCCTCAAGGGGTTAACCCCCCCCACGGCGAGGATATTACCGCCAGCGCGGTGGCACCGAGCCATCACCATATAATCTGATGAACTCTTTTATTAAATTTCACAGGCCTGTCTTCTTTATTAAAATCTCCCGGCATTCCACGGGCGACTGTCATATCGCCGTGAATGCTAACACAAAAATGTGGGGTTGGGTTTTCTTTCACACATCCCTCCTCCCCACACTTTTTTTCACCAAGTACTGCCAGGGAAGGGATGGTGCTGCTGTGTTTCTTCCAGGTGAAGGAGAGGTGGGATGGATGCTACCAGCTATAAGACAGTGGGAAAAGGGAGTTGTGTCCCTTTCCAAGGACTTTTGGAGCCCCTCAAGGCATCTCCTTTCACATCCCACAGCTGCTCCGTGCAGACACAGCTCAGCGGTGGGGAAAACAGGTCCCCAAAAATAAGTTTTATCTGTCTGTACCCCCAGATGCTTTCTCTCCTAGAGGAGCAGCCCTTCCCAAATCCCATAAATCCACAGGAAAGGGACTTGGAAGCACAGAATCATGGGATGGTTTGGGTTGGAAGGGACCTCAAAGCCCATCCAGTTCCAACCCCTGCCATGGGCAGGGACACCTTCCAATGGATCTGGTTGCTCCAAGCCCCATCCAACCTGGCCTTCAACACCTCCAGGGATGGAGCAGCCACCA
Organism: Cuculus canorus; assembly: GCF_017976375.1. Taxonomy (NCBI): domain Eukaryota; kingdom Metazoa; phylum Chordata; class Aves; order Cuculiformes; family Cuculidae; genus Cuculus; species Cuculus canorus. The sequence goes on from NC_071430.1 coordinate 142,882, forward strand.
TTTTTCCAGGCAACCTGGGCCAGGGCCTCCCCACCCTCACACAAGAACTTTTCTCCCCAAGATCTCATCTCAATCTCCCCTCTTTCAGCTCAAAACCATTCCCTTCGTCCTATCTCTGCACTCCCTGATCAAGAGCCCCTCCCCAACTTTCTTGGAGGCCCTTTTCCATACTGGAAGGCTGCTAGAAGGTTTCTTTGGAGACTGCTCTTCTTCAGGCTGAACAACCCCAACTCTCCCAGCCTCTCATACAGGAGGTTCTTCAGCCCTCACATCATCTCTGTGTCCTCCTCTGGACTCGCTCCACCAGCTCCATGTCCTTCCTGTGCTGAGGACTCCAGAACTGGACATGGGGCTCCAGGTTTGGTCTCCCCAGAGTGGAGCAGAGGGGTAGAATCCCCTCCCTTGCCCTGCTGGCCCCACAACTTTGGATGCAGCCCAGGATATGGTTGGATTTCCTGGCTGTGAACACACTCATGTGGAGCTTCTCCTCCCCCAGCACCCCAGTCTTTCTCCTCAGGACCACTACCAATCCATTCTCTGCCCAACCTGAGTTTGTCCTTGGGATTGCCCCAACCCCGATGCAGAACCTTGGCCTTGCTAAACTACGTGAGGTTCACACAGGTCCTTCTCCAGCCTGTCCAGGTCCTTCTGGATGGCAGTGGCAGAAAGAGCATGGCAGGACCATGCTCTGCAGGGAGCTTCTGCAATGATGGAAAGAGCATGGCAGGACCATGCTCTCCAGGGAGCTTCTCCAATGATGGAAAGAGCATGGCAGGACCATGCTCTCCAGGGAGCTTCTCCAATGATGGAAAGAGCATGGCAGGACCATGCTTTCCAGGGGGCTTCTCCAATGATGGAAAGAGCATGGCAGGACCATGCTTTGCAGGGAGCTTCTCCAATGATGGAAAGAGCATGGCAGGACCATGCTTTGCAGGGAGCTTCTCCAATGATGGAAAGAGCATGGCAGGACCATGCTTTGCAGGGAGCTTCTCCAATGATGGAAAGAGCATGGCAGGACCATGCTTTCCAGGGAGCTTCTCCAATGATGGAAAGAGCATGGCAGGACCATGCTCTGCAGGGAGCTTCTGCAATGATGGAAAGAGCATGGCAGGACCATGCTCTGCAGGGAGCTTCTCCAATGATGGAAAGAGCATGGCAGGACCATGCTTTGCAGGGAGCTTCTCCAATGATGGAAAGAGCATGGCAGGACAACCCTTGCCATGGGACTTCTCCAGTGATGAAAGAGCATGGCAGGACCACACCTGCCCACGCAAAGTTCCTGTCACAATTATGGAGATCTTGGAGGGGACAACAGAGTAAAGACAAAGAATGCCCAGAGCAGTGGTGGCTGCCCCTTCCCTGGAGGAGTTGAAGGCCAGGTTGGATGGGGCTTGGAGCAACCTGATCCAGTGGGAGGTCTCCCTGCCCATGGCAGGGGTTGGAACTGGATGGGCTTTGAGGTCCCTTCCAACCCAAACCATTCCATGATTCTATGAATTCATCCTGTTTAACCTTCACTGGTCACACAGACAGTCACTGCTTTTCTCAAATCATGATTTTTTTGGCCAAACTGTGGCCAATCACCTTAAAATCAGACTCCAGCAGCAAAGCAAAAGGCGACCACTTAAACAACAGCAGTGTTTCTATGCTGTGAAGATCATTTAAGCTGTCACATAAAGACATAACGTGTGTTGGAGGTGTTGAAGGCCAGGTTGGATGGGGCTTGGAGCAACCTGATCCAGTGGGAGATGCCCCTTCCCATGGCAGGGGGTGGAACTGGATGGGCTTTGCGGTCCCTTCCGACCCAACCCATCGTGTGATGCTACGATTTGCCCCGTTTCTACTTAAGAAGACGCAAACCGAACGCTCGCTTGGGGTCGGCGGGTTTCGAGATGGGAGTTCTCAACTCATATTGATTTCATCTTTGCCTTATTGCCCGGCTCCGAGAAGCCTCCTCATCTCCATTAGTATGCCTGGCAGGAGAAGGCTTCTTTTTGCTCAGTAGCTAGGGGTGATATTACCCATCCTGATAAGTATCCCAACTCAATATCCTGTTTCTCCGTTTCTCATTTCCTGTTTGCGGGTCTGAATGCCGGCGTTGTCGCAGCGCGAGGGGGGGAAGGCAGGGAGAAAGGGAGACAGCGGGACAGTGTGTGCACGGCTGGCGGAGGGGGTATTAACGGGGGAAGCGAGGGGGAGGGCGGTAGAAGGGCCGCCGACACTTTTATTACAGATTTAATAATGACAAAAGAACGTCATTAAACATTCATTAGAATTATTTAATTAAATTTTACTTTGGAAAAAGGGGGGGGGGAAGGAGAAGGAAAAAAAAAAAAGAGATTAGATATGATGTAAAAAGCAATATTGATTGAGAAAAGAACAAGCTGGGGAGCTGTGATTTAAATTAAACTCTGCGCTCTCGCCCTCTTCGCGCAGTTTTAAAGGAGGGATGGGGCGTGTGGTGGCACAAGGGATGGTTTGGGAGCAGCAGAGCTGCTCCGACTGCTCGGGTTGACATTTAGCTCCATCCTACCCTAGTGTCGGGGAGAGCAAAGCCAACGTTTCTGGGCAAAACACCTCCACTACCCCCTGTCTGGAACGTTTCAGAGCTCTGCAGCCAAGGTTGAGTTGGGCATCGCTGGGGGATGAGCTGATCAGCAACTTGGGATGAGAAAGTGTGGTCCCTCACCGTGGCTTGGTGGACTTTGATGAGCGATCCACGCAGGCAGCTCCTGCGTCCCTCTGCGGGGATGCTCTTAAAGCAGGAATCGGTGAAATATAATCCAGATTTAAAGAGATTTGTTAAGTGGGGGGAAAGCTGTTAAGCTGTCGCTTCGTAGGAACCTGCCTGTTTAACTGGAGGAACCGTCTGTCTCACCGCTGAGGGACACCACTTATGGAGCAGCCTGGCTTGGGGTGGAGCGGATAGGGGTAAAGAGAAGGGAAGTTAAGACAAGAAAGAAAAGAAGAGGGGAAAAAAAGCAACCAAAGCCTCGGGGACCAGGTCACAAACAGCGGCGTAGGCTCTCCTGGCCCACAGAACCACTGGCCAGCTGTAGGCAAGCAAAGCATGACCCAAAACCAGTAGCCCTGAACACCTCCACCAAATGTTTTATCTTGATGGGATGACTTAGATGATCTTCACAATACAGAAGTGCTGCCGTTGGTCAAGCGGTTGCTCTCTGCTTTGCTGCTGGATTCTCATTTTAAAGCGAATGGTCACAGTTTGGCCAAAGAATTCATGGTTGGAGAAACACGGGGACCTTGGGTGTCACCACTTCAAGCGAAACGGGATGGATTCATAGAATCATGGGTTGGTTTGGGTTGGAAGGGACCTCAAAGCCCATCCAGTTCTGACCCTGTGCCACGGGCAGGGACACCTCCCACTGGGTCAGGTTCCTCCAAGCCCCATCCAACCTGGCCTTCAACACCTCCAAGGATGGGGCAACCTGGGCCAGAGCCTCCCCACCCTCACAGAAGAACATTTCTTCCTAAGACCTCATCTCCATCTCTCCTCTTTCCGACATCACAGCATCAGTAAAGGGATTTGGGATGGTGCTTCCTCACGCCAGGCTCTGATTTGACTGCAGCGAGACCCCACTAACAGAGAAACCCATGTGAGCAATCAAAGATGTGTGAAGCCGCCACCAAGATAGTTAGGATAAACTGTAATTAACCTCATTTAAGCTTAATTGCATTAAGACCGGGGGGGTAGGGGGGGTTAGGGAGTGGAATGAAAGCTAGAAGCAGATTATGGATCAGGCTTCTAATTCAATTTGTGTAGCAGCTTCACAAGACGGGGCCACATTCTCCGGCAGCGCGTTGGCAACGGTGCAGGCGTGGGGCAGCCGGGAGTCCCGAGGGTGCAGAGACAGCGGAGGAAAAGGGGAGAGAGAGCGTGAAAGCAGGAAAAGACCTTGTGGGGAAAATGGAAGAAAGAGGAATTTCACGCCCGCCGGGTGCCTGGGAGCAAAGGTCACATTTTCAGGGTGCTGCGTCAGTTCAGCATTGACGGCGCGTTGGTGAGCTTCTGATCTCACACAGACTTTGCCAAGAAGGAAATATGGGATGGAGAAACTGAGTGATGGATTGTAAGAGCTACACCTGCAGAGCTCGGCAGAATCAGAAATAAAGGAATTATAAGAGGGTAGAGTGACAGAATGGGTTGGGTAGAAGGGACCTCCAGATCCACTCTCTGCATCGGATAGGGACACCTCCCACCGGATCAGGTTGCTCCAAGCCCCATCCAACCTGGCCTTCAACACCTCCAGGGATGGGGCAACCTGGGCCAGGGCCTCCACCCTCACAGGAGAACATTTCTCCCCAAGATCTCACCTCAGTCTCCCCTCTTGCAGCTCAAACCCATTCTCCTCATCCTATCCCTGCACTCCCTGATCAACGGCCCCTCCCCAGCTTTCCTGGAGCTCCTTTCCATACTGGAAGCTGCTCTAAGGTCTCCCTGCAGCCTTCTCTTCTCCAGGCTGAAGAACCCCAACTCTCCCAGCCTCTCATACAGGAGGTTCTCCAGCCCTCACATCATCTCCGTGGCCTCCTCTGGCCTCGCTCCACCATCTCCATGTCCTTCCTGTGCTGAGGACTCCAGGACGGGACCCAGGGCTCCAGGTTTGGTCTCTACAGAGAGGAGCAGAGGGGCAGAATCCTTCTCTCACCCTGCTGGTCCCACGGCTTTGGATGCAGCTCAGGGAGCTCCAGCTTTCCTGGATGCCCTCTTATGAGAGAGGAGAACGGGGGCTGACGTCTCCTTGCCATATGCCAGGAATCCTCTCATCTGGGATAATAAAAGTGGTTTCTTGAAGCACGAGCTCTCAGGGCTCCCCTTTGCCTGCCAATACTCATGGGAACGGCTCCTGCTGCCTCTCTGATGGCTTTTTCCAGCTCCGCAGTCCCTGGCACTGCTGGAAATTGGCTCTCGGGAGTTTATTTCTGGCACCTTTGCCTTCGCGGCTGCCCTCTGCTGGTTCCTGGCTCTGGACAGAGAGAGATGCTGTGGCCAGAAGCAGGAGCATGGGACAGCCTCCAAGCCTTTGGTTCCTTCCAAACCATCAGGCTGTGTCCCAGAGCTTTTCCTAAGGTTGGAGCCAAGAGAGTGGGGCGGCGCTTCTCCTGCCCACGAGCTGCAGCGCTCGGAGCATGAGGAGAACATCCAGACCCCACCGCTGCAAGGGACGAGTGGTGCTGCAGGCGTGGAGAGGGTAACGGAGGTGCTGGGATGAGAAGAGCATCCACAGCTGGAGTTTTAACCCTGCTCCTTGCCCAGACACCACTAGGAACCCCCAAGGCCAGCTGGGGTTGTGCTGGATCTAAACCTGCACCCAAAGCTGTGGGACCAGGGAGAGGGAGGAATTCTGCCTCTCTGCTCCACTTTGAGGAGACCAAACCTGGAGCCCCACGTCCAGTTCTGGAGCAAAGGGAGGACATGGAGCTGGTGGAGCGAGGCCAGAGGAGGACACAGAGATGATGTGAGGGCTGGAGCACCAAGGACAGGGTGGGAGAGTTGGGGTTCTTCAGCCTGGAGATGAGCAGGCTCCAAATAAACCTTCTAGCAGCCTTCCAGTATGGAAAGGGGCTCCAGGAAAGCTGGGGAGGGGCTTGGTCAGGGAGTACAGGGATAGGATGAAGGGAACGGTTTTGAGCTGCGAGAGGGGAGATTGAGATGAGATCTTGGGGAGAAATGTTCTTGTGTGAGGGCGGGGAGGTCCTGGCCCAGGTTGCCTGGAGAAGTGGTGGCTGCCCCATCCCTGGAGGGGTTCAAGGCCAGGTTGGATGGAGCTTGGAGCAACCCGATCCATTGGAAGGTGTCCCTGCCCATGGCAGGGGGTGGGACTGGATGGGCTTTGAGGTCCCTTCCCACCCATTCCATGATTCTATGATAAACCAAACTGGTCTCGGGGACACCGTCACACCGTCAGAACACAGCCAGGTATCCTGTCCAGTGCAAATCCTCGCCCTTCCAGCCACCACGGATCCAAGAAGAATGTCCCTCCTCCTTCCCCAGCCCAGCGAACCGTGTCCAAGCCCAGCACCAGCTCCGCGAGGCCGTGCACACGGAAAGGCAGCTCTGTTGTACGTCTGTCAGCGCCCCGTTAATGAGCTCAGCGCTGAAGAACAACCTGTCCCAACCCCGTCCTGCTCCAAGACTGCATCCCGCTGGACCATGTCCACCTCCCTGAACCCAGGTGCCAGCTGGGAGCATCCTCAAAGGGCAAAAATCCCTGCTGTGTGCCCATAAAGTCACCTGCAGCCTGGCGGGAAGAAGAAATGTCTTTCACTGGAAGGGTTGAGCATCCAAAACGTTCACAACAACTCTTTTGTTCAAGTACATCTGTGTCCCCTGGTTGGGGGGAGACGATAGCTTGGATTATGGGTGTTTACTCTGATATCTGAGTCTTTTGGGGTTCATAGTTTCCTTATCTTCATCAGAACAGAAAGCAAATTATGTCCGCAGGCATGCAAAGAATCAAGGAACCATGGAATGGTTTGGGTGCGAAGACACCTCAAAGCCCACCCAGTGGGCTTAAAGACCCCCATGTGCAGCGACACCTTCCACTGGATCAGGTTGCTCCAAGCCCCATCCAACCTTTGCCTTTAACACCTCCAGGGCTGGGGATTGCCCTGACCCATGTTCAGGACCTTGCACTTGGCCTTCTTGAACTGCATGATGTTCACAGAGGCCCCTCTCCAGCCTGTCCACAGCCCTGTGCGTGGCATCCTTTCTGTCTGGATGGTGTCCCTTCCCTCTGGATGCCATCCCTTCCCTCTGGATGCCATCCCTTCCCTCTAGATGCCATCCCTTCCCTCTAGATGCCATCCCTTCCCTCTAGATGCCATTTCTTCCCTCTAGATGCCATCTCTTCCCTCTAGATGCCATCCCTTCCCTCTAGATGCCATCCCTTCCCTCTAGATGCCATCCCTTCCCTCTAGATGCCATCTCTTCCCTCTAGATGCCATCCCTTCCCTCTAGCGCGTCTACTACATCACACAGCTTGGTGTCATCGGCAAACTTTCTGCAGGTGCCCTCAATCCCACTGTCCATGCTTCCAACAAAGACGTTCAACAACACCAGTCCCAATAACGACCCCTAAGGAATACCACTAATCATCAGTCTCCACCTGGACATTGAGCTATCGACCACAACTCGGACATTGAGCTATTGACCACAACTCTTAAAGTGTGTCCACCCAGCCAACTTCTTATCCACCAAGTGGTCCATCCATCAAATCCGTGTCTCTCCAATTTAGAGATCAGAACGTCATGTGGGGCACCATCTGATGCTTTGTTTTTGATAACAGCTGATATCGCACTACGACCACAGAGCTCCAGGAACTGCGGGGTGAGAAAGCTCTGCCCAGTAATGAACCTTAGTGATGTGGGGTCCAGGAGAAGCTCAAAGCCATGGGACACAAAACACGGACTGCAAAAAAAACCCAAAACCAGCCCCGAAAAGAAAGAATCTCTATCGAAGTAAATGACATTTAATTAAACTAAAAAAAAATAATGTGCGGCATATAAAGAAAAAGTTCGTCTTCCCCCATGAATTCACCCCTCCGCATTAGAAAAAACAACCACAGCCCGAGAGCGATGGGGAGCAGACAGCACGTGGTGGCTGGATCTTAATCACGCTCAAGGCGCATCTGCATATCTCCTTCATTTCACAGTGATTATAGAGTTAGTGTTTAATTTCCGGGGCCGCGTGAACAAACCAAGGCGAGGGAACGAGGAGAACTGGGGTAGGAATGGCTTTGTGTAATTAACGTCGTTAATCATCAGGCGGGCTTCGCTTGCAGTGGGAGATGGGGCTCAACCGCCCACCCGGTGGAGAAGGAGGAGATATTTGGGGTGGGTAAAAAAGGGATGAGTTTCTGCGGTCGGGTTGTTTGGTGCAGATTTGGGAACGGATCCTGCTCTGTGGTGGCGATCCTGGATGTCCAACAGGGATGTAAAGGTGCAAACCCACCAGGCCTGCCCTAAAAAGAGGAGACCAGGTTTCTTCCCAGGTTCAGGCTGCCCAGGTTCCATCAGTGAGGTCCCACCGGTGGAGCAAGGGTGGTTGCAGTCACCTCCTTCTGCACTACTGAGGTCCCACAGGTCCTCACCAGTGGAGCCGGGGTGGCTGCAGTCATCTCCTACTTTCTGCACTACTGAAGTCCCACAGGTCTCACCGGTGGAGCCGGGGTGGCTGCAGTCATCTCCTACTTTCTGCACTACTGAGGTCCCACAGGTCCCACCAATAGAGCCGGGGTGGCTGCAGTCATCTCCTACTTTCTGCACTACTGAGATCCCACAGGTCCCACCAATAGAGCCGGGGTGGCTGCAGTCATCTCCTACTTTCTGCACTATTGAGGTCCCACAGGTCCCACCAGTGGAGCAGGGATGACCTCCCCAGTTTGGAGGAGCAACGTATCTCAAGAGCTTCAGATGTTCCTTGGAGGACCAGCAATAAGCACAACTCCCCCTGCTAATGGGCACTCCCAAAGGGCATCTGGAGTTGGTCCCACCACCCAGCCCGGAACGAGTCGCGGGCTCTTTCCTTCCCACCTCCCCTTCCCTCACCTCGCATTGCTCTCCTTGTGGAGGTCCCCGCAGGGTCCGTTAGGCGGACACGTGGGCTCCATCCATCACTGCCTCGTCAAGGGCGCACATTATCTCATTTATTTGCTCCCTTTCCAGGTCGCTGTCACTTTTCATTACCTTCCTCCAGCCCAGCAGGGAAGGAGGGCCTGGAGAAGACATGACTTGAGGGGGGAACCCTGTTGCTTGGAGATCCTGCATGGATCCCTTCCTGCTGCCTTCAACACCAGAGGACCGGGATGTCCATCACTGCCAGACCAGCAGCTCTTGGTAGAGCAGGGCTGGGTGGGCAACCAAAGGCCCCTTTTTAAGACCAGTAGCCACCATCAGCTCCTGCGATCCATCACATTTGAGCACCGATTTGTCCTCAATTCTCTGTTTTTGGGTTACAAAGACATCTCAAGCTTCACGTTTTCCCACCCTCGCACCTAGGAATGGCTCTGAGAATTCCCGAGCTGACTGCCACCAAAAGTCCCGATGGCAGCAAAGGGGAAGGAGACGCTCTTAGGCTTAAAAAAACCCCCAAAACAATCCTACCATGAGGAAAAAAGAAAATCCCAAACCCTTCTGGTTTCAACCCCAAGTTCATCCTTTTTAGAGCCTGACTCCTGCTCCTGGAATGCGATGGGGTTTGCACACAGCGTCTGAGCTCACTCTCGTCCAACTCCTATCCTGGATTCTCCTACCCGGGAGATCTTTGCTCGGACGAGGAGCCCTCCCACATGGTTTTAAACATTAACCAGCTCGCTCAGAAGAGTTGCCAAAGCGCTCGGGTTGGCTCAGGCTCCGATGTTCAGGCAGGGAGAGTCCTACCTCGCTCCCTGCGGGGAGGACCGCGGTCCCGGCTTCTCCTTGGCTGCCCAACACTGATTCTCTGGATGCACAAGAGACTTTTAGTCCCTTGTCCACATCCCAGCGGTGCCCGGACCTCTAACCTGCTCACTCTTATTTCTTAGGCAACTCCATTCGTATCATAGAATCCTGGAATGGTTTGGGTTGGAAGGGACCAAAAAGCCCATCCAGTTCCACCCTCTGCCATGGGCAGGGACGCCTCTCACCGGATCCGGTTGCTCCAAGCCCCATCCACCATGGCCTTCAACACCTCCAGGGATGGGGCAGCCACCACTTCTCCGGGCAACCTGGACCTCCCCACTCTCCCAGGAGAACATTCTCCCCAAGATCTCATCTCAATCTTCTTCTTGCAGCTCAAAACTGTCTCCCCTCATTCTATCCCTGCCCCTCCCCAGCTTTCTTGGAGACCCCTTTCCTTGCTGGAAGCTGCCCTAAGGTCTCCCTGCAGCCTTCTCTTCTCCAGGCTGAAGAATCCCAACTCTCCCAGCCTGTCCTTGGACAGAAGATCCTCCGGCCCTTGGATCATCTTCGTGGCTTCCTCTGGACTCGCTCCACCATCTCCGTGTCCTTCCTGTGCTGAGGACTCCAGAACTGCATGCAGGGCTCCGAGGTGAGGTTATCTGTGGTGGGTTCCAAAAGCCATAATTGCTGCTCCCGGTTGAGAAGGATCTCCCTCAACCTTCGCCACCCTTTCAAAACCCTCATAGCTGGGAATATTATCCCAGGGCATGTTGGTTCCGCACATCTCACCCAGCAAGGAATAGCTCCAAAAGGACCCCAAAAGGGATGCAGATGGCTGGGATTGTGCTGGCCAACCCCTCTTCAAGGCTCTCCTACAACCAGATGGAGAAACCCCTGGATTCAGGCAAAGACCGGGGACCGCGAGGGCACTCGGAGGACTCGGTCTGTGCTCAGCTGTGCCGGTCACGTGCTGCTGGGCGATGGAGAAGCTACAAGGCAGGTTCGAGCCGAGTTCACCCCGTATCTTTAGAGAGGACGAGCAAATCATCTCCACATGGGCAAAAAGGAGAGTGTGGAGGAGAGGGGGAAGGCTGCCAGCGCACGGCTGCGGTTCAGATCCCTCCTGACAACTCCCCAACAGCCCCCACAGCGCCTGTCATTCCACAAAACAAACTTCAAAGTAAACAAAGCGCCGTTGCAGCCACTCTATCATCGTCCAGGAGGATTTCGCTTTCCCCTCACCCCCCCTCCTTTCTCCCGAGCCGTCGCGTTTCCCCGAGCTGGATTTACAGGGCAGGTGCCTGAGCGAAGCCCAGGAGAGCTGGCAGGGCCCCAGGGAGAAGGGGGAAGAGGAGAACTTCACAAGAGCCTTCAGCTTATGGTTTTTATACGATAGGGACCGCAGAACAACATCCATCTTCAGGCTTAACATTTCATCTCTAGATCAACAGCCCGTTCCTTCCCCCACGTTCAGCTGCAGCTGCCGGCTTATCTCTCCATTAAAGCATTTTCCTCTTATTGCGCAGTTTCGCGGAGAGGAGGAATAAAATGCCAGATGGGTTCTCCCCTCCAGGTCACCGCGCCGCAAGCCCTGGGCTACGCCGCAGCGCGAGGGCGACGCTGGGTTCTGCCGTTTGAGATTCATCGCTGGGCCAAAAAGACGGACTTTGGGAAGTCAAGGCCAAGAATGAATCCTCTGGGGGGGATGAGATTTCCAAACAGCGGGACTGAGAGTTTGCCTCCCTGCAAATTCCCATGCTGGAAGCACAAAGGTGCTGAGCGGAGATGCCTTCAAAAGCACTTCAGGAGCTGGAAACGCTATGGGGTGGTTTTGAAAGCAGCTGAGATACTTTGGAGAGTGGAAGCGAGGTGGAGCAAACCCGGGGATCTGCAGCTCCACGGATGAGCAGAGCACGGTGCTCGGGAGAAGAGCACGGCCGCACAATCCTGCCCCAAAATCAACAGCGTAAAAAGCAGTGCTGGAGGTTGAGATCTCTCCATGCGGGAATGTCATCGTTGGCCTCCGGTCAAGGACTCAACTGCCTGGAGGAGGAGATGATGCTCCTTATGGTTTTGCAAACACGTTTTTATCTGGTTACTCTTAACCATGGTGGTTAACCCCCTCCAAAACCTGGCTCCATTCTAGCAGCTCAGCGACCAAAGTCAAAACCATCTGGAGGTCCTCACCCTTTGCTTCAAAGCTTCCCGATGACCCTCACCCCTTGGTGGGACAATGCTCAGCTCCTTGTCCCTGCCTCTCCCAGCCACGCTGGAGAAGTGGGCAAGCCCTGGTATTTATAATCCCATTCCCATCGTTGCCAAGCGCTTGCGTCAGTGGCCGGGCGGAGGCTGCGCTCTCCTTTATGAAGCGTGGGGAAGATAAGAATGGAGCCTTAAGTCTTTAGTGGATGCTGCTAAACCTGAGGAGCATCTTCCCAGCATCCTTGGATGGCTGCGTGTCACCAGCTCTTCCCAGCAGCACCAGCCACAGGGGGTCACGACCAGATATGGGCTTGGAGGTCACAACAAGACACGGGCTTGGAAGACACAACCTGACATGGGCTTGGAGGGCAAAACTTGACATGGGCTTAGAGGTCACAGCCTTTCTTCCCCAAGCCTGGAGCATTGTACGAGGCGGCTGTGACCAAGGAGCAAAATTCAGCACTTGGTCTTGTTGAATCTCATACAATTGACCTCAGTCCATGAATCCACCCTGTCTCAATACCTCTGTGGAGCCTTCCTGCCCTCCAGCCCGTGGATCCAGCCTCTCCTGACCCCTCTGTGGACCCTTCCTGCCCTCCAGCCCATGGATCCAGCCTCTCCTGACCCCTCTGTGGACCCTTCCTGCCCTCCAGCCCATGGATCCAGCCTCTCCTGATCCCTCTGTGGACCCTTCCTGCCCTCCAGCCCATGGATCCAGCCTGTCCTGATCCCTCTGTGGACCCTTCCTGCCCTCCAGCCCATGGATCCAGCCTCTCCTGACCCCTCTGTGGACCCTTCCTGCCCTCCAGCCCATGGATCCAGCCTCTCCTGACCCCTCTGTGGACCCTTCCTGCCCTCCAGCCCATGGATCCAGCCTCTCCTGATCCCTCTGTGGACCCTTCCTGCCCTCCAGCCCATGGATCCAGCCTCTCCTGATCCCTCTGTGGACCCTTCCTGCCCTCCAGCCCATGGATCCAGCCTCTCCTGATCCCTCTGTGGACCCTTCCTGCCCTCCAGCCCATGGATCCAGCCTCTCCTGATCCCTCTGTGGACCCTTCCTGCCCTCCAGCCCATGGATCCAGCCTCTCCTGATCCCTCTGTGGACCCTTCCTGCCCTCCATCCATGGATCCAGCCTGTCCTGATCCCTCTATGGACCCTTCCTACCCTCCAGCCCATGGATCCAGCCTCTCCTGATCCCTCTGTGGACCCTTCCTGCCCTCCAGCCCATGGATCCAGCCTCTCCTGACCCCTCTGTGGACCCTTCCTGCCCTCCAGCTCATGGATCCAGCCTCTCCTGACCCCTCTGTGCACCCTTCCTGCCCTCCAGCCCATGGATCCAGCCTCTCCTGACCCCTCTGTGAATCCTTCCTGCCCTCCAGCCCATGGATCCAGCCTCTCCTGACCCCTCTGTGAATCCTTCCTGCCCTCCAGCTCATGGATCCAGCCTCTCCTGACCCCTCTGTGGACCCTTCCTGCCCTCCAGCCCATGGATCCAGCCTCTCCTGACCCCTCTGTGGACCCTTCCTTCCCTCCAGCCCATGGATCCAGCCTCTCCTGATCCCTCTGTGGACCCTTCCTACCCTCCAGCCCATGGATCCAGCCTCTCCTGACCCCTCTGTGGACCCTTCCTGCCCTTCATCCCATGGATCCAGCCTTTCCCAATCCTTCCAGCCATTGCATCATCTCCATGGTCTCCTCTGGTCTCACTCCAACAGTTCCATGTCCTTCCTGTGCTGAGGACTCCAGAACTGGACCCGGGGCTCCAGGTTTGGTCTCCACAGAGTGGAACAGAGGGGGCAGAATCCCCTCCCTCACCCTGCTGGTCCCACAGCTTCGGATGCAGCCCAGGATCTGGTTGGATTTCTGGGCTGTGAGGACACATTGCTGGCTCCTGCGGAGCTTCTCCTCTCCCATCCTATCGTACTCTGATCCGTTCCGTTCTATTCCCATTCCTGAAGGCACAGGGTTGCCACCACAAGCAGAGCGGAGCCCAGCAACCTGACCACAGCAAAGCCCACCACAGCCCCACGGCGCAACCACGGACGTGGGCTCCTTCACACCGAAGAAGAAGGGTCACCACAACGCAAGAGAGAGCAGCTCCCGGTGTCACGGTTTGGGGACAGCGAGCTTGTTCCTGTCCTCGTCTGATCTGTTGTTCACCCCATGAGCAGGACCTACTCTGCAAAGCAAAGATCCTCGGGTTCAATCTACCGGCCCACGCGTCCCAGAAGGACAAGGGATGGAGTGCTGTCATCTCCTAGATGTCCCTCATTTGTTGAAAACACATCCTAACAGCCAACAGTTCCGTTCTGCCTCTTCAACCAACAGCTCATCCCTTCTTCCTCCTCCTCCCTGACACGTCACCATCTTAAATCCAAGCTCCATTTGGACAGCATCGCATCGCAGGACACCTCTTTGGTGTCCTCATCCCACCTGGACCTCACCAACCTATGTGACACCGACACCACGATGTCCTTTCCCAATCCACCCTTCCAGACTCCCACCAACACAGTCAAAAATGAGTGGAGAGGGGAAGTAAAGTCAAAGAACACCGGTGGGCACTTACTTCTCGTAGTCGTGTTTGCAGTAGAGCTGCCGGTTGCGACAGTAACAGGTCCCAGAGAGAAGCTGGAGGCAGACGGTGCACTTCACACAACCTTCATGCCAAGAGCGGTCGTTGACTCGCAGGAGGAACCGGTCGGAGATAGGGGTCTCGCAGCCAGCGCACACCTCCCGCATCTTGGAGTCTGAACCTGCGCAGCGGGGAAAAGACGCACGAGAAGTTCTCCTTTGCTGGGGATGGGGACCATGACCACGGGCACGGGTTGATCAGAGACATTGCGGATGCCCCACGATGTTCAAGGCCAGGTTGGATGGGGCTTGGAGCAACCTGATTGAGTAGGAGGTGTCCCTGCCCATGGCAGGGGGTGGAACTGGGTGGGCTTGGAGGTCCCATCCAACCCTTCTATGACTCGATTTCCTTTTTGGGGGTGATGCTCACCCTCACATCACTCCCTGCAATAGCCTGCTGCTGGTTTTTCCTTTCCTTTTTGAAGCATCGGAGTAGAAAAGGGGGACAGGAGGCTCAGCATGGACTTGCTTACCACAACCTTGACCATAAATGTCCAAGCTGGCCCTCCAAAAGCAACCTTCTGGGTTTTGCAGGTGGTGAATCCCAGGTGAACCCCAAGCCCACGGCTCTGCCTGCATTTAAATCACATTTCCCCCTGTTCTCCTGTTTCCCACGTTCCCCTCCTTTCCCCCCGTGGGACGTGGAAAATGGGAGAGCAAACATATGTCCTTCTGGGCAGGAAGGTGCCAAGCTTCTCGGTAACCTTGGTCCAGGTCAGAGCCCGGACCTGTGCCTGGATTTATTCCAGTTTCACGCCAGATTTGGGGCTGAGAGCTGCTGGAAAAGACTTCAGAGCTTTGGGATGGGTTTTTTTTTTTCTCCTCCTTGGTGCTATCGACGTGGAAATCTATGGCTGCTCTTCAAAGGCTTTGTCGCGATAACTCGGAGGTAAAGGAGGGAGTAATAAACGCCCTATCTGGTGCGCTGGATCTGGGCTGCGGGCTGAGCCAGGCAGCGGCACCCTCTCCACTGTCCACAGCCTCCGCTCTGCCAAGCTCCTCGCGTTTTACGAGCCTTCCTCCCTGTCCTCTCCAGCTTCCCAATGCCTCTCGTAGAATCCTGGAATGGGTTGGGTTGGAAGGGACCTCAAAGATCATCCAGTTCCACCCCCTGCCATGGGCGGGGACACCTCCCTCTGGATTTGGTTGCTCCAAACCCCATCCAACCTGGCCTTCAACACCTCCAGGATGGGGCATTCTCCAGGCAACCCAGTCCAGGACCTCCCCACCTTCACAGGAGAACGTTCCTCCCCAAGATCTCATCTCAATCTCCCCTCTTTCAGCTAAAAACCATTCCTCTCATCCTATCCCTGCACCCCCTCATCAAGAGCCCCTCCGCAGCTTTCCTGGAAGCCTCTTTCCATACTGGAAGCTGCTCTGAGGTCTTTTTTCAGCCCCAAAAGAGGACAATTTGTGTGCCATGCACGTAGGGGTGGTGGTCCCGGAGCAGAGCTGTAACAGCGCAGCTCTGGAACACCACATGGATAACTAAGGCACTAAGCAACCTCATCCCAGGGGCTGTGGGCTCACGCAGAGGTTTTCCATGGATATTTATCCCACATTGAGCTCTCCCCCCGTCTCATTTTTTCCTCTATTATTAACTTCTGCCATCAAATATTTTCACCCTTCTTGGCTTTGGCCCCATGGGCTCCATGTCAGAATGTCCTGAGTTGGAATGGACCCACAGAGGTCATCGAGGCCAAACCTCCAGGGGGTTACAGGCATCTGGAATTAAAAATTCCCACCTCTTTTTTAATTTAAGGAGGAAAAGCGGGAAATGGGTCTAAGAGTGAATTAATCTGAGAGCAGGGAGTTAAATCTGCCGGGAGCTCCAGGAATGTGGGCTTAGAGAGAGACCCCAAACTTCAGCCCCGGGGATGTTTGTCCCAGCGAGGATATCAGGGATTTGGGATGCTGGAGGCAGAATCCTGCCCACGTCGCAGCTCTGGATACAGAGGGAAGTGCCCGGCAATAAATCACACCCGAGTTTTGCTCCCCACAAATATAGTGATACCAGGACACAACGGGAAGGATCCCCAACTCTGGAGGGGAAAAAAGGGAACGTGAAAATCCCCGGGAAAGCTGTTGGCTTCCCCGAATTCCCCATCAGCCGGGGAGAAAGAAGCAAAACTGAAAGTACAGGAGATCCTGGACTTAAAGACACCATAAAACCACAACAGTTTGGACCCACAATTACATTAACGAAGAGCAATCCCAACCCACCAGGGTTTCTCCGCGAAAAGGGAAAACAAGGAGGATGCAATCCAGAGAGCCTGGCACCTAGGAGGCAGCTCCGGGTGCTTCATCCCAGCCTTATCCCAAATCACCCCCGCGTATCCAGGTCCTCCCACGGCACAGGAATTCCCCGTTGGGTCTCCTGGGTTGATATCCTTGCTGTGCTTTCAAATCCAGGGGTGGGAAGCCGGGTATCGGCTGCGGCTGGGATGGCCAAGGGCTACGCAGCCACAGCCTGGCCCTGGGAAGCTCCCTAAAATCAGCGAAGGACCGGGATAAACTACGGCACCAAAGGGATTTATCCAAGTCGGGGCACAAAAAAGATGGATGGATGGATGGATGGATGGATGGATGGATGGATGGATGGATGCTTGTGTCCCTGTCCCTTCCTGGCTCCTTGCTAAATGCCGCTAGGAACAACCTCAACCCACGGAGAAGCTGCTTTGGGATCACAAGTTGGAATTGTGCAGCGTGCCAGCATCCCACTGCCTCTAAATCCACAGAGCCAGAAAAAGCAAGGGAGCCCTTCCTCTCCCCGTTCACCCCAACCATCCAGGAGGGAAGGAATCTCCTTCCCGAGGGAGGAATAAACACTGCAGGGAAGCCGGGAGCGTTGCTTACGGCAGATGGGATCACACGGATAGGGGAAAAATGGGAAGTGCAAGCAGGGTCCGTTGGTCCCGCTGCAACTTGCGGATGCACCGAGACCCTCAGAGCAGCTCGGAGAGGATAAGAGGAAGACAACCATGGATGGAGTCTGAGCAGCCCAGGCTGGGGGGGATTGAGGGGGTCCCTGCTTCCCGGTGCCCGGCACCCCTTCCCAGTCCCTCCCGCACTCACCGAATCCCAGCACCGGCGTTGCCTGCTGCAAGCAGGACGGAGCCTCTTCCGTCTTCATCCCGGTGGCTGCAGACGGAGAGGAGCGTTAAGGACCAGAACCCTCCCAGTGAGTCAGGGTTGCTCGTTTGCCGCGTCCCGGAGCTCTGCTTAACGAACGGCAACGAAATCACGGAGGTGGCGGCATCCACCCACTTCACTCCCCACCATCCCTTTGGGGTTAGGACCAAATTTGCCCACGGCATCACCGGAGCCCACGTTGGGGTCTACGACTGCTGTGTTTCCCCCTCCCCATCCTGTCCTGTTGGGACACGGAGCTCGAAGGGTCCTTGCACTGCTGGGATCTCCGGACACAGATGGGGCGCACACGCGTGGGTGTCCACACACACACATCTGGAGCATCCCAACCACTCGGTTCCCAGTCCCTCCGCTGTCGGTGCGGCTGTCTGTGTTGGTGTTGGTGTCTCTGGTCACAGACAGGGCACACACACGTGGGTATCCCCCCCCTCTCCACACATATCCCGAGTATCCCAACCACTCGGTTCCCTGTCCCTCTGCTGTCGGTGTTGGTGTCGCTGGTGACAGACGGGGCACACACGCGTGGGTGTCCACACACACACACATCCCGAGCATCCCAACCACTCTGTTCCCCGTCCCTCTGCCCTCTGTGCAGCTGCCTGTGTCGGTGTCGGTGTCTCCGCTCACAGACACACGCACACGCGTGGGTGTCCACACACACACACATCCCGAGCATCCCAACCGCTCTGTTCCCCATCCTTTTGCTCTCAGTGCGGCTGTTTGTGTCGGTGTCGGTGTCTCCGCTCACAGACGGGGTGCACACGCGTGGGTGTCCACACACACACAATCCCGAGCATCCCAACCGCTCTGTTCCCCATCCCTCCACTGTCGGTGCGGCTGCTTCTGTCGGTGTCGGTGTCAGTGTCGGTGTCTCCGGTCACAGTCGGGGCGCACACGCGTGGGTGTCCGCACACACACACATCCCGAGCATCCCAACCTCTCTGTTCCCCATCCCTTTGCTCTCGGTGCAGCTGCTCGTGTCGGTGTTGGTGTCTCTGGTCACAGTCGGGGCACACACGCGTGGGTGTCCACACACACACACATCCCGAGCATCCCAACCACTCTGTTCCCCATCCCTCTGCTCTCGGTGCGGCTGCTCGTGTCGGTGTCGGTGTCGGTGTCGGTGTCTCCGGTCACAGACGGGGCGCACACGCGTGGGCGTCCACACACACACACACCCCCACATCCCGAGCATCCCAACCACTCTGTTCCCCATCCCTCTGCTCTCGGTGCGGCTGCTCGTGTCGGTGTCTCCGGTCACAGACGGGGCACACACGCGTGGGTGTCCACACACACACACATCCCGAGCATCCCAACCACTCTGTTCCCCATCCCTCCACTGTCGGTGCGGCTGCTCGTGTCGGTGTCGGTGTCGGTGTCGGTGTCGGTGTCTCCGGTGACAGACGGGGCGCACACACATGTGTATCCCCCCCCAAACTCCCAAACACCCTTCCCGGTCCTTCCCAGCCCCGCATCCCCTCGCTCGCCCACGCACGGAGCACTTACCGGGATGCCTCTCCCGACAGCGCTCCCGGGAAGGAGGGGAGAGCGAAGCAAAGCAGAGGGGCGCGATGGAACGCGCAGCCCCCGCCCGTGCGCGCTCCCCGCCTCCCCCGGGAGCGCGCCTGGACCGGGAACGCGCCGAGGACCCCATCCAGGCTGCGAACCCCCCCTTCTAAAGCCCGATCCGGATTGGGGAGCCCCGAAGAGGCGACCCCGACGGCAGCGGCTGTCGCGACAGAGGCTGCGCCCCTCGCGGCTGTCGCGGCCCCGGGGTCCGTCCCGTAGGGAGGGGAGAGGGGGGGAGAGGCTCAGAGCCACCGGGTTTGTTCATTAGGCTCTGGTTTGCCGCTCGCCGGGCCCTGTCGCGACAGGTGTGTCGCCGACAGGGCAGGAGGAGGCGCGTTCGGGCGCCGTCGGGGATGCTCGGGCTCCGTTCGCCTCCCGGGACGGGGGAAACGGGAGGAATAGGGGGAAAAGAGGGGGAATGGGAGAACCGGGGGGTACCGAGGGAAAGGGGGGAATGAGAGGAAAAGGGGGGAACTGGGGGAAAATGGGGAGAATTGGTGGGAAACGGGGGGGATTGGGGGAATGGGAGAACCGGGGGTGACCGAGAGAAAGGGGGGGAATGAGAGGAAAAGGGGGGAATTGGGGGGAAACGGGGGGAGTTGAGGGGAAAGGGGGGGATTGGGGAAATGGGAGAACCGGGGGTGACCGAGGGAAAGGGGGGGATGAGAGGAAAAGGGGGGAATTGGGGGGAAACGGGGGGGATTGGGGGAATGGGAGAACCGGGGGTGACCGAGAGAAAGGGGGGGAATGAGAGGAAAAGGGGGGAATTGGGGGGAAACGGGGAGAGTTGAGGGGAAAGGGGGGGGATTGGGGAAATGGGAGAACCGGGGGTGACCGAGGGAAAGGGGGGGATGAGAGGAAAAGGGGGGAATTGGGGGGAAACGGGGGGGATTGGGGGAAAGGGGAGAACCGAGGGTGACCGAGGGAAAGGGGGGAATGAGAGGAAAAGGGGGGAATTGGGGGGAAACGGGGAGAGTTGAGGGGAAAGGGGGGGGATTGGGGAAATGGGAGAACCGGGGGTGACCGAGGGAAAGGGGGGGAGTGAGAGGAAAAGGGGGGAATTGGGGGGAAACGGGGGGAGTTGAGGGGAAACGGGGGGGATTTGGGGAATGGGAGAACCGGGGGTGACCGAGGGAAAGGGGGGAATGAGAGGAAAAGGGGGGAATTGGGGGAAAATGGGGAGAATTGGTGGGAAACGGGGGGGATTGGGGGAATGGGAGAACCGGGGGTGACCGAGGGAAAGGGGGGAAATGAGAGGAAAAGGGGGGAATTGGGGGAAACGGGGGGGATTGGGGGAAATGGGAGAACCGGGGATGACCGAGGGAAAGGGGGGGAATGAGAGGAAAAGGGGGGAATTGGGGGAAAACGGGGGGGGATTGGGGGAAACGGGGGGGAATGGGGGGGAATGGGAAAACGGGGGGGTGGGGGGGAGAGGGGGAAATTAGGGGGAAACGGGGAGAACTGAGGGGAATGGGAGAACCGGGAGTGACCGAGGGAAAGGGGGGAAATTGGGGGAAAACGGGGAGAACTGCGGGAAATGGGAAAAACGGGGGAAACGGGGAAAACGGGGGGAGGTGGTGAGGGAAGAGGGAAAATGGGGGGGGCTGGGAGAACCGGAGGGAAACGGGGGGAAACGGTGGGAATGTGGGAAACGAGAGGAACTGGGAGAAAACGGGGGGAATGGGAGAACAGGGGAGGAGTGGAGGGAAACGGGGGGGAAACGGGGAAAACGGGGGGGGGGGGGGCTGGAGGGAATGGGAGGACCGGGGGAAACGGGAGAATTGGGGGGAATTGGGGAGAAAGAGGGAAAACGGGGAGGGGAGTGAGCGGGGGGGAATGGGAGAAGCGGGGGGACCGGAGGAAACGGGGGGAAACGGGGGGAAACGGGGGAAACGGGGGGAATTGGGGGAGAGAGGGGGAATTGGGGGAGATGGGGGGAATTGGGGGAGAGGGGGGGAAACGGGGGGAATTGGGGGAGAGGGGGGGAATTGGGGGAGAGGGGGGGAAACGGGGGAAATGGGGGGAATTGGGGGAAACGGGGGAAATGGGGGGAATTGGGGGAAACGGGGGGAATTGGGGGAGAGGGGGGGAATTGGGGGAGAGGGGGGGAATTGGGGGAGAGGGGGGAACCGGGAAAACGGGAGGGATTGGGGGGGAATGGGAGAACAGGGGAGGATGGGGGAGTTCCGAGGGAAACGGGGAAACGGGGGGAATTGGGAGGAAATGTGGAAAACGGGGGGGACTACGGGGAGTGGAAGAACCGGGGGAGACGGAGCAAATTGGGGGGGAATGGTGAAAACGGGGGGAAATTGAGGGAAACAAAGGAACGGGGGGGAATGGGAGAAACGGGAGAGGACTGAGGGAAAAGGGGGGAATTGGGGGAGAATGGGAGGAACGGGGGGGGACTGAGGGAAAAGGGGGGAATTGGGATAACCAAGGGGGGGGCATAGGGGGAAATGCAATGTGCACACATATTCCCAGTACACACGTGCACGCGTGTGCACAGCAGCTCCCTGAAGGGCACACGCACGCCTTGCAGGGCATGCACACGCGTGTGCAAAACGGCTCCCTGCCTTGCACAACCCCTCTTTGCATTGCACACGCAGCCCTTGCAGTGTGCACACATCCTTTCCGTGTGCGTGCACAGGTGTGGGCACACCAATGTGCACACACCCCCCTTCTAATTCAGGCACACGCGTGTGCAAAATGGCTCCCTGCTCTGCACATACACATCTTGCGCTGTGCACACACATATGGGCACGTCTGCTCCTGCAACACACTCCCCTTTCAGCCCATGCAGAGCTCCGTGCACACCAGCAGTGCACATGCACACCTTGCAGGGAATGCACATGCGTGTGCACGCCTGCTCCCTGCCTTGCACAACCCCTCTTTGCATTGCACACGCAGCCCTTGCAGTGTGCACACATCCTTTCCGTGTGCGTGCATAGGTGTGGGCACACCAATGCGCACACCCCCCCCCTTCTAATTCAGGCACACGCGTGTGCAAAACGGCTCCCTGCTGTGCACATACACATCTTGCGCTGTGCACACACGTATGGGCACATCTGCTCCTGCAACACACACCCCTTGCAGCCCATGCACAGCTCTGTGCACACCAGCAGTGCACACCCCTTGCAGGGCACACACACACCTTGCAGGGCACACACCCCCCTTGCAGGGCACACACACACCTTAGAGCGCTCACACACCCCTTGCAGGGCACACACACCCCTTGCAGGGCACACACACCCCTTGCAGTGCTCACACACCCCTTGCAGGGCACACACACCCCTTGCAGTGCTCACACACCCCTTGCAGGGCACACACACCCCTTGCAGTGCTCACACACCCCTTGCAGTGCTCACACACCCCTTGCAGGGCACACACACCCCTTGCAGTGCTCACACACCCCTTGCAGGGCACACACACCCCTTGCAGTGCTCACACACCCCTTGCAGGGCTCACACACACCTTGCAGGGCACACACCCCTTGCAGGGCACACACACCCCTTGCAGTGCTCACACACCCCTTGCAGGGCACACACACCCCTTGCAGTGCTCACACACCCCTTGCAGGGCACACACCCCTTGCAGTGCTCACACACCCCTTGCAGGGCACACACCCCTTGCAGGGCACACACACCCCTTGCAGGGCTCACACACCCCTTGCAGGGCACACACACCCCTTGCAGTGCTCACACACCCCTTGCAGGGCTCACACACACCTTGCAGGGCACACACACTCCTTGCAGGGCTCACACACCCCTTGCAGGGCACACACACCCCTTGCAGGGCACACACACATTGTGTTTGTCGGTGTCCTGGAGCTGCTTAATGTGGGTTCTGTGCTCGGTGGTAGAGATGGGAGCAGCAGGGGGGCAAAGGGGCTGCTTTTAGGGGTGCAGGGGGGATGCTTTTAGGGGTGCAAAGGGGCTGCTTTTAGGGGTGCAAAGGGGATGCTTTCAGGGATGCAAAGAAGCTGCTTTAGGGGAGCAAAGAAGCTGCTTTAGGGGAGCAAAGAGGTTGCTTTTAGGGGTGCAAAGAAGCTGCTTTAGGGGTGCAAAGAAGCTGCTTTAGGGGAGCAAAGAGGCTGCTTTTAGGGGTGCAGAGGGGCTGCTTTTAAGGGAGCAAAGAGGCTGCTTTTAGGGGTGCAGAGGGGATGCTTTTAGGGATGCAAAGAAGCTGCTTTAGGGGTGCAAAGGGGATGCTTTTAGGGATGCAAAGAAGCTGCTTTAGGGGAGCAAAGAGGCTGCTTTTAGGGGTGCAGAGGGGGTGCTTTTAGGGGAGCAAAGAAGCTGCTTTTGGGGTGCAAAGAAGCTGCTTTAGGGGTGCAGAGGGGATGCTTTTAGGGGTGCAAAGGGGATGCTTTTAGGGATGCAAAGAAGCTGCTTTAGGGGTGCAAAGGGGATGCTTTTAGGGATGCAAAGAAGCTGCTTTAGGGGAGCAAAGAGGCTGCTTTTAGGGGTGCAGAGGGGATGCTTTTAGGGGTGCAAAGGGGATGCTTTAGGGGTGCAAAGAGGCTGCTTTTAGGGGTGCAGAGGGGATGCTTTTAGGGATGCAAAGAAGCTGCTTTAGGGATGCAAAGGGAATGCTTTTAGGGATGCAAAGAGGCTGCTTTTAGGGGTGCAGAGGGGATGCTGTTAGGGGTGCAGAGGGGATGCTGTTAGGGGTGCAAAGGGGATGCTTTTAGGGATGCAAAGAAGCTGGTTTAGGGGTGCAAAGAGGCTGCTTTTAGGGGTGCAAAGAGGCTGCTTTTAGGGGTGCAAAGAGGCTGCTTTTAGGGACGCAGAGGGGATGCTTTTAGGGACGCAGAGGGGTTGTTCTTAGGGATGCAGAGGGGCTGCATTTGGGGATGCAAAGAGGCTGCTTTTAGGGATCCAGCGGGGATGCCCATAGGGATGAAGCCCCATCCTTAGCACCAAACCTCTTTAGGAGCAGGAGATCTCCCAGCAGAGACGCCAAACCCTCTCGGATGCGGCTCAGCTCTGCTCTAGCCCACCCAAGCCTCCCTTTCCTGATCCTACAGACGATCCCATCTCGCTCCGGTGGTTGCACCGTTGGGCAGCAAAGCCCCCACCCAGCCCCAACCTGCTCCCAGCATCCCAGCTGAACCACTCCAGCTCCCCCTCACCCCTTCCCAGGCAGAAGCTTCGTTAAGCAGAGCAATAATTGTCCTTTATTAGGCTGAGCTCCCCAGGGAGAACCTGGATCCCTTCGCTTAGGACCATCGAAATCCATCCCTGCTCTTGGAGAGGGAGAGGAAAGTGGAGAGGGAGAGGAAGGTGGAGAGGGAGAGGAAGGTGGAGAGGGAGAGCAGGGCGTGGGCACTTGGATAGTATAAATTAAGAAGAAAAAGGACCATTTGCGATGCCAGAGCATCGTCCGTCATCTCCACGCGGGGCTTCGCTCAGTTGGGCAAAGGCTTTTCGCAGACGTAGTAGCACTCGTAGGTGCAATAGACGTCGTTCCACTTCCCGGAGGTCCAAACGTGGGCACAATCCTCATTGTTGCCGCTGTTGTTGGGTTCTCCCTCCTTCCAAAATCTGGGCAGAGAAGGAGGGAATTGAGAGAGGGTGGCTGAGCAGAGCAGCTTTCCCTGGATTCACTAAACCTGTCTGATTTTACATGGATTTAGATGCTTCACTCACGTGAAGGTGGTTTTATAGTCGGTGCCATCAATCCATTCCCATTCCCCTTCGGAGTTCTCATCCGTCAGCCCGATCCAGAACCGCTCATTCCTTGTCCTGAACATGATAAAATTCTGCAGCGGGGAGAGGGATCAGGAGGGAAAAGCACCAGGAAAAGGCTCCTCGGGGGCAAAGCTTTGCATAGTGGAGGAGCCGGAGGGGCACAATTCCATAGGTGGGGATTTATCCACCCGGCGGAGGTGCAGGATAGGTGCTGGTGCTGTGCCCGGAGCATCCCGCACACGGGCAGGGGATGCAGGGATGCAGGGATGCAGGGATGCAGGGAGCGCCTGCTCTCTGCTGGCTGATCCAAAGGATAACAGCACCGGCTCCCAGCGAGGCTCGGGGGTGGCAGGATGGGAGCAGGGAGGACTTGGGAGAGGATTTGGGAAGCCTGGGCTTTCCTGCAGGAGGTTGGGATAGGATTCAGGATTTGGGAAGCCTGGGCTTTCCTGCAGGAAGTTGGGAGAGGATTTGGGAAGCCTGAGATTTCGTGTAGGAGGTTGGGATAGGATTCAGGATTTGGGAAGCCTGAGCTTTCCTGCAGGAGGTTGGAATAGGATTCAGGATTTGGGAAGCCTGGGCTTTCCTGCAGGAGGATGGAATAGGATTCAGGATTTGGGAAGCCTGAGCTTTCCTGCAGGAGGATGGAATAGGATTCAGGATTTGGGAAGCCTGAGCTTTCCTGCAGGAGGATGGAATAGGATTCAGGATTTGGGAAGCCTGGGCTTTCCTGCAGGAAGTTGGGAGAGGATTTGGGAAGCCTGAGATTTCGTGTAGGAGGTTGGGATAGGATTCAGGATTTGGGAAGCCTGAGCTTTCCTGCAGGAGGTTGGAATAGGATTCAGGATTTGGGAAGCCTGGGCTTTCCTGCAGAAGGCTGGGAGAGGATTTGGGAAGCCTGAGCTTTCCTGTAGGAGGTTGGAATAGGATTCACAATTTGGGAAGCCTGGGTTTCCTTGCTGGAGGCTGGGAGAGGATTCAGGATTTGGGAAGCCTGAGCTTTCCTGCAGGAGGTTGGAATAGGATTCAGGATTTGGGAAGCCTGAGCTTTCCTGCAGAAGGCTGGGAGAGGATTTGGGGAGCCTGAGCTTTCCTGTAGGAGGTTGGAATAGGATTCAGGATTTGGGGAGCCTGAGCTTTCTTGCAGGAGGTTGGGATAGGATTTGGGAAGCCTGAGCTTCCCTGCGGGAGGTTTGGAGATGATATGGGAAGCCTGGGCTAGGATTCAGGATTTGGGAAACCTTGGCTTTCCTGTAGGAGGTTGGGATAAGATTTGGGAAGCCTGAGCTTCCCTGCGGGAGGTTGGGATAAGATTCAGGATTCGGGAAGCCTGGGTTTTCCTGCTGGGATCTTTACCTGCTTGGCGTAGCTGTTAACGATCGCCAAGTGCGAGTGCATCTCTTCGCACTGAGCCTTCGCCTTGTGCCAACTCATTCTGGTCAGGGAGAAGTAGTAACATTTCCCGTCGAAGTATTCCCATTCCCTGGATCCGGCTCCGCAGGGAAACACTGGCAAAAGGAAGAGGGAGAGGAGGTCAGGGGAGTTGGAGGCAACCAGGATGGTTCTGGATGGAGCAGGAGGGTTTTCCCAGCAGCGCTCTGTGCCAAACTGGGAAAGACAACGGCATGACTGGGAAGCTTGCTAGATGTTGGGATGCCACAAAGTTGGCGACTTGCACTCAGAAAAACCTCTCCAACATGGAAAAAAAATGGATTTTCCTAAAGAACAAAGGGCAGAGCAGCAAACCCAGATGGGGATGGATGCTCAGCAGCAAAATCCAGAGCGGGAACAACTTAGGGACCGTCCAAAGGGGGAGGAAAGCTCATGGGTTTGGGCAGAAGCCAGGACTTACGGAGAAAATCCCTGCCAGAAAAGTTCTGTTTCCGTTCCGAGTGCAGTTCGTGGAGTTTAGAAGAAACAGCTGAAACTGTTAGGAGGAAGGGAGAGATGTTGGGTTAGTGGTTGGGCAGCAATCGCCTGCAGGGACCTCACCCGACAAGGCTAAAAGTGGGCTTCTTCTGGCTTTGGGATGAACGTTTCCAGCAAAGAAATCCCAGGAAACCTAAAACTCAGAGCTCATCTCGTATTTTATATATTTATATGTGCATATATTTACATATTTAGATATCTACAGAGAGATTTCATAGAATCATTGAGGAATGGAATGGGTTGGGTTGGAAGGGACCTCAACCTCCGTCCAGTTCCACCCCCTGCCATGGGCAGGGACATCTCCCACTGGATCAGGGTGCTCCAAGCCCCATCCAACCTGGTCTGGAACACCTCCAGGGATGGGGCAGCCACCACTTCTCGGGGCAACCTGTGTGCCCTCACCCTCACAGGAAAACATCTCTCCCTAAGATCTCATCTCAATCTCCCCTCTTGAAGCTCAAAACCATTTCCCTCATCCTATCCCTGCACTCCCTGATCCAGAGCCCCTCCCCAGCTTTCCTGGAGCCCCTTTCCATACTGGAAGTTGCCCTAAGGTCTCCCCGCAGCCTTCTCTTCTCCAGGCTGAACAACCCCAACTCTCTCAGCCTCTCCTCATTCAGGAGGTTCTTCAGACCTCGGATCATCTCCGTGGCCTCCTCTGACCTCGCTCCACCAGCTCCATGTCCTTCCTGTGCTGAGGACTCCAGAACTGGATGCAGGGCTCCAGGTTTGGTCTCCCCAGAGCGGAGCAGAGGGGCAGAATCCCTCCCTCTCCCTGCTGGTCCCACAGCGTTGGATGCAGCCCAGGATCTGGTTGGGCTTTCTAGGCTGCGAGCACACTTTGGTGGCTCCTGTAGAGCTTCTCCACCCCCAGTACCCCAAGTTCTTCTCCTCAGGGTTGCTCCTAATCCATTCTCCAACCAGCTTGTGTTTGTCCTTGGGATTGCCCCAACCCCGGTGCAGGACCTTGCCCTTGTTGAACCTCATGAGGTTTGATGGTCCCACCTCTCCAGCCTGTCCAGGTCTCACTGACCGACACCTCAACCATTTGGATGGTGTCCCTTCCCTCTGGATGCCATCCCATCCTTCTGGAGGGACACCATTCAGCTTGATGTCATCTCCAAGCTCGCTCAGGGTGCCCTTGATCTCGCTGTCTGTGTTGTTGGTGACACTATTAACCAGCACTGGTCCCAGTACTGACCCCTAAGGGACACAAACTCATCACTGATCCCAATCTGGACATCAAACCATTGCTTGGTACCCTCTGGATGCGACCATCCAATCAATTCTTCATCCACCCTTATGTACTTATATATTTTTGATATATTTTTCTACGACATCTTAAATATTTAGCACATTTATTTATGTTTCATAGCTGGACGGTGGCATGGACATCAGTGGTCACTACATGGGACAGTCTGGGAGCTCCTCTGGTCCTCCTGTCCTGTGGAATTAGGTCTTATAATGTCCCCTAGAGCCTGAGGGGGACCTCATGCACTTCGACCTCACGTCTCTCTTGGTCCTCCCTGCTTAATTAATGAGTTCAAAGATGACCCAGTACCTCTGGAAAGGGACACAGCGAAGAGGATGATGGTCAGGAGCAAGGAGAGGGCCAGTAGCAGGTAGACGGTGGAAAAGGATCTCATCTTCTGCTGGAAGACGTTTCTGTCTTGAAAACAAAACAAAAGGGATGTGACAATATTTATCAAGTCGTAGAATGGGTTGGGTTGGAAGGGATCTCAAAGCCCATCCAGTTCCACCTCCTGCCATGGGCAGGGACAGCCCCCACTGGATCAGGTTGCTCCAAGCCCCATCCAACCTGGCCTTCAACACCTCCAGCCACCACTTCGCTGGGCAACCTGGGTCTCTCCATCCTCAGAGAACATTTCTCCCCGAGATCTCATCTCAACCTCCCCTCTTACAGCTCAAAACCCTTCCCCTCGTCCTGTCCCTGATCTAAAGCCCCTCCCCAGCTTTCCTGGAGCCCCTTTCCATGCCGGAAGCTGCTCTAAAGTGTCTCCAGAGCCTTCTCTTCTCCAGGTTCCCAATTTCCCTCAGGTCACCGGGATATTTATCATGGTTTCTGTGGTTCCATTTATAGAAGGGTTAATCAATAACCCCTAATAGTTAACTATTTGCTACAGAAGCCAAAACATCGATGGTCCCTCTTGTTCAGACACCCCAACCCAAACACCGCCGTCACACCACACGTTGCGTTAGCAGCTGAGTGGCCTTGCTCAGGGACAAGGCGGGTGATCTCAGCCACCACATCAGCAAAATAAACAGGAATGAGAAGGTTTTGTCCCATTTTTTAGGCTGTGTTGCGTTTCTAAATCCTCCTGGCTTCCTCGTTCCCCTTCCCAAAAGGTATATGGCCCCCCAGGTGACAGCCCACAACCTGGAGGGCTCTTTGAAGGGCTCAAGCGCACTTCTCGGAAGGGCTGAACCTTGCAAAATGCCCTTGGATTCTACGGTTCGGTCTTGGAAATGCCCTTGGGTTCCGCAAGGACCACCTGGTTTGTGGAGATCAACTTGCGAAAGCTTCAGAAGAACCTAATTTTACTCCGGTCCAAGATACTTCCAAGGCTGAACCCTCCCCGGTGCTGCTGGTTGGGGACCATCCGCTTCACGTCACCAGCAATCCTCAGTGATGACCCACACCTACGGGAACGTCCCTTTCCCTTCCTGGCTCGCTAGGGTTGGGTTCTCCATCCTAACCCATCGATCCTGGAGTAGCCAAGCTGCCTAAGCTGAGGAGGAAGAAGAGCATGGACCCTCCTCTCCCTCAGAAAACAAGCAAGTTGGTAGAAGACCATGCCACAAGCTTCTGCCTCGTTCCCCTCTCTCCCCAAGCTGATGGGATGAAGGGCTGGTGTGGCTGACCTTTACCTTTAAACACATGCAGATCATCGTGAAGATGTTCCTCATCCATCCTGGAAAGCTGTGGTTGGGGAAGTGGGGGGGATGAAGCTTCCGACTGAGCCAGCAGCTGCTTTTTCACCCAGATCTCTGGAATAGAGGATTTGCAATACCTCTAGGGATGGTCAACCCAAAGGTTATAATTTAACCAAGCAGTTTTTGAAGCCGGGTCCTATTGGTTTGTCCTCTCAAAATAGCAGCTTGGGTTGTGTCCACCTCCAGTAATTCATCAGTCCAGAAGTTTTCCCCACACGCCCTCTTCGTTTATGACTTTCCCCCATCCCTTTGCATTAAAAAGGGGCAAATTCTCAAATTTTGAAGGCGTTTCCTCCAAACGCAGGAACGAGCAGGTCAGGAAAATAGGGAATGGTCTTTCATTCGGAAACCAAAGCTGAAGGCACAAGGAGAGACCCAACAGAAGTGCTCATCCATGAAAACAGAGCTGGGCAAAGAGGGATCTGAACAGGCTGGAGAAGCGGGACCATGTGAACCTCATGGAGTTCAACACAATCATTGCAAGGTCCTGCACTGGGGTTGGGGCAAACCCAAGCATAAATCCAGCCTGGACGGAGAACGGATTGGAAGCAGCCCTAAGGAGAAGGATTTGGAGGTGCTGGTGAGAAGCTCCACTACATTTCTCAAACAATGAATTTTTTTTGCCAAACAAGACTCCAGCAGCAAAGCAAAGGGCGACCACTTGACCAACGGCAGCAATTTTGTGCCATGAAGATCACTTAAACCATCACGTTGAGATAAAACGTGTGTTGGAGGTGTTCAAGGCCAGGAGCAACCTGGCCCAGTGGAAGGTGCCCCTGCCCATGGCAGGTGATCTTCGAAGCCCCTTGCAACCCAAACTATTCCATCATTCCAGGATTCGAATTATGAAACTCTCTAACTCCTGGATCCTCCTAACACTCCTCAAGAGACTCTTCCACTTCCCCAGACCACCCCAGATGCAACCTGATGTTCCCTACCCTTCCTCATTGGGTTTTTCTCCCTCCCTTCAGACCAGAGCGTTCCCCTGAGAGGATTAATGTCTCAGCTGAGCCGTTTCTGGGTCTGCCTCTGGATGAAGCTCTTTTCCCCCCGCCCTCTACTCCGCTTTTGCAATCACCGCTGGGTTTCGGACAGACCTGGGTGGCAGTGACCCCGCACCTGACGAAACCCTCGTTGCTCTGCACCTCGCTAGCAACCGGTCTTTGTGCCCTGACCTCCTTTCCGCTCCTACACACAATCTCAGGAGCTTTAGGGCAAATAAACAAGGGA
The DNA here is from genome assembly GCF_017976375.1 of Cuculus canorus. Taxonomy (NCBI): domain Eukaryota; kingdom Metazoa; phylum Chordata; class Aves; order Cuculiformes; family Cuculidae; genus Cuculus; species Cuculus canorus. The sequence continues at coordinate 173,641 of NC_071430.1, forward strand.
TAAATGTCCCAGCTCGGCTTTGGAACTCATCCCAAGGCTGCTGGCTTAATAACAACTGGCTCAGGGATTTACGCTGCGGTAATTAGTGATATTAAAACTCCAAGCGCTGTCTCTCCCAGCGCCCTCCAGGCTTGGAGAGCGAAGGTATAACACTAAACCAATTAAAAACCCATCAGACAGCCAAGACGTCGCTCAACATGGGGAAGAACCTCAGCGTTCCCAGTGGAACAGCAGCAAGACCGGTGGCACAGCCTTCCGACCAAGGCGATTCCATATCTGATGGTCCCAACTGAGCAGTTTGCTCCAGGAGCACCTGATTGCTAAACACAGAAGAGGTGATTCCGAGCTCCTGCAGCACCAAAGGGGCTTTGCAGGTCTGGAAGCAGGAGGGGAGCTGGAAATATTGAATGACTGGGAGCAAATTAGCAGACTTAGAGCATCCCACTGCATCAGGGTGCTCCAAGCCCCATCCAACCTGGCCCTCAACACCTCCAGGGATGGGGCAGCGACCGCTTCTCGGGGCAACCTGGACCTCCTCACCCTCATGGGAAACCATTTCTTCTCAATATCTCACCTCAAACTCTCCTCTTTCAGCTTGAAACCATTCCCCTCATCCCATCCCTGCCCTCACTGATTAAATGCCCCTCCCCAGCTTTCCTGCCTAAGGGAAAAGCCTTGCTAGGACCGAAGGGTGAAATCAGGAGAGAAATCCACGCTCTGGATCACTGCAGCCTGGCTCTGGCGCTGACTCCGTGGCCTCAGGCCATCGACTCCACAGTCTCCAACACCCGAGGGGTCGTAATATAAAGCATTGAGACAGTTGAAGGAAAATCTTCATTCAATTAAAACGCTGCAGTATGAGGAAACAGAATTAGACAGTGTTTTTTATTAAATAAAGGCAATATTTGGTTTAAAAACATCCTCGCCAATATCCTTCTGAGGAGTGACTCTGTTCTCAAAGCTGGGTGCTCCCCAGCTTTCTGACTGCCCAGATCCATGGTGGATCCTACAAAACCCAAGTTTCCGACAAACCATTTTGTGTGACAAGATTGCTGCTTTAGCCTCTACGGAAATTCTGTCCCAAAAGCAGACACCGTGGCTCCCAGGATATGCATGGAGCCTCCCAGAAAGCAGAATTTACCACAAAAAGGGCACTTAAGGCATGTAAACGAAGATCAAAATCCCTGCTGTACCTCGCTGCATGTCAAGGAGCCTCGGAAAAGCTACAGAAGGGAAAATCCGCCTGGATTTCATCCATGATTCCATCCTCAAAGCGAACCCCGTGCAGCTGGAGGCTCCTCAGCCCGGGCAGTGCTCGGCACAAAGCGATAACGGCGCTGGGAGAAACCGTACGGTAAAGGTTGAGGCTGAGCATCTCCAGGCTCCGCAGGGATCCCAAGGAATTCAGACCCGCTTCTGTCAGCGCGTGATCCTCACCAATCTCCAGGATGCGCAAGCGTTCCATGTAGCGCCCGATGGAGCCAGCGGCCGAGTCGCCGATGCCGCACTGGCACAGCCTCAGGCATTCGAGCTCTTCCAGACGCGGAGCCGCTTGGCAAATCCCGGCGTCCGTTAGGCGGTAGGCACCAAAAACGCTCAGCGTCTTCAAGCGGCTCCAGGATGAGACGTTCAGCAGATGGCGATCGGAAAAAGCTGGGACGTCGCGGATAACGAGGTGCCGGAGGTGGGGAAGGGCGGCGGAGAACCAGGCAGAAGGGATTTCGCAACAGCTCAGCTCCAGCACAGTGAGGGAAGCAGGGATGCTGCCGTAGGGAATGAAGCGGAGATCTGTCTCCACCAGGCAGAGGCGGTGGAGCTCGGGGCAGCGCTTTCCGAGGGCGGCCAGCAGCGCAGGGGAGAGGAGACGTGGCTTGAGAGCAGAGCGCAGTGTCCCTCGCAGCCGGAGCGACCGCATGCTGGGCTGGAAGCGCCGGCGTAAAAGGTGCCACAGGGAGCGCGAGCTGAGCTGGGGGAAAAGGGGCTGTTAGGGGGTGGCAGGGGCACCCCCAGAGCCTGCCCACAGTGGGGGAAACCCCATCGAGTCCCCTGCTCGCTCCCCTCCAACTCAGACCCCCCCTTCCTCTTCCTTCTCAGGCCCCGCTTCCTCCTCCTCAACTCCCTCCCCTACTTCTCAGCCCCCTCCTTCATCCTCCTCCTCAGCCTCTCTTCCCCTTCTCAGTGACCCCTACATCTCAGCCCCCTCTCCCCATCTCATCCCCTCCTCCTCCTCAGCCCCCCCCTCCTCCTTCTCAGCCCCCCATCCTCCTCAGCCCCTTCCTCACCCTGAACCCCTCCTTCCCCTTCTCCCCATCTCAGCCCCTTCCTCACACGTCAGTGCCCCCACTCTTCCATCTCAGCCCCTCTTCTCATCCCCCCCCTTTCATCCCCCCTCCTCCTCCTCCTCTCAGCCCCTCCCTCCCTCAGCCCCTCCCCTCCTTCTCAGCCTCCTCACCTCCTCTCCTTCTCAGCCCCCCCACCCCCCCCAGCCCTTATACCCTTCTCAGCCCCACCACTTTCTCAGTCCCCTCTCCACCTCCCAGCCCCCCCATCCCCATGCCCATGCCCCCTTCCCAGGCCCCCCTCAAACCTCCTCATCCCCTCCTCCTCCTCAGCCCCCTCCCCTCCTTCTCAGCCTCCTCACCTCCTCCTCTTCTCAGCCCCCCCTCCTCCTCAGCCCTTACACCCTTCTCAGCCCCACCCCTTTCTCAGCCCCTTCTCCACCTCCCAGCCCCCCCATCCCCACGCCCCCTTCCCTTCCCAGGCCCCCCTCAAACCTCCTCAGCCCCTCCTCCTCCTCCTCCTCAGACCCCTCCCCACACATCTCAGCCCACCCCCCCCCATTTCTCAGGCCCCCCTTCCTCTCTCTCCCCTTCTCATCCCCTCCCTTCTTCTCAGCCCCCGCCACCCCATTTCAGCTCCCCATTCTCATCTTCCCCCTCCTTCTCGGCCGCCTCCCCTCCTTCCCCTCGTCCCCTCCCCCACCTTCGCAGCCCTCCCCCACCTTCGCAGCACCCCCCCACCTTCGCAGCCCTCCCCCACCTTCGCAGCACCCCCCCCCACCTTCGCAGCACGCCCCCACCTTCGCAGCACCCCCCCCCACCTTCGCAGCACCCCCGTACCCGGTGCGGGCTCACATCCACGTCCCTCCACACCTCCCGGTCCAGCGCCAACCGGTGCCACCGCCTGCAGACGCTGAGGAGAGGCCGGAAGAGGTCATGGCGGCTCCCTCTCCCCTTTCCCTCTCCTCTTTCCCTCTCCTTTTCCCCCTCACAACTCTCACCTCGCCGCTCTCAGCCGCTCCTTCAACGGCAACAGCGTCAGGATCCGCACCAACACCGAATCGGGCAGAGCCGCCACTGCCGCCACCATCCTGCCCGGATGGGGGAGCGCCACTTCCGGTTTAGGCACCCGGAACTTCCGGGCACTTCCGGTTCCGGCTGTGGCGGAGCGCGCAGAGCTCGGTGGGCGCTGGGGGACCTCGGGGGGGCCCAAACCCATCCAATTCCTTCTCTCCACCCTTTCCCAGCGCCCCTTTCTCCGCCACTTCCTTCTTGGCGCCTCTTCCCTCCGCTTTCCGGTTCCCCTCCCTCCTTGACTCGTTTCCCTCTTCCCTCTGGGCCCTTTCCCCCCCTCCCCTCTCGTCCCGTTTCCCCCCTCCCCTCTCGTCCCGTTTCCCCCCCTCCCCTCTCGTCCCCGTTCCCCCCCTCCCCTCGCGTCCCCTTTCCCCCCCTCCCCTCTCGTCCCGTTCCCCCCCTCCCCTCGCGTCCCGTTCCCCCCCTCCCCTCGCGTCCCGTTTCCCCCCCTCCCCTCTCGTCCCGTTTCCCCCCCCTCCCCTCTCGTCCCGTTCCCCCCCTCCCCTCTCGTCCCGTTTCCCCCCTCCCCTCTCGTCCCGTTTCCCCCCCTCCCCTCTCGTCCCGTTTCCCCCCTCCCCTCGCGTCCCGTTTCCCCCTCCCCTCTCGTCCCGTTCCCCCCCTCCCCTCTCGTCCCGTTTCCCCCCCTCCCCTCTCGTCCCGTTTCCCCCCCTCCCCTCGCGTCCCGTTTCCTCCCCCTCCCCTCTCGTCCCGTTTCCCCCCTCCCCTCGCGTCCCTTCCCTGCCCCCCGCGTCCCTTTCCCCCCTCCCCCCCTCGCGTCCCGTTTCCCCTCTCCCCTCACGTCCCTCTCCCCCCTCCCTTATTGTCCCCTTTGCGGATGACACTAAACTGAGAGGGAGTATGGATCTGCTGGAGAGCAAGAAGGCTCCGCAGAGGGATCGGGACAGGCTGGATCCATGGGCTGGAGAGCAAGAAGGCTCCGCAGAAGGCTTGGGGCAGGCTGGATCCATGGGCTGGAGAGCAAGAAGGCTCCGCAGAAGGCTTGGGGCAGGCTGGATCCTTGGGCTGGAGGGCAGGAGGGCTCTGCGGAGCGATGAAGACAGACTGGATCCATGGGCTGAGGGACTTTGAGGGGCTGGAGTGTGTCCGGAGAAAGGGAATGGAGCTGGGGAGGATTCTACCCTCCCTGTTAAGCCTCACTGTCTCCTCTCTCAGGCAACCATGATTGAAGTCGTCTGCAACGATCGACTGGGCAAGAAAGTGCGGGTGAAATGCAAGTATCCACTGGGAATCGGGATGTTTGGGGACTTGGGGGGAGGTTAGAGGGGCTCCTCCTGGTTTCTTCCTCTCCTGGTTTTCCTTAACGGCTCTGTTAGCACTGAGGATTCCATCCGGGATCTGAAGAAGCTGATAGCAGCGCAAACTGGAACCCGTTGGGATAAAATTGTGCTCAAGAAGTGGTGAGTGGAGACAACAGGTAGAAAAAGCCTCTGTCCTGGGATGATGGGAGGGGACAGTGGCCCCATCCAGGTCTGTTGGGACCCCCTCCATCATCTCAGGGTGCTGGAATCTGTCTTGGAACCTTCACAACTATGTTTTCCATTCGTACAGGTACACCATTTTCAAGGATCACGTCACTCTTGGCGACTGTATCCTTCTCCAAGCAGGTGTTTCTCCCCACAAACCCTCACCCCATCCATTTCCTTACTTTTTTCTTAACTCCCTCCTCCAGATGAGATCCATGATGGGATGAACCTGGAGCTCTACTACCAGTAACGGCTCCCAGTTTGTTCTGGTGAATCATGGGGAACCCCCCACCCCCACCCCACATCCTGAAATCCCTGTTATCCACTGCTAAATCCCGTTATGTCCAAGCTGGAGCAATGTTGAAGCTCTAAACGTGCAGCAGAAGCTCTAAATGTGCAGTAGTGACCCTGGAGTGTTGAGTTGGTTTATAATAAAGGTGTTTTTCCAGGCTCTGATTGTTGTGTGGCTCTGTGGGGAGTGGGAACAGGCAACTGGGAGGGAACGTGCATGGCAGCTTCCAGGAGACCACATTTTACCCCAAGGGGCATTTGAGGCATGGAAACAAAGGACAAAATCCCAGCTGCATCGAGAAGCCTTGGAAAAAAACACAGAAGGGAAAAGTTCATCAATTATTACATTGTTAAAACAAACTAGGCTGGGAGAACTGGTGCTGGAGGGCTCAGGTTCCTGTTATCTGTGGGTATGGCCAAGCTGGAGTCATGTTGAGGTTGTAACACTGCAAGAGTGACGCTGGAGCCTTGAACTGGTTTATAATAAAGGTGTTTTTCCACGTTTTGTGAGTCCGCGGGGGAGCGAGGAGCCAGTAAACGGGACTGGAGCAACGCTGCGCTGTTCCTCGACGACTTTTGTCCACCCGCGGCCACCGTCCGCTTCTGCGTCACGTGCGGGCAGCCCTCGCGCTGCCCCTGACGGGCAGGCGTTTCAGCCAATAGAAATGCGAGACGCGTGGGCGTTGCCTCCTCAGCAACCAATGAAAGCCGGGAACGGCGTTTTTAGCCCCTCCCACTCCAGCGCCACTAAGGGCCGGGCCGAGGGCGGGCGGTGCAGGCGAGGCAAGATGGCGGAGGAGGAGAAGCTGCCCGCGGGCTGGGAGAAGCGCATGAGCCGCAGCTCCGGTACGAGGGGCTGTGAGGGACCGAGCGGTGGCTTGGTGGGGCCTGGGAGGCTGCGAGTGGGGCTGGGGGCGGCGGGGAGGGCCCGGCCTGGGGCCTTGCAGGGAACGCGAGCGTGGCCGAGGGCGGGGGGTGGCGGGATGGGCCCGGTCTGGGCCTCGGTGGGGCCTCGGTGGGGCCTAGGGGGCTGCGAGTGGGGTGGGGGAAGGTGATGGTGGGGTGTAATTTGGGCCTTTTGGGGGGCTGGGGGGGCTGCAAGTGAGGATGGGAGGCAGCTTCTGGGCTTCAATGGGGCCTGTGGGCCTGGGAGGGCGGCGGAATGAACCCCGTCTGGGTCTCTGTGGGGCCGGGGGGGCTGCAGATGGGGCCGGGGGGCGGTGGGGAGGGCTCGGTCTGTGGCTCAGTGGGGCCTGGGGGGTTGGGAGTGGGGCTGGGGGGTAGCAGGGTGGCCTCAGTCTAGGGCTCAGTGGCGTTTGAGGGGCTTCAGTGGGCCTGGGGGGGCTGCGAGTGGGCCTGGGGGGCAGCAGAGTGGGCTTCAGTGGGCCTGGGGGGGCTGCGAGTGGGACTGGGGGGCAGCAGGGTGGGCTTGATCTGGGGCTCAGTGGGGTCTGGGGGCTGCAAAGGGGTGCTGAGGAGGTGTGATCTGGGACTTTGTGGGGCCTTGGGGGCTGTGAACAGGGCTGTTGGGCAGCAGGATGGGAGGGCTAATGTGGGGTGGCGAGTGGGGCTACAGGGTGGCTTCTGGGCCTTAGTGGGGCCTGAGGGGCTGGGAGTAGGGCTGTGGGGCAGCAGGGTGGGCTTGGTCTGGGGCTCAGTGGAGTCTGAGGGGCTGTGCGTGGGGCAGGGGGACAGCAGAGTGGGCTCAGTCTGGGGCTCAGCAGGGTCTGAATGGCTGCAAGTTGGGCTGGGGGGGGTTGCTGGATGTCAGGAGGGGTCTGAGGTGCTGCAATTGAGATCTGAGGGACTGTGAATGGGACCCAGGACCTGGGGGGTGGCTTCTGGCCCTCAGTGGGGGCTGCGAGTGAGGCCAGTGGGGTCCCGGTCCTGGGCCTTAGTGGGATCTGTGGGGCTGGGGTGGGGGCCTGCAGCACCTCCCATACAAGGACAGGCTGGGAGAGTTGGGGTTGTTCAGCCTGGAGAAGAGGAGGCTGCGAGGAGACCTTAGAGCAGCTTCCAGTATGGAAAAGGGCTCCAGGAAAGCTGGGGAGGGACTTTTGATCAAGGAGTGCAGGGATAGGACGAGGGGAACAGTTTTGAGCTGCAAGAGGGGAGATTGAGATGAGATCTTAGGGAGAAACGTTCTCCTGTGAGGGTGGGGAGGCCCTGGCCTGGGTTGCCCCGAGAAGTAGTGGCTGCTCCATCCCTGGGGGTGTTGAAGGCCAGGTTGGATGGGGCTTGGAGCAACCGAATCCAGTGGGAGGTGTCCCTGCCCATGGCAGGGGCTGGAACTGAATGGGCTTTGAGGTCCCTTCCAACCCAAACCAATCCAGGATTCTCTGTTTGCTGTCGGATGTGCTTCAGAGAGTCTTTACACTATTTTTCTCTTCGGATTTGGGCTGGAGGATAATACAATCTTATCCTTGTGCTGAAATCCCTCAACTCTCCATCTTCTTGGCCATGGCCAGGGGTTGCATGGGGTTGTTTGTGGTTTCTGGCTGTGTCAGTGGGGATTTTGCCGCCGCTTACACCGATATGGTGAAGGGCAGCTGGGGCTGTTGCTGTGAATAAAGGCCCTTCTCGATGGAAACGCTTGCGTAGGAAGTTATGTGAGGTTGTAAAGTTGTGTTTCCTTCCTTGTGTGTTTGAGTCGATCATGTGGATGCAGCCCAGGATGAGCAGAAATCTATACTTATGCAGCTGGGAAACTGATTATTGGAGTCAAGAAGTAGATTCTGGCGGTCAAGAAGCAGATTCTGGGGTTCAGAAAGTGATTCTAGGGGCCAGGGAGGAGATTCTCAGGGTCAGAAACTGATTCTGGAGGTGGAGAGCATATCTGCAAGGTGAAAAACTGATTCTGGGGAATGAGGATCTGATTCTCAGGTTTAGAAACTAGTTTGGGGGCTCAGGGAGCTGGTTTTGAGAGTCAGAAGCTGCTTTGGGGGGCTGGGGAGCTGCTTCTCGGGGTCAGAAATTGATTTTAGGCATTAAGAAATGGATTCTGGGGGTTGAGAAGCAGATTCTCAGTGTCAGAAAGTGATTGTGGTGTTAAGAAGCTGATTCTTGTGGTTAGAAATGAACTCTGGGTGTCATGAACTGGTTCAGGGGGACGAGGAGGGGTCAGAAACTGATTTTGGGGGTCTGCCAGGAGCTGTTTTAACCCCGGCTGCCTCTCTCTGTCCACAGGCCGGGTTTATTACTTCAACCACATCACGAATGCCAGCCAGTGGGAACGGCCCAGCGGGAGCGGGAAGAACGGGCAAGGGGAGCCCAGCAAAGTGCGGTGTTCCCATCTCCTGGTGAAACACAACCAGTCCAGGAGACCCTCGTCCTGGAGGCAGGAAAAGATCACACGGACCAAAGATGAGGCGCTGGAGCTTATAAATGGCAAGTAAATACAGGAGAGAGAGAGGAGATGAGGCTTTTGAAGGGGGAAAAGGCATTTTGAGGCTGGAATTAGTGCCCAGTATGAGCAATTTGGTTTGTTTAGAGCATAGATTTTGAGCCAAGTGGTTTAAACTTGGAATTCTCTGTGGCCCAGCCACTCGAATAAATGATTTTAACTGACTCAAGGTAGGTCCCAGCCCATCTGTCATCCCTTTTGGGGCCATTTGTGATGTGATCTGAGGTTTGTTTGTATTTCTATTTGTAAATGTGTATTTTATATCGAAAATAAAATAATTTAAAGCTAAAATCAAATCTTTAACCATTTCTTTTTATTTAATGTCACACCTCCTTGCCCTAATAGCTGCTTAGGTTCAGTGCTAATTAAACATCTGCTTCAAATTGAGTTGCTTGATGTTTCCATCCTCGCAGGAGGCTGTAGAGGGGATCGGCTCTGGATTTTTCCTATGCGTTCTAGGTCAGGAACCTTCACAGTAGGCGGTGGTGAAACTGCAGCCTGGATTTCTCCTCACAGCTCCAGCAGTCGGATTGAGTCAGTGTCAGTTTTGATCTTGGGGAAGTGAGTTCCAGCTCTTCCTGCTGTCTTTGACTTCTTGGGATTGCAGAATTTAGGAGTTTAGGGTGAGGTTTAAATCGTTTCCAGTGATGAGTTGATGAAACTGAGACCATTTTAAGCAGGCAGCTCTAGCTTTTCCAGCAGCGAGGCTGGCTGTGAGCACGCGGATACAGGCTGGGAATCTTTTATGGCTTCAGCGATGAGAGAAAAGATTGGGAGGGTATTTTGGCCCTTCCCTCGGTCCCAAACAACAATAAATCCTTGTTTGGAAGCCCTGGGAAGGAAAAAGTCTTTGCTAAATAACTTGGAGCAGCAAGGCAGTGGCCAGCAGGTGGTATCTGCTTCCACCTTCTGACTGAATTCACTGGCGAAGACGGGAATTGTCTTTGGGAATTGTCTCCTTCAGGTTAGGGTGGCTGAGAAGGTGTGAGTGGAGGCGATAAAGCGGAACGCACGCTTGGAGCTGAGAGCTGTGCGGAGGGAGTTGAGACTGGCGTGGAGATAAATAGAGGGAGGTGTGGCTTGGATCAGCCATGGTGTGGCCAGCAGTAGGGAAGGGATCGTCCTCTTGTGCTCAGCACCTTGAATCCAGGATTGAGTTTTGGGCCACTCGCTCCAAGAGGGACATTGAGGGGTCCGAGCACGTCCAGAGAACGGAAAGGATCTGGAGCACAGGAGTTCTGGGAACAGCTGAGAGATGTAGAATGTGAGGTTTTAGTCTGGAGAAAAGGAGGCTGAGGGGAGACTTCATCACTCTAAGTGGCTCCCGGAAAGGAAGTTGTGGTGAGGTGGGTTGCTGGGCTTTTCTCCCAAGGAACAAGCGATGGGATGGAAGGAAATGGCCTCAAGTTGCACCAGGGGAGGTTTAGGTTGGATATTGGGAAACATTCCTTTCCTAGAAGAGTGGTAAAGCCTTGGAAGTGGCTTCGCAGGGCAGCGGTGGTGTCTCCGTCCTTGGAGGGTTTCAAAGAGCGTGGAGCCGTGGCACTTGGGGACAGGGTTTGGTGGTGTTGGGTTGATGGTTTGACTGGATGCACTGAGAGCTCTTTTCCAACCTTAATGATTCTGTGATTCGAGCTGTGAATTCCCTGTCTGTCTCCTTTCTCTCTCATTTCTTTTAATGAATCAGATTGTTGTAGGATGAGTGGGACAGTTTTCAGCTGAAACTACACGGTTCGTGTTGTGTTTGGCGATAGGTTATGTCCAAGATTTCTGGTGTTGATGCTCTGTGCAATAAAAATCCAAGGAAGAAATTGGATCAGGGAGTGCTTTCTTCCCACAGGAAAGGAGATGATGCTAAAAACAAATGGGTTTCGTAGGTGAACATGACTGATGTCAAATATTCCCTTTGGCTTTTCTCTGGTAATAAGGGGAGCGAGTCAGGAGGGCTGGAAGGCTTCGGTATCTGTGGATAACTGTTAATCCGTTGGAAATTAAAGAGGCAGAGAGGACTCTGCCTGAATTTCCTGTGAAGGTTACTTCAAACCATTTCTACTCTGACACGTACAAACCCAGTTTCCAGCTACATAATGCTTATGATCTCTTTCTGTCCTTTCTTATGTTAGTGTTTTATTCATAGAATCGTGGAATGGTTTGAATTGGAAAGAACCTCAAAGCCCATCCAGTTCTATGGACAGGGACACCTCCCACTGGATCAGGGTGCTCCAAGCCCCATCCAGCCTGGCTTTGAACACCTCCAACACACATTTTGTCTTAATATGTTGGCTTAAATGATCTTCATGGTGTAGAAAACCTGCTGTTGGTCAAGCAGACACCCTTTGCTTTGCCACTGGAGTCTGATTTTTAAGGCGAATGGCCACAGTTCCTCCAAAGAATTCGTGGTTTGAGAAAGATGGTGGCCTTGTGTGTCACCAGTTAAACAGGATGCATTTGTGGAATCTGGGAATGGTTTGGGTGGAAGGGACCTCAAAGCCCATCCAGTTCCACCCCCTGCCATGGGTGGGGACACCTTGCACTGGATCAGGTTGCTCCAAGCCCCATCCAACCTGGCCTTGAACACCTCCAGGGATGAGGCAGCCTCCACTTCTCTGGGCAACCTGGGCCAGGGCCTCTCCACCCTCACAAGGAACCATTTCTCCCCAAGCTCTCATCTCAATCTCCCCTCTTTCAGCTCAAACCCGTTCCCCTTGTCCTATCCCTGCACTCCCTGATCAAGACCCATCCCCAGCTTTCCTGGACCCCCTTTTAATTTTGGAATTACATGAAATGTCTCATTGATGCTGACCCCTCGGTGCACTTGGAGAGCCCTGCTCCTCACCAGTCCATCTTTGCATGCTGGTTTTTAGTATCTGGAATGTAGGTCAGCTCTTTTGCTGTTTCCATCCCTCCTTTGCACTTCAGTTCCGATTAATCTTCCTCCAGCCTGAGTTTGTTCTGATGTCTGATCGTACAGATTGGTTCCCGGCAGCGCCTTCCCCGGTGGCATCTACCCCTGCTCTCCTCTCTGCAGAGAGTTCCACAACTTCAGAGCCACATTCCTTCATTTAAAAGCCACACAGCCTGTTTTGGAGTTATTACTCCGCCTTTACATCTTCCGCTTCCTGCTAAAGCAGATTGCTTTGTGAATCCTTGTGTTCCTTCTCCTGGAGTTCTCGGATCTTGCTTGGCATTCAGGTCTCCTATAATCCTCCAATCCACCTTCCTGCCCACAGCACTTCCCTGCCTTCCAGCTTGTTATCAGCATCTTGCGGCATCTTCCTGCTGTTCCTTGGTGCAGAATTATGCGGGATTCATCCCAAAATTCAATCCTGGAAAGTTCTTTTTCCCCAGAATTCCCCATTTCAGTGCAATCCGTTCTTCCTCTTGGCACTAATCGTCCCTTATTCTGTTTTGCTTATCCCTGGAGCGTTTTTAGGGGTGGTTTATTAAAACCTGGACACCACCTGATCCGCGTAATTTGTTCCAAGTGGCTGAGATTGTTAAGGCTCATTAATCCCACTTTGCAGAACTGAAGTTTTGATGTGAGATGCTGGTGAAAATGCCTTGAAACAGCCACCTCAGGCTTTATCCAAGGAAACCCTCATCCAACTGACAGGCGTATTTTCCTCTCGGGCTGCTCGCTAACATAAAATTCGGAGTCTTTAATAACCCGGCGTGGAGGTGACTGGTTTGCTCTGTGCCCTTATGGAACGAGCTGGTGGGATCAGGGTTTGGGATATGAAGTTTTATCTTAACGTGACGACTTAAATGATCTTCATGGCATAAAAACGCTGCTGTTGGTCCAGTGGTCACCTTTTGCTTTGCGGCCGGAGTCTCATGTTAAGGTGAACGGCTGCAGTTTGGCCAAAACATCCATGGTTTGAGAAACACCGTGACTTTGTATTTCACCAGTTGAAGTGAAATGGAATGGATTCATAGAATCAGGCAATCATGGGATGGTTGAGGTTGGAACAGACCTCAAAGCCCATCCAGTTCTACCCCCTGCCATGGGCGAGGACACCTCCCACTTGATCAGGTTGCTCCAAGCCCCATCCTACGTGGCCTGGAACACCTCCAGGGATGGGGCAGCCACCACTTCTCCAGGCAACCTGGGCCAGGGCCTTCCTGCCTTCACAGGAGGACATTTCTCCCCAAGATCTCATCAATCTTCCCTCTTCCACTTCAAAACCGTTCCCCTCATGCTATCCCTGCAATCCCTGATCAAGACAACCTCCCCAGCTTTACTGAAGCCCCTTTCCATACTGGAAGCTGCTCTAAGGTCTCCTCGGAGCCTTCTCTTCTCCAGGCTAACTCTCCCAGTCTCCCCTTGGATGGGAGGTTCTCCAGCCCTCACATCATTTCCGTGGCCTCCTCTGGCCTCGCTCCACCAGCTCCGTGTCCTTCCCATGCTGAGGTTTATTTAGCAAAGACTCTTTAAATCTGGAGTGAGAACCAAGCTCAGCTGGATTTCACTTGGGATGGAGAATTGCTTTGGGTTGGAAGCTGGAATGCCACTTTGTGGAGGAGGCTTTTCTTCTGTAATTAATGGTTCTGTAATAGCGATAGTGAGCTTTTGGCTAGAAAATCTGATCCATGTCTTCAGATTTCTGGTTCAGGGAGGTTTCCCCTAGTCCGGAAAGAACCAGAGCTCTTGGTTAAGACTATGAATATTTCTTCACTGACCTTTTAAAAAGCTCTCTTGACAAATAATTCCCTCCTTGGGGATTCTTCTGCCAAGGTGAGAGCCCTTCTGATATCAAAACTCATCTATTTTCCAGCCCAATAACGAATTCCCATGCTTCAGGGGGAGGTGGAATCAATTTTTTTTATTTAATAGAATCTTAAGTAGAACTGCACCACGATGCAAAGATGGAAAAACAAACCCAGGACAAGTGCTTTTTGGTGTTGTGGAGGTTTAGTTTTGGCTCTGCCATCAGTCCAAAGGTTTGGAAGCCTTGATCTGTGGCTGTTCGTGCCTTTCTGAACATGAACGAGCAGTGGCCTGGGTGGCCAAGGTGGCCACCAGCATCCTGGCTTGGATCAGCCATGGCTTGGCCAGCAGGAGCAGGGAAGGGATTGTCCCCTGGTCTTGAAGCTTGTGAGGTCACACCTGGAATCCTGGGTTCAGTTTTGAGCCTCTCATTCCAAGAGGGACACTGGGGGCTGGAAAGCATCTGGAGAAGTAGGGGGACGGAGCTGGCAGGGGTCTGGAGCCCAGGGTTGTGGGAGCGGCTGGGGAACCTGGGGCTGTTTATCCTGGAGAAGAGGAGGCTGAGGGGAGACCTCATCGCTCTGAGCAGCTCCAGAAAGGAGGTTGTGGTGAGGTGGGTCCTGGGCTTTGCTCCCAAAGAACAAGTGATGAGGTGAGAGGAAGTGGCCTCAAGTTGTGCCAGAGGAGGTTTACGTTGGATATTGGGAAATATTCCTTCACTGAAAGAGTTGCCAAGCCTTGAAAGTGTCTCTGCAGGGTAGTGGTGGAGTCTCCATCCCTGCAGGGGCTCAAAACACAAGAGACACGGCACTTGGGGACAGGTTTTGGTGGTATTGGGCTGAAAGTTGGACTGGATGAGCTTGAAGGTCTTTTCCAACTTCAGTGGTTCCATGATTCTTCATGTCGGATGTGAAGGTTAACATGAGGCTTTTCAGGGAGACGTTCCCCATTTTGCTTCCCCCTAACTGAATTATTCCCTCTATTTACAGGCTACATCCAGAAGATAAAATCAGGAGAGGAGGATTTTGAATCCCTGGCTTCCCAGTTCAGTGACTGCAGCTCGGCAAAAGCAGGAGGCGATCTCGGTGCATTTGGAAGAGGTAAGTGGAGCTCGGCCAAGTGGCGTGAACACCGGATCGAGATTACAGGGATGATGCTGATCATCTTGGCAGGGGAGGGCTTGAAGAATGCACCCCACTGCTTCAGGAATCAACGTGGAAATGGGATTGATGTGCTAGGCAGCCCGCTGTGCGGGAAATGTAGCTTGATGCCGAGAAGTTAAACCGATTAGGAATGCAACCATAATATTATCTTAGGCAGGGAGGAGATGTTGTGCAAAAGCCCTTCGTGAAATTGGCTTTTCCCTCTGGAAAAGGATTTTCCAGCAACACTGAATGACAATCCAGCTGCCCAGCATAATGAGCCGTGAATAAGGAAGGAGCGGGTAAGTCTAACGTCAGAGAAATGATTTGACATTGGAATCTTTGATGAGAAAGCTATTAACACATTGTGGAAGCGGGAATGATCCGCAGCGTGCTGCAATAACGGTGTCAGTGAAGGATTTTGTTACAGGATTATTGATTGGAGTGACAACAAAAAGCTCATTGGTGCGTCCTCATTAATGAGATTTGTTGGAGAAGCTTTGGGGCTGCGAATACGTATCGCTGAAACCTCATTTGCTTGATCTTCTGGCTGCTTTTTGCAGTCATTTCCACCAGGAGGAAAATCTAAAGCAACGATGTCATGAGTGCAGCTGCAATATCGAAAGAACAGCCCCAAATCTCTTTATAGCGGGAGTGTCCCATGCATATTTTATTTGGAGATGGGCAAGAAAGGTTCTTGCCAGGGAGAGAAAATGCCGTATTTATTGTTCTAATCCATGCTCCAAAGCTATTAGGGCTGGCAGCAGTCCCAGAGGAAGATCTGTAGGAAGAGCTGCGACATCAGAAAGGGTGAGCAGCAGCCTGGCGTGTTATTGTAGAGGAATTATCGTTCCTGCGCTCACAGTTCATGGACAGAAGCATTTGGAAGCTCCTCTCAGGCTCCCACCCTGTGCAGGAGGGTTGGCATAGCCCCCTCGCCGTGCCGGGCTCTTCTCCTGTGTAGGATATCCTGGGGATGTTGAAAACACTCAGAAATAGAGTTCTGTGAGGCTCGCTGCAGATGGAGTCACGGAAGGGGCTTCTGAGTTATACAGTCATGGAATCAGTGAGGTTGGAACCGGTCAGCTCATCCAGTCCAGCCATCAGCTCAATACCACTAAACCATGTCCCCAGGTGCCACTTCTTCATAAGTTTGGAACCCCTCCAGCGATGGAGACTCCACCACTGCCCTGCGCAGCCACTTCCAAGGCTTCATCGCTCTTCTGGTAAAGGAATTTTCCCCCAATATCCAACCTAAAGCTCCCCTGGCGCAACTTGAGGCCATTTCCTCTCATCCCATCGCTTCTTCCTTGGGAGAAGAGCCCAGCCTCACCGCAGCCTCCTTTCTGGGAGCTGCTCAGAGCAATGAGGTCTCCCTTCAGCCTCCTCTTCTCCAGGCTAAACAACCCCAGGGCCCTCAGCCGCTCCCAGAACCGTTGTGCTCCTGAGTTGTTCTTTCATGTTCTGTTACCTGAAGTCCACCTGACTTTGATAGGAGAAGCTGCATTCAGGAATGTATTTTGGGGTGATTTTCTACCTCCAAGCTACTGTTTTTAATCACTGCTCCCATCCCTGGAGGTGTTGAAGGCCAGGTTGGACGGAGCTTGGAGCAACCTGATTCAGTGGGAAGTGTCTCTGCCCATGGAATTGGAACTGAATGGGCTTTGAGGTCCCTTCCAACCCAACTGAATCTATTATTCAGCAGTTGCTGCCTCACAGATTCTCTCAGACAGGGCTGAACAGGAACGATTTATGGATTCGTAGGTAACGAAGCTTTAATCCTGGGGTGCCACATCTGCTGGTTGGGCTTCAGCAGATGCTCAGCTCTTTGAGCTCTATGCAGATAAACAGAAAGATTCAGTTTTTTCCTCCAAAATATTGCCAGAAGTGGGTTCCACTAGATGGCATTGACACCCTGCGCAGTGGCCAAAATCCAAGTTCTTGCTCCATCCCCCTCCCTCCCTTCCTCCCTTTTTGGGTTTTATAATCCTAGGCTGAAAATCTAATTTTTTAGAACTTGGTGCTCTGGGTACGTTGGAGCTGAAGTTATTAAAACATTTCAATTTGTCTTCTTGAAACCCTTCACATAAGTCATGTTTCTGCTCAAGGAGGACCATGGTGGCGCAGCGGGGAGGCTGTTCCCTCAGCTGAAGGAAAGATTTCAGGTCCTAGTGGAAAATAACCCAAAAATTCAGGGCTACCTGACAAATGAATGACGGTGGCTTTGTAACTTGGAGCTTGGGAGCCAGGCAAGCTGCCTGTGTCACCTCGTAATTAATCAAAATGCTGAAGTGAGAGAAGAGAAACTCTGCAAAGCCGAATGCATCAGTAATAAAACACTTCTGGAAGGGGGAAGATCCCGAGCTGAAGCTGTGATTGATCCTGAAAGAGGACCTAAATGGCTTTGAGGCATCCAGCTGCCTCGAGCAGGGCACGGATGGTTGGAGGGCCTGAAAGAAAGCATAAATTCTGGAGCTGCTGCTGGGATTTCTGGTTGTTAGAGGGATTGGGAAGGTTTAGTTTGCAGAGAGATGAGGATATCATTGCAATCTGTTGCTGATCAGGCTGTCGGGAATCTTCCTGCAGCCCTTTCCTAATGTGCTGCAGAGGGTGAAGCTACCGCACTGCCTCGGAGCTTGGAGACAGTGTCATCAACTTACAGGATGGTGTGGTTTTGGCTGAACATCTTCTCTGGTGTCTCGAAGCAAGCTTTGCAAGCGTGGGTGGTGCTAGGAGCAGAGAGTGAAGGTTCCCTCTGTTCTGGGTTCCTTCACCTCCTGGCCTTCTCTCACAGGCATCATCTCCCTCTGAGAGTTCCCTGGTGGCACTGAGACCTGTGTGGAACAGTAAAACCTTATTACCCTGTGTCCACTTCTGGAATCCTCAGCACAGGAAGGACATGGAGCTGGTGGAGCGAGTCCAGAGGAGGCCACGGGGATGATCCGAGGGCTGGAGAGCCTCCTGTACGAGTCTGGGAGACTTGGGGTTGTTCAGCCTCAAGAAGAGAAGGCTGCGGGGAGACCTTAGAGCAGCTTCCAGTGTGGAAAGGGGATCCAGGAAAGTTGTGGAGGTGCTCTTGATCAGGGAGTGCAAAGGTAAGATGAGAGGAATAGTTTTCAGCTGAAAGAGAAGATGTTGAGGTGAGATCTTAGGGATAATTTTTTCCTTTGAGGGTGGGGAGGCCCTGGCCCAGGTTGCCCAGAGCAGTGGTGGCTGCTCCATCCCTGGAGGAGTTCAAGGCCAGGTTGGATGGAGCTTGGAGCCCCTGATCCAGTGGGAAGTGTCCCTGCCCATGGCAGGGGGTGGAACCGGATGGGCTTTGAGGTCCCTTCCCACCCAAACCATGTCATGATTCTATGATGATTTTGTCTGGTTTCTCTGCTTTCATTTCTGTCCCAGGAAACAGGGCAGAAATACCATCCCCCTTGAGCCCCTCTCTGCTTGCTGGTGTCCTATTGACTTGAATTATTCTGGCTGAGGCTTGTGCCACATATTCCTCCTGCCGCAGAGCTGCAGTAGTTCCGCTTCTCGATCCCTGTGCAGGGTCCTTCCCCTGAGCTCTTCTGGCTTTCCTGAGCCTGGATTATTAAACCTCCTGACTTGGAGACTGGAACCTTGAAAGCGATTCTTATCTGGGTCATGACATTATCCGCATGTGCCTTGTCAATTATTTAGCACAGCTTGTAATGCACACCGCATCCATTCCCCCTGCCAACCTGGAGGGCACAGGAGCCTGGAAGACAAACATTCGCTTGTGCCAGCGAGGCTGCAGAGCAGATCTCCTCTGCCTTTTGGGTCTGCAGCTCTCCAAGTGCCTTTCCTTGCTGCGTCGATGGCTGTGAGATCTGAGTCGTAGAATGCTTTGGGGTGGAAGGGACCTGAAAGCCCATCCAGTTCCACCCTCCAGGGTCCCTGGGCAGGGACACCTGCCAGTGGATCAGGTTGCTCCAAGCCCCATCCAACCTGGTCTTCAACACCACCAGGGATGGGACATCCATGACTTCTCTGGTTAACCTGTGCCAGGGCCTCCCCACCCTCACAGGAGAACATTTCTCCATGAGATCTCATATCAATCTCCCCTCTTTCTGCTGAAAACCATTCCCCTCATTCTGTCCGTGCACTTCCTGATCAAGAGCCCCTGCCCAGCTTTCCTGGAGCCCCTTTCCATACTGGAAGCTGCTCTAAGGTCCCCTGTGGAGCTTTTCCTCCCCCAGCACCCCAAGTCCTTCTCCTCAGGGCTGCTCCGAATGCATTCTGCACCCAGCCTGGATTTGTTCTTGGGATTGTCCTGACACCAGTGTATGACCTTGCACTTGGCCTTGTTGAACTTTGTGATGTTCACACATTCCCACTTCTCCAGCCTGTCCGGGTCCCTCTGGATTCCATCCCTTCCCTCTATATTCCATTCCATCCCTTCCTTCTGGATTCCATCCCTTCCTTCTGGATTCATCCCTTCCGTCTGGATTCATCCCTTCCATCTGGATTCCATCCCTTCCTTCTGGATTCCATCCCTTCCCTCTGGATCCATCCCTTCCGTCTGGATTCCATCCCTTCCCTGCAGCCTGTCAACCACCCCGCACCCCCTGTTTAAAAGCTCTGTGTACGTGCATGTGTGAATGAGTTGTTTTGAATCATCTTCTGGTAGCTGATGAAAACAAACGCCCCCTGCGAGTTATTAATTGGTGACTTTGTTGTTTGCCTGGAAGCTGCCTTCGTTTGAGGCTTTGCTCCAAAAGCTCTTCTATTCGTTGCGGGGCTTTAATTGAACTGTGTGCTGTCTGCTCTCTGCAGGTCAGATGCAGAAACCTTTTGAAGATGCCTCATTTGCACTGAGGGCTGGCGAGATGAGCGGACCGGTTTTCACAGAATCAGGGATCCACATCATCCTACGCACAGAGTGAAGTGCCTTGGTGCCACGTCGAAAGGAAAGGGCGAGGGGAAGAAAAGGAAACGAAACACAAAACCTACTCCAACCCTACATTCTCCCAAGTGAACTTCATATCCAGTTTAAACACCAAGCTCATTTCATATCTCAGTCTGTTCTGTGGCACCCGACACCGTGTTTGTCACCTGCAGAGATGCGTAGCCGAGGGTGAGAATGCAATCGAAATTAAGACAGCAACATCTTTCATCGGCAGAGAGAATGTTCAAACCCGACGTTTCTGGCATGCCACAGCTGCTTGAGTTATACTGACGCGGCTTCGAAGCCGAGGAATCGTCGATGCTAAAGGTCACCCCTCAGCGCTTCCCACATCCACCCCCGGTAGAGACGCCGAGTATTTATTGCAGCGAAGCCGACTGGAGAACTCCGGCGCTACGGTGGAATGAACTCCCCCCTCCCTCTGCATGTTTGCTTAACCCCATGGGACGGCGTTTGCTCTGCAGCCCGCTCTGCTCCGTTTGTAGAACTGATTTATCAAAGCCATCCACAAATTGACCGTTAAGATATCAAAGGGTGAGCCAGCTTAGCGTGAGGCTCGCTCTCCGTCCGTAGCTTCCGTAATGCAGCTGTCTTCGCAAGGATCCTCCCTCCGTCCCCTCCCGCAGTGGCACCAGGAGCTTTCTCTGCTCCTGCCATTGACTTGAAAACTTGAAGATGCCTTTTGGTTCTGATTCCGAAACGCGAGAGGCTAATGGCCAGTAGTTCCCACTGCAGGAAGAGCGGTAGCCAGCCCTGAGCTGCGTAGCGGTACGTAAGATGCTGTGTGCTTCCCATCCCAGCCCGAAACCACTCCATTCTTAAGCCACGGCGGTGCCATTCCGTAGGGCGGGCTGTGTTGTGGATTTTCAGTTGTAGCTAGAAGGCTCTTTTTCTTTTGTTCTCAAGCTCCTCTCAATCCGCTCGTGGTTTAAGCACTGTAAAGTTGTTGTTTTCTGGTTTCACCGCATTGCTTCTGTTTAGCGAAATACAAAAACAGGGAAAACCCAAATCCCAGCTTTGGTCCAGTGCAACCCAGCTGTCGAGTTCTGATTCTCTTAAGCAGAAAATAAAGCCCTCTCCAGTTAAACATTTCAAGAGCTCCAGTATTGATTATTTCTCTTCCTTTGCCTGCAGAGATCTCGTTGCTTCTATTGGAACAGACAAAACCCTCTGTGGTTTGTGCTGAGTTGGGGCTTGCGAGGGGTTTAATTTGAAGTCCCAAAATGGAAATGCGTTACAAAAAAACATCTGCAACTTGGTCTTAAGCTGATGTTTTTATTCTTGGTTGTGGTGCTTTATCAAGGTGACGCCTTGTTTCATGAGAGTCGTTTCAATCCCAGGACGAGGCGCTACTGCAGAAAAGGTAAAACAGAATCATGGAAACAGAATCATGGCAGTGGTTTCGGTTGGAAGGGACCTCAAAGCCTGTCCAGTTCCAACCCCTACCGTGGGCAGGGACACCTTCTACTGGGTCAGGTTGCTCAAGCCTAATCCAACCTGGCCTTCAACACCTCCAGGGATGGGGCCGCCACCACTTCTCAAGGCAATCTGTGCCTCCCCAACCTCGTGGTGAACCATTTCTCCCTAAGGTGTCATCTCAATCTCCCCTCTTACAGCTGAAGATCATTCCCCCTCATCCTATCCCTGCACTCCCTGATCAAGAGCCCTTCCCCAGCTTTCCTAGAGGCCTCTTTCCATAATGGAAGCTGCTCTGAGGTCCCCTCAAAGCCTTCTCCAGGCTGAACAATCCCAACTCTCTCAGCCTGTCCTCATAGGGGTGAGGTTCTCCCGCCCTCGCATCATCTCCATGGTCACCTCTGGTCTCGCTCCACCAGCTCCATGTCCTTCCCATGCTGAGGTCTCCAGAACTGGATGCGGACCTCCAGGTTTGGTCTCTCCAGAGCGGAGCAGAGGGGAAGAATCTCCTGTTGGTCCCACTTTGGGGCTGCTTTGGATGCAGCCCAGGATCTGGTTGTGCTTTTTGGGCTGTGAGTGCACTTTGGCTCATGTGAAGCTTTTCCTCCCCCAGCATCCCAAGTCCTTCTCCTCAGGGCTGCTCCCAATCCGTTCTCCACCCACAATGACTCCACTGTGATTTAATAGGTGCTTCCTCCCTCTTCTCACTTCTCCAGATTCAGGTGTTCCTGGTATGAAATCAACCATTACGGTGAGTGGCTCCTAACTTTTTTTTTTGCCCTAAAAACTCCCATCTTGGAGCTGGAAAAGGCAGCATCTCCATCCTCTCTCCAATTCCTGTGCTCATTGACACCAAAATAACTATCGTTTGCAGTTCTGCTTTTCACTGGCTGTGCTGGGGAAGACAGAAAGCTCCCGTGCATCGGCTAAAAGTTGGTTTCCATAGCTACGCATCGATTTAAAACAATAAAATAAACTCAAATGAGAAATATCCAGCTCAGGGTGACAAGCAGGTGAGAACTTCAAAAAGAGAAATTACTTCAAATAGCTGCGTGGTATCAGGAAAGCGGGATCAAAGGGAAACCAAGGGAAGCGAAGATGTCATCTCTGCCTGGAGATGTGGTGATGCAGCAAAAGCAGCGGCAGGTGAGTGGAATTTTATGGCTGCAGGGATTTTGCTTCTTCGACGTTCGTGCTGCGTCGAGGTGATCCTGGTGCTGGTTTGGAGCCTCGTTGCAGGGCAGGGAGTGAAGGGTTGAGGAGATGTCTGTGGCCAGGAAAAATCACGATGGTGGACGTTAAGATGCTACTGGGGATTTTCTTTTACTGCTGTAGGCTTGGAATGGATGAGGAGCTTGTGGGAAGGCGCTGGCTTCAAAAAGGTCTTTGACTATGGTTGGGACGTTTACGATGGTTGCAAGCACCCTAAAACATGACAATTCACAGAATCCCGGAATGGTTTGGGTTGGAAAGGACCTCAAAGCCCATCCAGTTCCACCCCCTGCCATGGGCAGGGATACCTTCCACTGGACCCAGTTGCTCCAAGCCCCGTACAACGTGGTCTTCAACACCTCCAGGGATGGGGCAGCCACCACTGCTCTGGGCAACCTGGGCCAGGGCCTCCCCACCCTCACAGGAGAACATTTCTCCCTAAGATCTCATCTCAATCTCCCCTCTCGCAGCTCAAAACTGTTCCCCTTGTCCTATCCCTGCACTCCCTGATCAAGAGCCCCTCTCCAGCTTTCCTGGAGCCCCTCTTCCGTAAAAGAAGCTGCTTTAAGATCTCCTTTGGAGCCTTCTCTTCTCCCGGCTGAACAACCCCAACTCTCCCAGACTCATTCTCCAGCCCGCACATCATCTCCATGGCCTTCTCTAGACTCCAACAACTCAATGTCCTTCCTCTACTGAGAACTCCAGAACTGGATGCAGGGCTCCAGCTGAGGTCTCCCAGAGCAGAGAGGCAACAGTTTGTGGGGTTCTGGCTATCTTGGGGTCCAAGCAACCCCCCAGGGAAGAATAAATGCCCTTGGAATACCCTGCCAGTGGCATTAAAGGTGGAATTTGTGTAGTAAGTCAGCTTAGAGGCTCTCGGGTCTCAGTGTTGTTGTGAATTGGCCACATCCAGACCTTTTCTGTGCCGAGGAGAGCTACGCCGGGGTAGTTAGGTCTTTGGTGATGCCATTTTGGCTTGGCCCTTCCATCTCCTGGCAGCAAGATCTTGCTGAAACACTCAGCAGAGCAAGGAGGATGGGAGCTTCTCCCATGGCTCTGTGCATAGCTTGGAATCACGGAATCAAGGTTGGAAAAGCCCTCCAAGCTCATCCAGTCCAACTATCAACTCAACACCACCAAACCGTGTCCCCAGGTGCCACAGTTCCACATGGTTTGAACCACTCCAGGAATGGAGACTGCACCACTGCCCTGTGCAGCTGCTTCCAATGCTTCACCACTCTTCACCACCAGTATCTTCTTGGGATATTTTTCCCAATATCCAACCTAAACCTCTCCTAGCGCAACTCGGGGCCATTTCCTCTTATCCCATCGCTTATTCCTGGGGAGAGCAATGAGGTCTCCCCTCATCCTCAGCAGAGCCAGGTCTCTCATCCCGTTGGTGTTGGTTGTCTCAGGATTTGGGTTCTTTATCGCTTTGCAAAGGTCCTGAACCGTGAACTGCTCTGGACTCGTGCCCTTTCCTCAGGGAACACGAGCTTGTTGCTGCCCTCAGTGAGCATCTGTGCCATCATAACCTGATTTGGCGTGCCATCACGGCTCGCCTTCACATCCCAGTGTCATTCCTGGTGTGAGTCATGGAGCAGCTCCATCTAACCCCGTTCCTGCAGGGAACCCTGGCGTGGGTCCTCCAAGCAAGTGTCAACCCTTGGACACGTTGCTGGAGCCGTGACACTAACAGTAACCACTTTTGACTGTAGTGCGTTTGAAGCCTTCACTTCTTCAGAAGCATCATTTAAGGGATGTCTTCTGGTTCTTCTCCAGAGCCTGAGGAAGAGGCTGTCGCATCCCAGGAGATCAGGAACCGGGTTGGAGGCAGGCATGGAAGAGGGATGCTTTATTCCAGCTCTCTCTGCCTGGAATCATGTGGGATCAAGGAGGCTGAAGGCACGAGGGAGGCAGGGATGGGGAAGCCCCCTTGCTGCTTCCCCAAGACCGAGCTCATCTCATTTTCTGCCTGCCAAATCCATGGAATGTTTTCTGTGCCCACGGAGAGGGCAGCCCGCGCCAGCTGGTGATCACCGTGGTGCAGGAAATCACATCCATCTCTGTCAAACGGCCTTATTAAAGCGGCGTGGTGGGACTCCAGAGTCCTGTCCTCGAGCTGGTGACGCAGCAGCTCCCCATTTTCAGCCTGGGGAAGGGATCGGAGCAGTGTCGGTCCCATTAAAAATGTATCTCTGGCACCAACTGAGAGGTTTATGTGGAGGAAACAAGGAAGCTTGGGTGCACAGGTGGGTCTGGACGGGCTTTGAAGAAGGTGCTGGGGCTCCATGTGGAAAGGTGAGCTCAGGAGGACACAGAGTGCTCGTAGTTGTCATTTCTACCCCAGAAAAAAACACAAGTTTTTTTTTTCATTGGAGGGGAAAAAGCTTCCGGTGGAGCAGGGAACAAAGCTCCACGAGCCAGAAAGGTGCACTCACAGCCAACCAGATCCTGGGCTGCATCCAAAGCTGTGGGACCAGCACGGTGAGGGAGGGGGTTCTGCCCCTCTGCTCCGTTCTGGAGAGACCAAACCCGGAGCCCTGCATCCAGTTCTGGAGTCCTCAGCCCAGGAAGGACATGGAGCCGTTGGAGCGAGTCCAGAGGAGGCCATGGAGATGATGCGAGGGCTGGAGAACCTCTGCTATGAGGACAGGCTGGGAGAGTTGGGGTTGTTCAGCTTGGAGAAGAAAAGGCTCCAGGGAGACCTTAGAGAAGCTTCCAGTAGGAAAGGGGCTCCAGGAAAGCTGGGGAGGGGCTTTTGGTCAAGGAGTGCAGGCACACGACGAGGGGAACGGTTTTGAGCTGCGAGAGGGGAGATTGATAGGAGATCTTGGGGAGAAATGTTCTCCTGTGAGGGTGGAGAGGCTCTGGCATGGGTTGCCTGGAGAAGTGGTGGCTGCTCCATCCCTGAAGGTGTTGAAGGCCAGGTTGGATGGGGCTTGGAGCAACCTGATCCAGTGGGAGGTGACCCTGCCCATGGCAGGAGGTGGAACTGGATAGGTTTTGAGGTCCCTTCCAACCCGAACCAGTCTATGATTCTATGAATCCACCCTATTTCTCTCTAACCAGTGAGACACGAGGTCACTGTGTTTCTCAAGCCATGAGGATTTTTGGCCAAACTGCAGCCGTTCACCTTAAAATGAGGGTTCAGCAGCAGAAAGCAAAGGGCGACCACTTGACCAGCAGCAGCCGTTGTGATCATTTAAGCCGTTGTGTTAAGATAAAATGTGCTTTGGAGGTCTTCAAGGCCAGGTTGGATGAGGCTTGGAGCAACCTGATCCAGAGGGAGGTGTTCCTGGGGCGGAACTGGATGAGCTTTGAAGTTTCTTCCAAGCCAAAGTATTCCACGATTCTAGGATTCTGAGAAGCGATATCCCTCATTAATGGTTCTATGATTCTAAGGGCGATATCCCTCATTAAGCCCTTTGCAGGTCCCACTTTGAAAGGCTCCTGGACCTCTAGATGTAGCTCTTGAGCTGTTGTACAAAGACGGAACCACACGCATCTCCCCAACCCCCCGCGCTCCCTGCAGGGCCATTTTGTGCGCGCTGCCTCTCAGCGTGCCATCTGCCCAGGGACTGTCGTTTGCGTCCAATCCTTCTCCAAACATAACCTTAATTGGATCATCAACTGGATCTAATTTGCCGAGTTTTCCCCCCCCCTCCCCACCCCACGTTTCATTACCGGGTCTGGGCAAACCATCGGCGTGCACGGCACCGCCAGCTGCAGGAGAGCTGCTGGCAGCTTCCAAGGATGATGCTGGAGCGTTTAAGCTCTGCTTGTAATGAACTTTCCTGCTAATTAGTTTACAGCACTCCCAGCTTAAAGAAGAGCGAGGGTTGGCTGCTACGACCTGGGCTTCTGCGTCTCCGCGGGCTCTGTGCATCCTGGAGGCTTTGGGGAGGGAAGTGATGGTTTGGGTGAGGTTCTTTCTTGGAGATGGGATGGATTTTCTTGTTCCACTGTGTTTTGGCTTTTCCTGGGCTTGGAAGGGTGTAGCGCGTTTGCTGCAGGGTTGGGAGCTGAGTCTGCACAGCAGAGGGGCTGCCGGAAAGCCCCACATGTGCTTAGAGGGGTTGGGATGCTCGAGCCCAATGTTTGCAACGTGCTGGGTTTGCCTGAGAATCACAGAATCCTGGAACGGTTTGGGTTGGAAGGGACCTCAAAGCCCATCCAGTTCCACCCCCTGCCATGGGGCAAGGACACCTCCCACTGGATCAGGTTGCTCCAAGTCCCATCCAACCTGGCCTTCAACACCTCCAGGGATGATGCCGCCGGCGCCAGGGCTCCCCACCCTCAAAGGAGAACAGTTCTCCCAAAGATCTCACCTCAATCTCTCCTTTTTCAGCCCCAAACCGTTCCCCTCATCCCAGCACTCCTTGATCAAGAGCCTCTCCCCAGCTTTCTTGGAGCCCCTTTCCATGCTGGAGGCTGCTCTAAGGTCTTCTTGGAGCCTTCTCCGCGTTGAACAACTTTGCTTCTCTTTCCCTTGTCCCTTCCCAGCTCAGCTCCTGACTTCGCTTCTCTTTCCCGGGTCCGTTCCCAGTTGGTGAGCTGCCCCGTGGCCAGGGCTGTCTGTCTGTCCCGGGGCTGTCTGTCTGTCCCAGGGCTGTCTGTCTGTCTCGGCGATGTCTGTCTCGATGCCGCAGCTTTATCCCCATAACAAACCACCCACGGCACGACCGAGCCGTGTTGGATGCTTTCCAGTCTCCACCAATGCTGAATTGAGCAATTCACAGGAGCTCCCGCGGACTCGGAGACGTAAAAACAGGGAAGAGAAATATCGGCTCAGCAATACAGCTGAGTTCCTCCAGGCGTTTGCCACCTCTGCTCTTTGCCCACGTGAGCGGTGGGAGCAGGACCTGAGCAGGGAGCCTGGGGTGCCGTGTGCCCGACGGCTGCTCTATAATAGATGGGGAACCATGATTTATTCATCTTCACCAGCGCTGGCTGGTATTTAGGTCGTTATTTCCATCAAAGGTCTCAAAGAACATTTAAATGGGACGAAGATTCCGGTGGCCTTCGCTTCAGCCGAGCGAGGTTTCCTTCTCCCCCCTCGTCACTGCTCCTGCCTTTCCTTCTTTATCCGGATGCTCGGGGGTTGGCAGCCCTTGTCCTGACAGCAGCCCCCACGGGGGATTCTAAAGCACCTTTTGTTCTTGCTAGGTCACAAAATTCGCCAACTTTGCTTTCCAACGTTATTTTATTACTCTCGTTATTTGAAAGCGGCTGCTTTTCTGTCCCGAATGCATCGCAGCCGCCTTCCTGCGTGTCGTTCTGCTTCTAACAGGACATGAGGAGGGAAATACTAACGGGGAGATCGTTACCCTAATTCTGATCCAGCCTCCTGCCTTCATCCCTGGTTGCTTTGAAGGTGGAAAAGAGAAGGGTGGTGGGCATTCACCGTCCACAGGCTCCGTGCTGCTCCCAGCCAGGCTGGAAGCTTGCCTGGTGGGGATGGATCTGGGATGGGATGGGGTGAGGAGGCAGTGGGATGGAGGAGAAAGGCCCTGGGATGGAGCTGGGAGGCAGTTGGATGGAGGAGGAAGCTCTGGGATGGACCTGGGAGGCAGTTGGATGGAGGTGGAAGCTCTGGGGTGGGGGAGAAAGGCTCTGGGATGGAGCTGGGAGGCAGTTGGATGGAGGAGGAAGCTCTGGGATGGAGGAGAAAGGCCCTGGGACGGAGCTGGGAGGCAGTTGGATGGAGGAGGAAGCTCTGGGATGGAGGAGAAAGGCCCTGGGACGGAGCTGGGAGGCAGTTGGATGGAGGAGGAAGCTCTGGGGTGGAGGAGAAAGGCCCTGGGATGGATCTGGGAGGCAGTTGGATGGAGGAGGAAGCTCTGGGGTGGAGCTGGGAGGCAGTTGGATGGAGGAGGAAGCTCTGGGGTGGGGGAGAAAGGCCCTGGGATGGAGCTGGGAGGCAGTTGGATGGAGGAGGAAGCTCTGGGATGGATCTGGGAGGCAGTTGGATGGAGGAGGAAGCTCTGGGGTGGGGGAGAAAGGCCCTGGGATGGAGCTGGGAGGCGGTTGGATGGAGGAGGAAGCTCTGGGGTGGAGGAGAAAGGCTCTGGGATGGAGCTGGGAGGCAGTTGGATGGAGGAGGAAGCTCTGGGATGGATCTGGGAGGCAGTTGGATGGAGGAGGAAGCTCTGGGGTGAAGGAGAAAGGCTCTGGGATGGATCTAGGAGGCAGTTGGATGGAGGAGGAAGCTCTGGGATGGATCTGGGAGGCAGTTGGATGGAGGAGGAAGCTCTGGGGTGGGGGAGAAAGGCCCTGGGATGGAGCTGGGAGGCGGTTGGATGGAGGAGGAAGCTCTGGGATGGATCTGGGAGGCAGTTGGATGGAGGAGGAAGCTCTGGGGTGGGGGAGAAAGGCCCTGGGATGGAGCTGGGAGGCGGTTGGATGGAGGAGGAAGCTCTGGGGTGGAGGAGAAAGGCTCTGGGATGGAGCTGGGAGGCAGTTGGATGGAGGAGGAAGCTCTGGGATGGATCTGGGAGGCAGTTGGATGGAGGAGGAAGCTCTGGGGTGAAGGAGAAAGGCTCTGGGATGGATCTAGGAGGCAGTTGGATGGAGGAGGAAGCTCTGGGATGGATCTGGGAGGCAGTTGGATGGAGGAGGAAGCTCTGGGGTAGAGGAGAAAGGCCCTGGGATGGGATGGAAAGGCAGTTGGATGGAGGAGGAAGCCCTGGGATGGAGCTGGGAGGCAGTTGGATGGAGGAGGAAGCTCTGGGGTGGAGGAGAAAGGCCCTGGGATGGATCTGGGAGGCAGTTGGATGGAGGAGGAAGCTCTGGGGTGGAGGAGAAAGGCCCTGGGATGGGATGGAAAGGCAGTTGGATGGAGGAGGAAGCTCTGGGATGGAGGAGAAAGGCCCTGGGATGGATCTGGGAGGCAGTTGGATGGAGGAGGAAGCTCTGGGATGGAGGAGAAAGGCCCTGGGATGGATCTGGGAGGCAGTTGGATGGAGGAGGAAGCTCTGGGGTGGAGGAGAAAGGCTCTGGGATGGAGCTGGGAGGCAGTTGGATGGAGGAGGAAGCTCTGGGGTGGAGGAGAAAGGCTCTGGGATGGAGCTGGGAGGCAGCTGGATGGAGGAGGAAGCTCTAGGGTGGAGGAGAAAGGCTCTGGGATGGAGCTGGGAGGCAGTTGGATGGAGGAGGAAGCTCTGGGATGGAGGAGAAAGGCCCTGGGATGGACGGAAGGCTTAGAAAACTGCTCGTGTTGGTTCAGTGTAGAAGCACAAGCGCTGCCTGGCTCCGGCGCTTGGTTCCTGCTGAGCAGCCCCAGCGCTCCCGGCTTCTCCTGCCAGAGGGAAAGAATGCTCAGACACCTGAATTAAACCTTCTTCTTTCCAAAGGTGGTTGCTGTCCTCAAGGTTTGGCTTCCATCTGCTTTGGGCACCGGCACCAGCTGGGCTCTGCTGGTCCCTGTCCCTGAGGACGCCAGGTCCGAGCTCCCTCCTGGAAGCAATCCAGCCGCGGCAGGCGATGCAGCAGCATGGAAGCAGCCCTGGGATGCAGGACCAGCTTGGAGATGTCCAGGAAAGGAGCTGCCTGCTGCTCTTCCCCCTCTGCAGCACCGAACCCTCCAGTCCTCCTCATTACAGAGAAGTTATACATTTTCCCAGCTGCCAACCCATTTTTTCCTAGTGGGTTGTTTGCTTATTTTCCCTTCCTCCTAAAGTACCGACCGTAATGATTAATCACCACTCGCTCTGCACATTCCACGTCCTCGTCAGCCCCGGTGAGCTGATGGGAGCTGCAGAACATCCAGAGTCAGAGCTCAGCCTGTTTCATTTTTTCCCTGAGCCAATTAATGCCTGGGTTTATGGCTTTCGGTTCACCCATTAAACCCACCAGCTCCAAACAAATATTTCCAACTCTACAGCATTGGAAAAACACCCTGGAAAGGATTGTTCCGGGTTTTTTTAAGGGGATTGGAGGCTTCTCCTGCATCTCTGCCTGGTGTCAGGTTCTTCTGGGAGGGGTGCTCACATCTCTGACTCCGGTAGGGAAAAGCCGGGGTGAGACGCAAGGACTGGAAGCTTTAAGCAAGAGAAATTATAAAAGGGTTTGTGTTGGAAAGGACCTTAAAGCCCATCCAGTTCCACCCCCTGCCATGGGCAGGGACACCTCCCACTGGATCAGGTTGCTCCGAGTCCCTTCCAACCTGGCCTTGAATGTCTCCAGGGATGGGGCAGCTGCCACTTCTCCATAGGCTGCTCTAAGTTCTCCCCGGAGCCTTCTCTTCTCCAGGCTGAACAACCCCGACTCTCCCAGCCTGTCCTCATAGCAGAGGTTCTCCAGCTCTCACATCGTCTCTGTGGCCTCCTCTGGCCTCGCTCCACGTCTTTCCCATGCTGAGGACTCCAGAACTGGACCCAGGGCTCCAGATTTGGTCTCCCCAGGGTGGAGCAGATGGGCAGAATCCCCTCCCTTGTCCTGCTGATCCCACAGCTTCGGATGCAGCCCAGGATCAGGTTGGCTCTCCAGGATGTGAATGCACTTTGCTGGTTCATGTGCATCTTCTCCCTGGGCACCCAGATCCTTCTCCTCGGGGCTGCTCCCAATCCATTCTCCATCCAGCCTGGATTCGTGCTTGTGATTGCCCTACCCTGGTGCAGGACTTTGCCTTTGTTGAACCTCATGATGTTCACATGATCCCACCTCTCCAGCCTATCCAGGTCCCTCTGGACCCATCTCTTCCCTCTGGATCCATCCCTTCCCTCCATCGTGTTGACTACATCACACTGCTTGGTGTCGTCAGCAAACGTGCTGAGGTTGCCTTCAATCCCACCATCCACGTCAGCAAAGAAGATGTTCAACACCACTGCTTTGGATGGAAAAAGCTTCCCAAAAGGCAAGGGGAGGCTTTCCGTGCCTTCTCTGCTGTGTGTTTCCTCCTCGGATACACATCCTAGCTCAGCCAGTGGCTGTTGATGAGGCTGGTTGGATAATTATAGAATCATTGAGGCTGGAAAAGATCTCTGAGATCATCTGAGTCCAAATTGTGCCGGGGCTGTGCCGGAGCAGGGAGATGCGCTGGCATCTGCTGGCTTTGAAGTCCATGAAACCGCCTGGAGGCTTAGACCCTGCTGACCCTCAGGGAGATAAAAGAGGAGCCACTCTTTAAGGAGCTGTTTAAACCCTTCTCATCCCTTAGAGATGAGCAATGGGAACTTTCCCTCAGCTTTTTTTGCTCCGGAAAACTCGATGTGGTGGGCTCGTTTTCTTCTTCCTGGAGATTAACAGCGCCTGGATGATGAAGGGATTTGTTGGAAAAGGGCTCTTTGCCTAGGATCATCCAGGATTATTTGCATCCACTGCTGCTTCTCTTCTTAGATAGTCATTTCTTCCTGGTTTTCCTCTCCAAAATGAACTTCAGGTGATGCTTCAGACAGCTCAGAGGGGTTGGGATGGGCAGGATGAGGAGACCCGGGGTATATCTGACAGGTGGGAGATGTTCGGCTCCTTGGGACGTGTTTGTGGTCACCAATCCTGGCCCTACGCCACCTCATGTCTCTGCAGATGTCATAGAATCACGGAATGGATTGGGTTGGAAGGGACCTCAAAGCCCATCCAGTTCCACCCCCTGCCATGGGCAGGGACACCTCCCAATGGATCAGGTTGCTCCAAGCCCCGTCCAACCTGGCCTTCAACACCTCCAGGGATGGAGCAGCCACACCTTCACTGGGCAACGTGTGCCAGGGCCTCCCCACCAATTTATTTATGCCCAAATCCATTTGTGGAGCGTTTCAGTCCCTTAAACAAACTGGAAAGTGAATAAACTGGGTGGATGAGGAAAGGAATGGTTTCCTCCAGCTAGCCAGGAGCAAAGGTACCACGGGTTCCTCTTGAGGAGAGAGACAGAGCCCTCTGAGCCCCATTGACCACCCAGCACAGCCTGGCAGGTTGTCCCATCCCTCAATGATGCTCAGCTGCATCCCACAGCTCTGAGGTTTCCATGGCAACTCCTGGAGCATCCACGCTGTGGAGATCTGTCCCTCCTCTGCCGGCCCTGCCTGAGCTCGGGGAGGACTCAGCAGCTCCTCAATGTACCCAAATATTGGGCTTTGTTTATATGTATTTATTCATCTATGATATTATATTTATATATGACTTTATACGCATTTCTAAGAGCCCTCTGGGATGGTGGATGGGGGGAATTTGGTCGCAGTGCTTGGACATAATGAGGATGTGATGCTCATAATGAGGATGTGATGAAGGACATCCAAAAGTATCCACAGCTGGAATGTCCAGAGACTAAGGCTTCAGCGTGGTGGGGTGGCGTGCCTTGTCCTTTAGATGGCTCAAGTACTTAGAATCGTGGAATCATTAAGGTTGGAAAAGCCCTCTGAGTTCATCCAGTCCAACCATCAACCTAACATCACCAGACCATGGCCCAAAGTCTTTGAACCCAGGGTAGGAGTGTTGGGGATGTTGAGAAGAGAAGGAGAAGGAGAAGGAGAAGGAGGAGGAGGAGGAGGAGGAGGAGGAGGAGGAGGAGGAGGAGGAGGAGGAGGAGGAGGAGGAGGAGGAGGAGGAGGAGGAGGAGGAGGAGGAGGAGAAGGAGGAGGAGGAGGAGGAGGAGGAGGAGGAGGAGGAAGGAAGGAGAAGGAAGAGAGGAGAAGGAGAAGGAGAAGGAGAAGGAGAAGGAAGGAAGGAGAAGGAGAAGGAGAAGGAAGAGTGGAGAAGGAGAAGGAAGAGAGGAGAAGGAGAAGGAGAAGGAGAAGGAGAAGGAGAAGGAGAAGGAGAAGGAGAAGGAGAAGGAGAAGGAGAAGGAAGGAAGGAGAAGGAGAAGGAAGAGAGGAGAAGGAGAAGGAGAAGGAGAAGGAGAAGGAGAAGGAGAAGGAGAAGGAGAAGGAGAAGGAGAAGGAAGGAAGGAGAAGGAGAAGGAGAAGGAGAAGGAGAAGGAGAAGGAGAAGGAGAAGGAGAAGGAGAAGGAGAAGGAGAAGGAAGAGAGGAGAAGGAGAAGGAGAAGGAGAAGGAGAAGGGGAAGGAGAAGGAGAAGGAGAAGGAAGAGTGGAGAAGGAGAAGGAGAAGGAGAAGGAGAAGGAGAAGGAGAAGGAGAAGGAGAAGGAGAAGGAGAAGGAGAAGGAGAAGGAAGGAGAAGGAGAAGGAGAAGGAGAAGGAGAAGGAGAAGGAAGAGAGGAGAAGGAGAAGGAGAAGGAGAAGGAGAAGGAGAAGGAGAAGGAGAAGGAGAAGGAAGAGAGGAGAAGGAGAAGGAGAAGGAGAAGGAGAAGGAGAAGGAGAAGGAGAAGGAGAAGGAGAAGGAGAAGGAGAAGGAGAAGGAGAAGGAGCTCCAGGGAGACCTTCTAGCAGCCTTCCAGTATGGGCAGGGGCTCCAGGAAAAGCTAGGGAGGGGCTCTTGATCAGGGAGGGCAGGGATAGGATGAGGGGAACAGTTTTGAGCTGAAAGAGGGGAGATTGAGATGAGATCTTGGGGAGGAATGTTCTCCTGTGAGGGTGGGGAGGCCCTGGTGTCCCAGAGCAGTGGTGGCTGCCCCATCCCTGGAGGTGTTCAAGCCCAGGTTGGATGTGGCTTGGAGCAACCTGATCCAGTGGGAGGTGTCCCTGCCCATGGCAGGGGGTGGAACTGGTTGGGCTTTGAGGTCCCTTTCAACCCAAACCGTGCCATGATTCCATGATTCCGTGCACATCTCCTTCCTCCCCGCAACTCACTTCTTTAAACCCACCGGTCCCGTTGGGATACTTGGCCCACCTCTACTTCCTTCCAGCTCTTCTGAAGATGAGAAATGAGGGAGAACTGGCGATTAGCTCGCAGCGAGGCCCCCGAGCCCCTTTCTTTGGAGCCGCGTGTGCGAAGAGGACTCTGCCTGGCGCACAGACGTGCGAGGAGCCACCTGGCTCCACCAGGCAGAGCTGAATGGCTCTCAAAGGCAGATGATGACCATTATCCCAATCCATAGCAGCAAATGATGCATTTCCAGCCCCTCCGAGTGCAGCCGCAATTAATCAGAGTCTATTTATGGCAGACTATTCATCAAAAAAAAGGGAAGAAATCATCAACATTGTAATGGGAGCCTTTAATGTCCACACATTGAGAAGCAAATCTCAGCAAGCTGCTTCCAATCTGCACAAACATCTCACTGCGGTGGAGCAGGAATACATTTCCATATTAATGACCTGAGGGGCTTTTATTACTTCTAAGGAATGTGCTCCTCATGCAGAATGAGTGCGCTCGCTCCGTCAGGATGAGCCCCTGGGGTGGGATCATGGAATGATGGGGTGGGTTGGGTTGGAAAGGACCTCAAAACCCATCTAGTGCCAACGTCCTGCAGGGACACCCAAGTCAAGGTAAATGTCATCCAAGCTGGGTTGAGGTAGAAGCTGCCCCTCTGCTCCACTCTGGGGAGACCAAACCTGGAGCCCTGGATCCAGTTCTGGAGTCCTCAGCACGGGAAGAACATGGAGCTGGTGGAGTGAGTCCACAGGAGGCCACAGAGATGATCCAAAGGCTGGAGAACCTGCACAAGGACAGGCTGGGAGAGCTGCAGTTGTTCAAGCTGGAGAAGAGAAGGCTCTGGGGAGACCTTTCTCCCATGGAGAGATGATGTGAGGGCTGAAGAACGTCCTGTATGAGAGGATGGGAGAGTTGGGGTTGTTCAGCCTGAAGAAGAGCAGTCTCCAAAGAAACCTTCTAGCAGCCTTCCAGTATGGAAAAGGGCCTCCAAGAAAGTTGGGGAGGGGCTCTTGGTCAGGGAGTGCAGGGACAGGACGAGGGGAACGGTTTTGAGCTGAAAGAGGGGAGATTGAGATGAGATCTTGGGGAGAAAAGTTCTCCTCTGAGGGTGGGGAGGCCCTGGTGTCCCAGAGCAGTGGTGGCTTCCCCATCCCTGGAGGTGTTGAAGGCCAGGTTGGATGGGGGCCTGGAGCCCCTGATCCAGTGGGAGGTGTTGGGGGTGGGACTGGATGGGCTTTGAGGTCCCTTCCAAACCATGCCATGATTCTACCAGATGTTTTACAGTCCTCACCACCAATGATCCCATTCAGCCTTTGCAAAGATCTGGAGTGGTGCTCACTTCAAACTTCTGATCAAAATGCCAGGGGTGGTGAAAGGAGCCCACAAGGTCCCCACTGAATGGACCAGGTGGGTGTGAAGGACACTGAGGGTGAGAGCGATGGGTTTGTGGGATTGAGAGTAAAGTCAGGGATAAATCCAACAGAGGTTTGCAGCCGGAGAAGCATCCTTCCAGCTTTGTCTTCCTCTTCTCATCCACCCAGGCAGCAGGACAGCTCGAGCTCCATGTCCTCCTCCAACGTGCTGCTGGTGAGCGCTCTGCAAGAGGAGATGGATGGACAGAGCCTGAGCTCAGAGCAGCTCAGCACAAGCCCAAGCTCTTCTCACCCCTTCTCCCTGCCTCCCCCCAGGCTGTCCCCATCCACCCTTCTCCACGGTCATTATTCTTGACGGTCATTTCTTCCAACCCACTTCCCGCTGCTCATTTCCTCTCTTTACTGCTGGGTTTGCCCTCGTCCCCATCCCAGATTTGATGGTATTGTGATGGCTTTGGTGCTCTCTGACTCCTCCTCCCTCCACTGACTGCGCTGGAGCTGCAGATTCAAGGAGCAATCCTTGAATTTTTCTTCTTCTTTCTTTTTGGCTGCTGCTGTGTTGAGCAGCAGGAACGCAATTAGTAGCAGCGTTAACGGAGCAATTTGGAGCCGATCCCCCCTTGGCTTTTTTTTTCCCCTCACCTCTCATTTCTCGCTTTCAGCAGCAAGAAGAACCCGTGTGAGCTGAGGAGGTGCATCCCCCCACCCCTAAATCACATCTGAAGGCTTTATTTGGGAAGGCAGCCTGCCATTAATCATCAATGAACCAGCGGAGACGATGCTGGATTCCTAGAAGGTTTCTACTCATCACGAGCATCAATTAGAAAAGTTCATTATATGAGTTCCAGATGAGAATGATTCTGCCCTGAGGAGAAGGACTTGGGGTGCTGGGGGAGGAGAAGCTCCACAGGAGCCGTCAAAGCGCGCTCACAGCACGGAAAACCCAACCAGATCCTGAGCTGCATCCAAAGCCGTGGGACCAGCAGGACAAGGGTGGGGATTCTGACCCTCCACTCTGCTCTGGGAAGACCAAACGTGGAGCCCTGTGTCCAGTTCTGGAGTCCTCAGCACAGGAAGGACATGGAGCTGGTGGAGCGAGGCCAGAGGAGGCCACGGAGATGGTGTGAGGGCTGGAGAACCTCCCGTCCAAGGACAGGCTGACAGTTGCAATTGTTCAGCCTGGAGAAGAGAAGGCTCCAGGGAGACCTTGGAGAAGCTTCAGTATGGAAAGGGGCTCCAGGAAATCTGGGGAGGGGCTCTTGATTAGGGAGTGCAGGGAGAGGACAAGGGGAACGGTTTTGAGCTGCAAGAGGGGAGATTGAGATGAGATCTTAGGGAGAAACGTTCTCCTGTGAGGGTGGGGAGGCCCAGGTTGCCCAGAGTGGTGGTGGCTGCTCCATCCCTGGATGAAGGCCAGGTTGGATGGGGCTTGGAGCAACCGAATCCAGAGGGAGGTGTCCCTGCCCATGGCAGGGGGTGGAACTGGATGGGCTTTGATGTCCCTTCCAACCCAAACCATTCCATAATTCTTTGGTTCTATGGACAGACTGTGCCAACGGCTCTTGGACACCACCGCTGGAGCTCAGCGTAGGCACCCAGACGCTTTCAGAGGAGCTGATGTCTTCAGCTGTCTCTCTCATCTGCTCCTTCTTGGAGCTGATGGATGATGCTGGGACCATGTGTGGGTCCTCCTGCCCCTTGGGCATCCGGCTCCGCTCATCCCAGCGCTTTCCCATCTGGATAATTAAGCTGTGCTTTAAAAATACCCTGCGATGCGGTGGGAGGAGGTGTTTTATTTTCAAGATCTCTTTAAACAAATCTCCTACCTCTGCCCAGGACAGCTCATTAGCTGCAAATCTGCTGCTAATTGCCTGATGAGGAAGGTGAGTCATTCCCAAGCTGTTCCTTACTCCTTCAACTGGGAGAAACCAGCACCAGGCAAAACATAATCCT
Organism: Cuculus canorus; assembly: GCF_017976375.1. Classification (NCBI taxonomy): domain Eukaryota; kingdom Metazoa; phylum Chordata; class Aves; order Cuculiformes; family Cuculidae; genus Cuculus; species Cuculus canorus. The sequence goes on from NC_071430.1 coordinate 210,598, forward strand.
GCCTTTCCCATGCTGGGGCTTCAAGGTGGTGGGAGGTCCTGGATAGATGTGGGTCCTGAAGATACGTGAGGGCACTCAAGCGTGGGTTCTTGCTCCAAGACCTTCATGGGATAAGGATAAATCCCTTTCCAATGATGATACTCTGGACCCTCCGGAGGGATGCTCTGGGATTTGATGCTCCTCAGGCCCACATGGTCCTGGTCCGAGCTCCAGGGTGGGAGTCAGAACCTCGAGTACCCGCTCTGCTATAAACTATCCCCTCTTGTAGGTTATAAATAGCGTGAGATGTGACTGCAAGTGAAATCGCTTTTAATATAAAGTAATGAGAAGAGGAGGAATGCGGGCAGGAAATATCACGGCTGTTGGATCAACTGGGATTTAGCTCTGAAATTAAAGAGCCTTGGGGGATCCCAGAATAAATAAAGGTGAATAAATGGCTCTGAAGAGGAGAGAACATCAGGGCTGGGCTCACAGGGCAGGGGAAAGGGGCTCTGCTGGCCGGGCTGCTCTTCATGGGCATGGTTGGAGCCTTGGAAGGGCAGGAGATGAGTGCCTGACCCTCAATAGATGAAAAACTTCATAAAATCATAGAATTATGGCAAAGTCCTACAGATGATTTGGTTGACAGCAGCTGAACGTGAGCCAGCGGTGGCCCAGGTGGCCAAGGAGGCCACCAGCATCCTGGCTTGGATCAGCCATGGGGTGGCCAGCAGGAGCAGGGAAGGGATCGTCCCCCTGGACTCAGCGCTGCACCTGGAATCCTGGGATCAGGTTTGGGCTCCTCACTCCAAGAGGGACATTGAGGGGCTGGAGAACATCTGGAGAAGGGAACGGAGCTGGGAAGGGTCTGGAGAGCAAGGGCTGCGGGAGCAGCTGAGGGACATGGATCTGTTTAACCTGGAGAAGAGGAGGCTGAGGGGAGACCTCATCCCTCTGAGCAGCTCCCAGAAAGGAGGTTGTGGTGAGGTGGGTGCTGGGCTCTTCTCCCAAGGAAGGATGGGATGAGAGGAAACGGCCTCAAGTTGCACCTCAGGAGAGGCTTAGGTTGGATATTGGGAAAGAATCCTTCATGGAAAGAGTGGTGAAGCCTTGGAGGTGTCTCTGCAGGGCAGTGGTGACACCTCCATCTCTGGAGGGGTTCAAAACACTTGGGAATGCGGCACTTGGGGACGTGGTTTAGCGGTCTGGAGGTGTTGGACTGGATGAGCTTGGAGGTCTTTCCCAACCTCTTCCATGATTCCATGATCCAGCAGCCAGGCAGGACACATCAGAGTGCTGGAGAACCTGGCTCCAGCTCCCTTAGGGTCCCACTTCTTCAAGACAGGACACCAGCTTTGCCTCATCCCCTGGATCATAATCTCCAGGCTTCGTCCCAGTACCAGCACGGTGCTCCCCAAGATGTGGATCCTCCTCAGACTCCAAACAACTCCCCGATTCCCAAAACGAGCCGCTGAACCCACACAACCCAACCTGGGCAGACCAGGAGCCCCTCTCCCCCACCCCAGATACGGAGATGCTGAAGGTCGATCTTCGCGTCTCTCATTTCTTCTGCTAAATCGGTTCGACAAATGCCACACAACGTTTACGGGATGCCGATGGACTTTTTGCCGCTTCATTTATTTCGCTAAATGCCATTTGGAATCACGAGCCGCCCGCGCCAGGACAAATATAATTACATATTTATTGCCAATATAATTCTCAGTTAATTATACAGCAACTAATTTCCTCAGCAGGGGCGTGAAATATTTGGATGTAAAGGAGGTTCTGAGCCGTTTTCTCCCCCGTTTCTTTCTCACCCTACGTCGCTCCGTTAATCTCCAGAGCCACCAAAGGGAACCCTGCACCCAATTCTTCTCTCCAGGTGCTGCCGGACAGGATTTCACCTCCCCGCTCCTCATTAAGATTCCCTTCAGATTCGGTTTGTGTCTTCATTAGCAGTTAAATATCTATTGTGGGGCTCTTTATGGGATGGAAGAATTGCCTCGCTTTCGTTCGGTAAATTGTTCTTTTATCTCTGAAGATGCTGGGAGACGCAAACCGGCTCCTGATTACGCTCGGTTCCTTTCCTCCAGCCCTTGAAGACCTGAATCCATGACAGCCGCGATAATGAACCACCTCTAGATGGAGGTGATTAAGCCCTCCAATCCTCTGGAGGCTTTTTGTACCCATCAGATATTTTGTGGCTTGTCACATAAAGTGTCCGGCGTTGATTTGCATCACAGTTTTGTTCCTCCTGCACCTGGAGGTTTCACTGCTGGCGCTTGGAATGATGGAATGAGTTGGAAGGGACCTCAAAGTCCATCCAGTTCCACCCCCTGCCATGGGTAAGGACACCTTCCAATGGATCAGGGTGTTCCAAGCTCCATCCAACCTGGTCTTCAACACCTCCAGGGATGGGGCAGCCACATCTTCTTGGAGCAACCAGGGCCTCCCCACCCTCACAGGAGAACATTTCTCCCTAAGATCTCATCTCAATGTTCCCTCTTTCAGCTCAAAACCATTCCCCCCATCCTATCCCTGCCCTCCCTGATCAAGAGCCCCTCCCCAGCTTTCCTGGAGGCCCCTTTCCATACTGGAAGCTCCTCTAAGGTATCCCCAGAGCTTTCCCTTCTCCAGGTTGAACAACACCAACTCCCCCAGATTTGTACAGGAGGTTCTCCAGCCCTTGGATCATCTCTGTGGACCCCTGTGGACTCACTCCACGTCCTTCCTGTGCTGAAAACTCCAGAACTGGATGCGGGGCTCCAGATGAGATCTCCCCAGAGCAGAGGGACAACAATTTGTGGAGCTCTAGCCATGTTGGGATCTCCGCAGAGCCTTTTCTTCTCCAGGCTGAACAATCCCAACTCTCCCAGTCCCACTGAAATGGGCCAAGTGATGGGAAACCCTTCACGCTTCATGCTTGAACACAGCCTTCCCCATCAGATTCATCCTCATGGAGTAAGACCTGAGGTCTACAAGGAAACAGCTTTTTGGGTTCTACCTCCTTCCTGGTGACAAAAGGAAATGGGCAGAGGACAGGGATGGGATAGATGAAACCAGGGCTGCATTCTGCCTTCTTTACCCCCACAACTCCGTTCCAGACCCCTTTGTTTTCATACCTTCTTCCTCGCTGGGAGTTAATTAAGGAGTTGAACCAGCTCTGAACCCTCAAGGTGCCGCATCTCACAGCCCTGGGAGCCTTCAGCGTTAATTCAACCTATAAATAAGACTTTTTTTTTTGCTTTCCTGGCATTGCAAACCACCCCATCCTTCTCCAAGAAGCAGACGGGTGATGCTGTGAGCGGCAAAAGCTTTCATGGGGGAGCGCGGCTGCGAGTCTAATTGGGTTCTTCTCGCTTCCACTCCTCTCCTTTGGAATGCAGAAGCAATTCTCCCGCGGTAGTGAAAAATATGCTTTCATCTAACAAAATGCCAGTCCCATCCATCCTGCTCCGACACGAGCTTGGGCCAGGATGGATGGATGGATGGAGGTCTCCCCCCCTCCCCCTGCAATGTGCGGTGCTTCTCTGTTTCGCTTCCGAAAGACTATGGGCTTCCGGGCAGTTTTCTGGTATCCAGAGGATGCGCATGGAAAAATAATGTATGCAAACATGCGTACATTGAGGTAATTCAGGATGGAAAGGGATTGAGACAGCAGAGGGGTCGGGACAGGCTGGATCCATGGATTGGAGGGTGGGAAGGGTCTGCAGAGGGGTCAGGACAGGCTGGATCCATGGATGGAGGGCGGGAAGGGTCTGCAGAGGGGTCAGGACAGGCTGGATCCATGGATGGAGGGCAGGAAGGGTCTGCAGAGGGGTCAGGACAGGCTGGATCCATGGATGGAGGGTGGGAAGGGTCCGCAGAGGGATCAGGACAGGCTGGATCCATGGATGGAGGGTGGGAAGGGTCTGCAGAGGGGTCAGGACAGGCTGGATCCATGGGATGGAGGGTGGGAAGGGTCTGCAGAGGGATCAGGACAGGGTGGATCCATGGATGGAGGGTGGGAAGGGTCTGCAGAGGGGTCAGGACAGGCTGGATCCATGGATGGAGGGTGGGAAGGGTCTGCAGAGGGAGCAGGACAGGCTGGATCCATGGATGGAGGGCAGGAAGGGTCTGCAGAGGGATCAGGACAGGCTGGATCCATGGATGGAGGGTGGGAAGGGTCTGCAGAGGGAGCAGGACAGGCTGGATCCATGGATGGAGGGCAGGAAGGGTCTGCAGAGGGAGCAGGACAGGCTGGATCCATGGATGGAGGGTGGGAAGGGTCTGCAGAGGGATCAGGACAGGGTGGATCCATGGATGGAGGGTGGGAAGGGTCTGCAGAGGGATCAGGACAGGCTGGATCCATGGATGGAGGGCAGGAAGGGTCTGCAGAGGGAGCAGGACAGGGTGGATCCATGGATGGAGGGCAGGAAGGGTCTGCAGAGGGAGCAGGACAGGGTGGATCCATGGATGGAGGGTGGGAAGGGTCTGCAGAGGGGTCAGGACAGGCTGGATCCATGGATGGAGGGTGGGAAGGGTCTGCAGAGGGATCAGGACAGGCTGGATCCATGGATGGAGGGTGGGAAGGGTCTGCAGAGGGATCAGGACAGGCTGGATCCATGGGCCAAGGCCAACAGGATGGGGTTCAGCCAAGCTCAGCCCTGCCCTTGGGTCACAACAGCCCCAGGCAACACTCCAGGCTTGGGGAAGAGCCGCTGGAAAGCTGCCCAGGAGAAAGGACCTGGGGAGGATGGTTGACGGCAGCTGAACACGAGCCAGCAGTGACCCAGGTGGCCAAGAAAACCAACAGCCCAGAGAAGAGAAGGCTCCAGGGAGACCTTAGAGCAGATTCCACTATGGGAAGGGGCTCCGGGAAAGCTGGGAGCGCATTGATCAGGGTGGGCAGAGATAGGACGAGGGGAACGGTTTTCAGCTGAAAGAGGTCCAGGCTGCTTCTCTCCAGCTTATGAGCTGCAGGGAACCTGATAACCAATATCCACACGGAGAACTGTGTCCTTGCCCTGAAGAGCTCCCAGTTTTAATTACAGGATGCCTGGAGGTAAGAGGAGCGTGGAGGCTGTGAGTGTGCAAACACCGAGGCGTGGCAGCCCCTTTCCAGTGGGGGAAGAGATGGGTTTAAGTATTTGCAGATCAGCTGCGGGCTGACAAAGTTAAATATAGGGGTTTAAAGAAAACAACCACCCAAGCAGGAAGGTGTCTGTGCGGGAGCACTGCCTCCCAGCATCTGCCTGGGAAGCTCTGGTGGTTGCAGAGGGAAACGCTGCGCTTGGGATAACAGATGGGGGGAAAAAAAGGATGGAGGGATGGAGCTGGGGGGAAGGGAATCAGATCCTGGGCTGCATCCAAAGCTGCAGGACCAGAAGGGCGAGGGAGGGGATTCTGCCCCTCTGCTCTGGGGAGACCAAACCTGGAGCCCTGGATCCATTTCTGGAGTCCTCAGCACAGGGAGGACATGGAGCTGGTGGAGCGAGGCCAGAGGAGGACATGGAGATGATCCAAGGGCTGGAGAACCTCCTGTCCAAGGAGAGGCTGGGAGAGTTGGGGTTGTTCAGCCTCAAGAAGAGAAGGCTCCAGGGAGACCTTAGAGCAGCTTCAGTATGGAAAGGGGCTCCAGAAAAGCTGGGGAGGGGCTTTTGATCAGGGAGTGCAGGGATAGGATGAGAGGAATGGTTTTGAGCTGCAAGAGGGGAAATTGAGATGAGATCTTGGGGAGAAGTGTTTTCCTGTGAGGGTGGGGAGCCCCTGGCCCGGGTTGCCCAGAGCAGTGGTGGCTGCTCCATCCCTGGAGGTGTTCCAGGCCAGGTTGGATGGGGCTTGGAGCCCCTGATCCATTGGAAGGTGTCCCTGCCCATGGCAGGGGGTGGAACTGGATGGGCTTTGAGGTCCCTTCCAACCCAAACCATTCCAGGATTCCATGATGGAGCAGGCGGCGGCGCTCTCCCTGTCTGCAGCGCTCAACTAACAAAAGCAGAGCACAGCGGTGCCAGAAGGGTTTCTTTTAATCTCCTTTCCTTGGGGGAAGTAGGGCTGTGGATCCTCTGCTCTGCACCAACCCTGCTCTGCTCTTCACTGTAAGGGTTGCACCTCTGGGCAGGTTTCAGAGCACCCATCAGCATTTCCAGCTGTTCCCTGGCTTGGGAAAGGGCAACTCTGCTGGTTTTTCCCCTCTTCCAGCAGCCCCAGAGCCACGTGGGTCACCAGGAGCAGAGCACCCGCTGCACCCCGAGGTGCCAAGCCAGGCTCCCCATCACTAGGACTCATTCCTGGTCTCCAACAATCAACAGGCATGGAGATGTCAGCCCCCTCCCCAGCACCCCCAGTGCTCCAGCTCAGCCTGGAGCCACCCCAAAGCCTCCAGAAGAAACCCTCTCCTGCAGAATTTGGGGGCTGCATCCAGCCAGGAGGCTCCAGCACAGCCCCCAGCACCCACTCTCCATCCCCGTGCAGAAGAGGGGCTTTCAGCAGGCACAGAGCCATTGTATCCTCCTGAAAACCCCTCTCAAAGCCTCAAGAACAAACCCTCTCCTCCACAATTTGGGGGCTGCATCCGGACGGGGGGTCCAGCGCAGCCCCCAGCTCTCATTCTCCATCCCTGTGCAGAAGAGGGGTTTTCAGCAGGCACAGAGCCATCATCTCCTCCTGAAAACCCCTCTCAAAGCCTCAAGAACAAACCTGCTCCTCCACAATTTGGGGGTTGCATCCGGCCGGGGGGGGTCCAGCACAGCCCCCAGGTCCCATTCTCCACCTCTTTGCAGGAGGAGGCTCTCATCTCTCCCCATCAGGCACTCAGCTCCCGTGGCAGCTAATTTTAGAGCTTATTTATTAACATTTTAAGATGAAACGTGCCTGAAATATTCCCCCAGTGTGGCCACGCATTTGTTGGCGAGGGAAGCCTTAAATATTTCAGGAGCGTTTCTGTTTGACTCACGTTTGAGCTCAGCTAAACCTCCGCTGCGGCTTTTCGCTGCGTGCCCTCTCCGTCCGGGGTTGGTTGGAATTGTTGAGGAGGGTCACCCCCTAATTCTTCAGAGGGGAACGAGATGGGGAGATGGCTTTTCTGCAGAAGGGTCTCTCCCAGGTTCTTTTTGCCATAAGAGGAGCAAAGTCTTTTCCCCCTCTATGGGTTTTTTCTCCCTTAGATCCCAGCTCAGCAAAGCCAGGGACAAAGCCCTGAGGTTAAAGGTGGTTTCGCATCCGAGGGATGAGCTGCAACCAGAGGCATCAGCCAGAATTTCCTTTATTCCACATCTCAAAAGCACTGATGCTTCTGTAGCAGCGAGGACGGACACGCGGCTTAACACAAACCTCCTCAAACCCTGCGGCTCCCCATCCTCAATCCTGTTAGGAGGAGCGTTTAAAAGGAGCCTATGTTCCTCCGAGGAGGGAGGACAGCCTGTAAAGCCCTTTTGAAGAGCCTGTTAGAAGAACCTTCCCGTTGATCAGAGTAAACCAACACCATCTGCTGCAGTGGGAGAGTAATTTGTAGCTAAAGCCAACGGATGAAGAGGGCGTTGAGCATCAGTTTTAAGACCGAGCCTGTCAAGCTGCAGCCAGAGAGAAGATGAGGTTCGATCCAGCCACAATTTGGGGCTCCACACAGGTTTGAAGCCAACTTTGAATGGATACGTCCCCAACCTCATCAGCGTTGGAGTTCTGAGATGAGGAGCCACAAGGACACAGTGGTGGCAAAGCTCGCGGTCAAGCAGCTGCGGGCTCACTGCCGAACATCTCCTGGGAGGCGTAGGTCAAGTAGAGAAAGCCATCCTCATCCTTGTTGTCTTGGTACAGCTCCTGCATGGTGATGGCCATGTTTGGCAGCCCTTTGTTGTTCACCAGCAGATAGAAGGTCTGGGAGGAGGCCAGGCAGAGCCTTGTCCTGCAGAGAGGAAGGTGAAGACGTGGGTGGGTGAGGACTGCCCAGCACCGGGCAATGTGGCTCTCAGAGAAGCTCCCTAAACCCATCCATGGGAACATGGAGATGTTTAGTGGCTCCTCCTCAAGGGATCAAACTATGCTTTGATGGTGTAACTGGCTGGGTAGATGAGGGAAGAGCAGTGGATGTTGCCTATCGTGACTTCAGCAAAGCTTTGGACACCATAGAATCATGGAATGGGTTGGGTTGGAAGGGACCTCAAAGCCCATCCAGTTCCAACTCCCCTGCCATGGGAAGGGAGACCTTCCACTGGAGCTCCAAGCCTCATCCGGTTGAAGACATCACCTCCTGCAAAAGCATCTTTGGTGCCTACGCTGTGCTCCAGCGATGCTGCCCAAGAGCCATCGGTGCAATCCGTTCATAGAATCATATTAACTTAGGTGGGACTGGCGGAGCTCAAGAGGGCCCTTCCCACCCAACCACTCCGGGATTCTGTGATCACCTCCCACAGGCATCAAGGCGGCTGCTAGGACACAGCCAAAAACACCCATAAAGACCACCCACAACCTCTCCATCCATCCAGAACCCTTCCTTCTGGGACACATTGGTCGCTGGGAGGGCTTCCAAGCGGACCCCAGAGCACAAAGGTTTCAGAATCGACAGCAACCCTGCTGCTCGTTTGCAGGCCTGTTAATCACCTATCCCTAATTAGCAATTGACCTGAGCTGCCGGACCCTGGGGAAGGAGCCAAGGGAGGAGGAGGAGGCTCTAAGGCACCCCATGCATCAGCGAGCTAATTGCAAGGGCTAATTGCATTAAGGCTAATCACTGGCACGTTAGAGCAGTCAAATGGGCTTCCAAGTGTTTCCCAACCCAGGCTGGGATTTTGCACCGATCCAGGGCTGTGGATCCAAGCCTTGGCCCCATCCCGTCCTGACCCACCTACCTCAGGGTGACAACAAACTGGGAGAGGGGCAGATCCTGGGAGACCAGGAATTTGGTCCTGTTCAAGGGGGGTAAGGTCTTCTCCTTCTGGTAGCGCTCTACAACCACCTGCAGCAGGGAGAAGGTTCCGGAAGGTGAGACACAGGGACTGGGACACTTTAGGTTCTCTTATCTAGAGAAGCAGAACTGTGGTCTTCAGAGTTGAGCCACAAAGCCTTGAGCAAGGACTCTCAAAGCCTGCCTTCCAGGTGGCCACAAAGAGAGCGGATGCAGCCCTTACCGGGATCTTGTTGGGATATTTTATCCGGATCTCTGTCACTTCGTGCATCCTGGTGGCTGTGGAAGAGAAAAGAAAGAGCAATAAGCTCAGCTGACCCCATCTAGTGGGAGATGCCCATGGCAGTGGGGTTGGAACTGGATGATCTTTAAGGTCCCTTCCAACTCCAACCACTCTGCTGTCTTTGACCGTGTCCCCTGTCCCCACTCCCCTCACCCCCAGCAACTCACCGAGGCTTTTCCTCTGCTTGAATGGGCGAGAGCTGCCGTCGCATGGCTGCATCTTCTGGAAGAAGGAGGAGAAAGCTCAAGATACAACCAGAACGTCCTCCCTGAGCCCAGCCTTGAGGAGCTTCTGCCTGCAGAGCTCCTAATATAGGGTCATCCTGACCCACCTGGGCTGGGAGGAGCTGGAAGGTCTCAGCAGGATGCTGGGATGGGGAGAAGAGGCTGAGAGAGATGGGATTGTTGAGCGTGGAGGAGAAGGCTCCAGGTAGACCTTAGAGCAGCTTCCAGTATGGAAAGGGGCTCCAGGAAATCTGGGGAGGGGCTCTTGGTCGGGGAGTGCAGGGATAGGATGAGGGAAATGGTTTTGAGCTGCAAGAAGGACATCGAGATGAGATCTTGGGGAGAAATGTTCTGTGAGGGTGGGGAGGTCCTGGCCCAGGTTGCCCAAAGATGTGGTGGCTGCCCCATCCCTGGAGGTGTTGAAGGCCAGGTTGGATGGGGCTTGGAGCCCCTGATCCAGTGGGAGGTGTCCCTGCCCATGGCAGGGGGTGGGACTGGATGAGCTTTGAGGTCCCTTCCAACCCAAACCATTCCATGATTCTATGAAAGGAGAGGGAAGGGAGAGGAGAGGGGAGGGAGAGGAGAGGAGGAAGAAGAAGAAGAGGAAGAGGAAGAAGAAGAAGAAGAAGAGGAAGAAGAAGAAGAAGAGGAAGAAGAAGAAGAAGAAGAAGAGGAAGAGGAAGAAGAAGAAGAAGAAGAGGAAGAAGAAGAAGAAGAGGAAGAAGAAGAAGAAGAAGAGGAAGGAGAGGAAGAAGAAGAAGGAGAGGAAGAAGAAGAAGAAGAAGGAGAGGAAGAAGAAGAAGGAGAGGAAGAAGAAGAAGAAGAAGGAGAGGAAGAAGAAGAAGAAGAGGAAGAAGAAGAAGAAGAAGAAGAGGAAGAAGAAGAAGAACTGGGGGTTCACTCCTTTTGAGGAGCGCTTGCCCGTGTCCTAGCTCCCACCCTCACCCCTGTAGGTGCTGTTGGGTGTCTCGCACCGGAGAGAAGCGATGCTGAATCCTGGTCCCATCAGAAGGGATCGGTGATTGAAAACCCTTCGTTTTCCCACCCGACTTCATTTTCCTACCAGCTTTGATCAATGAAGTGGATTCATCTTCTATGATTCTTCTTCCCGGGGATGGGACTCGGTGTGAGCACAGTGGGTTCGATGCCAGTCCAGAGTGTCCTCTCCATGTCCCTCAGCAGGTTTTAAATGCACTTTGATTTCTCCCCGTGCTGCCTGGGCTGGTGCGCAGGGAATTATTGCTTTTTAAGGCAACCTGGCCTTGAACACCTCTAGGGATGCACCCGGGATGCTCAGCGAGGCAGCATCTCCTCCAGAACCGTCCCTCTCCTCCAGCAGCTGCAGCCCAAAAGGACCTACGATGCCAAAAAGTGCATTTCAATGAAGCTAATTTCAGTCTTTGGCATCATTAAATGAGCTGAGCTGCTTTTACCTCCTCTCTTTTCCGAGGTGGCAGAGGGTTGGGAGCGTGGAGAACGCGTTTGAGCGGCTCAGGAAGAAAAATGAAGGGGGAAAAATATATATATATATAAAGACAAATGGGTTCTAATTGGCGTAATGGGGGCTAATTTGTTTTCCAAAGCCGCTTCTCTCTCCGTGACCCAGGGAATTGACGTGGCGTGAAAAATACCTGCAGCATGCGAATGAGGCGGCTTCTCGGCAGCTTTATGGATCCCACCTGACATCCGCCCCGCGTTAAATCAAAGCGGAGATAGCGCAGGAATTAAACTGTCAGGATAACGCATGCCAATCGCCGCGGGGAAGCGGCAGCGCCCGCAGCGCGGACCCAATCCGGGTGGGGTGGATATATTGGGGTTATCCCCCATCGCTCACCCTTCCAGGGTGGAGAGGGAGAAGGATGGGATGGGGCAGGAGGGGGCAAATGCTCTTGGATTGGCTTCTCCGGTGGCGGCAGAGTTATTGCCACTGTGAGAGCCACCTCAGAACATCAATTATGGTCAAATCTACGGCATCGTCTCATCGCTGGGACGGTTCACCCGGCGTCGGCGTGCAGCCGGTACCCTGCCGGTGAACCAAGGGGTAGAATTGTGGAATCATTGAGGTTGGAGAAGCCCTCTCAGCTCATCATGGCCCAACCATCAGCCCAACACCCCCAGACCATGTCCCCAAGTGCCACAGCTCCACGTGTTTCGAGCTCCTCCAGGGATGGAGACTCCATCACGTCCATGCAAAGCCACTTCCAAGGCTTCACCACTCTTTCCATGAAGGAATCTTTCCCAATAACCTCTCCTGGTGCAACTTGAGGCCATTTCCTCTCGTCCCATCCCTTGTGCCTTGGGAGCAGAGCCCAGCCTCACCACAACCTCCTTTCTGGGAGCTGCTCAGAGCGATGAGGTCTCCCCTCAGCCTCCTCTTCTCCAGGATAAACAGCCCCAGGTTCCTCAGCTGCTCCCAGAACCCCTGGGCTCCAGACCCTTCCCAGCTCCGTTTCCTTCTCCAGATGCTCTCCAGCCCCTCAATGTCCCTCTTGAAGTGAGGAGCCCAAAACTGAACCCAGAATTCCAGGTGTGGCCTCACCAGCTCCCAGTCCAGAGGGACAATCCATGCCCTGCTCCTGCTGGCCACCCTATAGCAGATCCAAGCCAGGATGCTGGTGGCCTTCTTGGCCACCTGGGCCACTGCTGGTTCGTGTTCAGCCGCTCTTGACCGGATTTTCCCATTATCTCTATGACTTTGCCATTAAAAAACCCAAATCCCTCAGCCACGTTTCCTACCGACTTGGAAAATCCCATCAGGAATCTCTATTCCAGCTGTGCAAAGGAGTCATTAGAAGCCATTATTAATTGATAATTAATTGAATCTGGAAAGTTTGCATGGGATTCAGAGTGAAATTTCCTGGAGAAGGGGAGGAAATCATCCTTCCAGGTGATTTCTCAACAATAAACCGATAAATATGAAAGCGACCCTCAATTTGTTAATAAAAGGAATCAATCAATGCTCGACGATTTATTTCTGCTCCCAGGCAAGCGGCAAAAGATGCAGGTTGAAAAATCCCCATTAAAAATCTCCAGTTTAAATTAATTGGTTAACGGTTGAGCATCTATTATTTATTGGTTTAATTTCCAACTGTCGCCGCGATGCTGGGCCGGGCTCGGTCACCCCGGGGTCGTCATGGATGCTTTCATTAGCATGAGATAATGAATTAAAGACGAATAAAATGAGGTTTGCTTGGGTTGAGTGTTTTTATAGCTGAGTTTCGTAGCCGATGTCGTTCTGCGGCCACGTTGGGGTTGCGTTTGCCTGATCGGAGCATCCGTGAGGAGCCCCTGAGACGGAGAGCAAATATTGCTGGAATAAGCTAAATCAGGTGAAATACAAACAAAATGCGGGCACGGAGCTGGGATAAAAGAGGTAAAATTGATTCCTCCAGCTTTTCCAGCTCAGCCTGCTGGAAGATCTCATCTGTATTCCCACCTTGCACCTCCAGGCTCTCGCGAAACAAAATCCGCTCATAAATAAAGCTTCTCTTACCCAAGCGGAGCTTTAGTCGGGGCTCCGTTTGTGCAGATTAAAAAGGGGGGAGGAAAAAAATCAAAGTTCCCCCCTCGATTGATCCTTCTCTCTAAATTGGAGAGATGTGGATTAGATGGGTGGACCATTCAGTGGATAAGAAACTGTTTGGATGGTGTATTTGAAGAGTAGTGGTCATAGAATCATGGAATCACCAGGTTGGAAAAGACCTCTTGGGTCATCAAGTCCAACCTTCCTATCTGGCTCAAAGTCCAGATGGAGATCCGTGACAGGCGGTGTCCCTCAGGTGTCCCTCAGGTGGGACTGGTGCCGTTCAGTATCTTCATCAACGTTATAGATAGCGAGATCGAGGGCACCCTTAGGAATTTTGGAGGTGACACCAAGCTGAGTGGGGCGGTTGCCAAACCAGAAGGATGGGGTGGCATCCAGAGGGACCTGGGCAAGAGTTCAAGGTCGGGATGTCACCCAGAGAGACCTGGACAGGCTGGAGAAGTGGGGCTGTGAGAACCTCATGAAGTTCAACAAGACCAAAGGCAAGGTCCTATACCTGGGTCGGGGCAGTTTCAATCCCAGATGGGGGTGACGGGATGGAGGGTAGCCTGAGGAGAAGAGCTTGAGGTGCTGGTTGATGAGAAACTCGACGTGACCTGGCAACATGTGCCCACAGCCCAGAAACCAACCGTGTCCTGGGCTCCATCCAGAGCCGCGTGGGCAGCAGGGAGGGAGGGGATTCTGCCCCTCTGCTCCTCTCGGTGAGACCTCATCTGGAGGGTTGAGTCCAGTTCTGGAATCCTCAACATATGAAGGAGATGGAGCTGCTGGAATGGGTCCAGAGGAGGCTCCAAGGATGATCCGAGGGCTGGAGAACCTTCCCTATGAGGCCAGGCTGAGAGAGTTGGGCTTGTTCAGCCTGGAGAAGAGAAGGCTCCAAGGAGACCTTATAGCGACCTTCCAGTGCCTGAAGGGGCTCCAAGAAACCTGGAGAGGTGTTGTTCACAAAGTCTTGGAGTGATGGGAAGAGGGGCAATGGGTATAAACCGGAGAGGGGCAGATTCAGACTGGACATAAGGAAGAATCTCTTCACCACGACAGTGGGGAGGCCCTGGAACAGGATATTGTCCAAGGATATTGTGGCTGCCCCATCCCTGGAGGTGTTGAAGGCCAGGATGGATGGTGCTTAGAGCAACGTGATCCAATGGGAGGTGTCCCTGCCCGTGGCAGGGGCTGGAACTGGACGATCTTCAAGATCCCTTCCAACCCAAACTATTCTATGATTTAGCTGTAATTCCATACTAAACTGGGAATCTCAGCCCCAGCCCTGGAGGACATGGAGTGGGGTTGGGGGTCTTCACCTCTTCTGGGCGCTTGAAGATGCTCGACTTGACCCCAGCACCCCTAAACTCAGTGCTCCCCGAGCTGAGGGAGATGTAAAGTATGTCTAAATATCACATATATATATATATTTTAGCCAATATTCTTATATTGTAGCTAAGATTTCTATATGATAGATAAGATTTTTATCTATCTATAGTATTTATACATTATAGATATGACTTTTATGTATTCAGGCCAATATTTCTATATTATAGACAAGATTTCTACATATTGCAGCTGATAACATACATTACAGATAAGATTCTTATCTACTATAGCCACTATTTCTATATTATAGATAAGATTGTTCTCTATCATAGCCAATATTTCTATATTCCATATAAGATTTTCCTCTATTGTAGCCAATATTTCTATACGATCAATAAGATTTTTCTCTGTTGTAGCCAATATTTCTATATGATAGATAAGATTTGTCCCTATTGTAGCCAATAGGTATACGTTATAGATAAGATTTCTGTATATTATACCTAATATTGCTCTTATAGCTATGTTATAGATAAGATTTCTGTATATTATACCTAATATTGCTATCTTATAGATAAGATTTCTGTATATTATACCTAATATTGCTATCTTATAGATAAGATTTCTGTATATTATACCTAATATTGCTATCTTATAGCTATAATTTCTACCTATTACAGCCAATACTTGTATATGAAGGATTATTTCTATATGCCATAGCTAATATTTCTACATTATAGTTAATATTTTTATATATTATAGCCAATATGTACTTGATCGATAAGGTTTCTATATGCTATAGCTGATGTGCATCTATTAGAGATAAGATTCCTATATATTATAGCGGATATGCAAATATTAAAGGCAAAATTCCTATATATTATAGCGAATATGCAAATATTAAAGGCAAGATTCCTACATATTATAGTGAATATGCAAATATTAAAGATTCCTATATATTATAGCGAATATGCAAATATTAAAGCCAAGATTCCTATATATTATAGCGAATATGCAAATATTAAAGCCAAGATTCCTATATATTATAGCGAATATATATATTATAGAAGAGATTTATGTATACAAGAGCTTATATTTGTATATAATAGATAAGAGTTTTGTATATTAAAGCCACTAACAGGGCTGGAATCCCATTTTTTTCCCCTTTCCCAGCCTATTTTAGCTTTCCTTCCATAAATAAGCCTCAATTATTGAGCTCCCGCTGTTCTTTTTCGTTAGGGGGAAAGTCCCCAGCGGGCTGTGACGGCTGAGAAGGCAACGATTCGGCGCTGCAGTAAACAGGATTCGTGCCTTATTCCCAGCTCCGGCGAGCGCGGGGGTGGAATTGCTGACGCTTAATGACGAAGCGAGTTATTAACGAGAGGGACGGGGCTTAACGAGCCAGCAGAAAGGTCCCACCGGGATTCCACTGAGATGAGAAGCCAGAATCAGGTCCATCACAGCCTTCTGGAGGACCTGGGCATCCCAGGCATTGGGGACATCCCTAATAGTCCAAAATCTTCTCTTTTTTTAACCCAATACGAGCGATTTGCAGCCAACAGCATCTCCAGCTCCAGTGCTGCATCCCTCGATTATTAATGGAAAGGTTGGGACCAGACAGATCCCACCAGGCTGGGCAACCAGCACCAGGTCCATCATAGCCTTCTGGAGGACCTGGGCATCCCAAGCATTGGGAACACCCCAAATATTGTGGAAAACCCCTTTTTAACCCCATCTGAACGAGCTGCAGCCACCAGCATTTCCAGCTCTAGTGCTGCATCCCGGAATTATTAATGGGAGAGCTGGGACCAGACAGATCCCACTGGGCTGGGCAACCAGCACCAGGTCCATCATAGCCTTCTGGAGGACCTGGGCATCCCAGGCATTGGGAACACCCCAAATATTGTGGAAAACCCCTTTTTAACCCCATCTGAATGAGCTGCAGCCACCAGCATTTCCAGCTCTTGTGCTGCATCCTGGAATTATTAATGGGAGAGCTGGGACCAAGCAGATCCCACCAGGTTGGGCAACCAGCACCAGGTCCATCACAGCCTTCTGGAGGACCTGGGCACCCCAGGCATTGGGAACACCCCAAATATTGTGGAAAACCCCTTTTTAACCCCATCTGAATGAGCTGCAGCCACCAGCATTTCCAGCTCTTGTGCTGCATCCTGGAATTATTAATGGGAGAGCTGGGACCAAGCAGATCCCACCAGGTTGGGCAACCAGCACCAGGTCCATCACAGCCTTCTGGAGGACCTGGGCACCCCAGGCATTGGGAACACCCCAAATATTGTGGAAAACCCCTTTTTAACCCCATCTGAACGAGCTGCAGCCACCAGCATCCCCAGCTCCAGTGCTGCATCCCGGAATTATTAATGGGAGAGCTTAGACCAGACAGATCCCACCGGGCTGGGCAACCAGCACCAGGTCCATCATAGCCTTCTGGAGGACCTGGGCATCCCAGGCATTGGGGACATCCCTAATAGTCCAAAATCTTCTTTTTTAACGCAATATGAGCAATTTGCAGCCACCAGCATCTCCAGCTCCAGTGCTGCATCCCCCGATTATTAATGGAAAGGCTGGGACCAAGCAGATCCCACCAGGCTGGGCAACCAGCACCAGGTCCATCATAGCCTTCTGAAGGACCTGGGCACCCCAGGCATTGGGAACACCCCAAATATTGTGGAAAACCCCTTTTTAACCCCATCTGAACTAGCTGCAGCCACCAGCATTTCCAGCTCTTGTGCTGCATCCCGGAATTATTAATGGGAGAGCTGGGACCAGACAGATCCCACCAGGCTGGGCAACCAGCACCAGGTCCATCATAGCCTTCTGGAGGACCTGGGCATCCCAGGCATTGGGAACACCCCAAATATTGTGGAAAACTCCTTTTTAACCCCATCTGAACGAGCTGCAGCCACCAGCATTTCCAGCTCTTGTGCTGCATCCCGGAATTATTAATGGGAGAGCTGGGACCAGACAGATCCCACCAGGCTGGGCAACCAGCACCAGGTCCATCATAGCCTTCTGGAGGACCTGGGCATCCCAAGCACTGGGAACACCCCAAATATTGTGGAAACCCCCTTTTTAACCCCATCTGAATGAGCTGCAGCCACCAGCATTTCCAGCTCTTGTGCTGCATCCCGGAATTATTAATGGGAGAGCTGGGACCAGACAGATCCCACCAGGCTGGGCAACCAGCACCAGGTCCATCATAGCCTTCTGGAGGACCTGGGCATCCCAAGCACTGGGAACACCCCAAATATTGTGGAAAACCCCTTTTTAACCCCATCTGAATGAGCTGCAGCCACCAGCATTTCCAGCTCTTGTGCTGCATCCTGGAATTATTAATGGGAGAGCTGGGACCAGACAGATCCCACCGGGCTGGGCAACCAGCACCAGGTCCATCATAGCCTTCTGGAGGACCTGGGCATCCCAGGCATTGGGAACACCCCAAATATTGTGGAAAACTCCTTTTTAACCCCATCTGAATGAGCTGCAGCCACCAGCATTTCCAGCTCAAGTGCTGCATCCCGGAATTATTAATGGGAGAGCTGGGACCAGACAGATCCCACCGGGCTGCGCAACCAGCACCAGGTCCATCATAGCCTTCTGGAGGACCTGGGCACCCCAGGCATTGGGAACACCCCAAATATTGTGGAAAACCCCTTTTTAACTACATCTGAACGAGCTGCAGCCACCAGCATCCCCAGCTCAAGCCCTGCATCCCAAGAGTTATTAATGGGAGGTCTGGGATGAAGCAGATCCCGCATCAATCTGGGAACCCAGCACCGGGTCCATCATCGCTTTCCGGAGGACCTGGGCATCCCAGATGTTGGGAACATCCCTAATTATTCCAGAATCTCCTTCTTTTAACTCAATCCGAGTGTTCTGCAGCCACCAGCACCCCCATCTCCAGCCCCGCATCCCCTCCTCCTCCCACGCTCTGGCTCCATCCCCAGCCGGGATCGGAGCTGAATAACCAATTCGCCTCCTGTTAGGGTTGAGCCTTCGTGTGAATTACAATAAGCTGGAAAAACCCAGCCTGCAGGATGAGTGATTCCGGGCAAAGCTGTTTTCCAGAAGAGTTTCGACATGTGTAAGGTTATTAAGTGCCCTGGGTTATTTTTTCCCACCCCCTCTTCTTCCTTTTGTAGCCTAATAAATAGCGGCATGGAGGGAAAAGCACCATTTGTCTTCTTTTCCCCAACTGTCGGCTCGGACCAAATGTGCCTCCAACTGCAGCTGCACTGCAGCACTCACTGCAGCGCCTCAGCAGGGGCTCCACATCCATCCTGGGTCTCCATCCGGAGGTTTAGGGTTGCAGGGAAGGTGACCAAGGTGGGACTTGATGGCATCATCCATATTCCGGTGTTCCCCTTCCCCACAAGACTTCTCCCAAAGCTTTAACCCAAACCCCTTAATCTTCGTCCCTGAGCCCGTGATGATGAATTAAGGCTGAAGTTGGATGTGGGGGGCAGTTGTCAGCACCAAGGGATGGGGGAAAAGTGGGAAGAAGCTTGGAGAGGAGCTGTGGGGCAGAGCTTGAGGTGGAGGGGTTGGTTGAGGACGGTCACCCCTGCAGCTCTGTGTCAGCGTGGGGTGGCCATGGAGTGAGAGGTGCGGAACCTCTGGCATTGGGAATGGGCAGTGTGGCACCAGGACCTCCCGTATGGAGATGCTGTAGGACGCTGAGGTCCAGGGGGCTCCTTTTGGAGACCCTCTTGGTGCCCATTCTTGTGGCCTTGGCACAGCTGTGTGTCATGGGTGGAACACTTTGGGGTGGGGTGGGGATGGAGGTTGGGATGGGAGGGAATACGATGGGGATGGGAGAGGATGGGGTAGCGTAGGGTGGAGGTGGGATGTGTTGGGATTGGAAGGGAAGGGAGTGGGATGGGGGTTGGGATGGGGTTGAGGGATTGGATGGGGATTGGAATGGGAGGGGATGGGATGGAAATGGAGTTGGAGAATGGGATGGGGATTGGAATGGGAGGGGATGGGATGGAAATGGAGTTGGAGAATGGGATGGGGATTGGAATGGGAGGGGATGGGATGGAAATGGAGTTGGAGAATGGGATGGGGATTGGAATGGGAGGGGATGGGATGGAAATGGAGTTGGAGAATGGGATGGGGATTGGAATGGAAGGGGATGGGATGGAAATGGAGTTGGAGAATGGGATGGGGATTGGAATGGAAGGGGATGGAGATGAGGATGAAGATAGGACTGGAAGGGGATGGGGCATGCAGTGGTGAGGAGATGAGAGGCAAGGAGATGGGATCGGGATGGAGATAGGGAAGGAGGCGGAGATGGGATTCGATGGGGAAGGAGGCGCGGGTGGGATTTGATGGGGATGAAGATGGGGATGGGATGGGGTTGAGGAAAAAGGAGTGCCCTCCCACTCCCAGCCCCTTGCAGTGCAGCAGCCAACACCCTCTCCGTGCCTCCAGCCGTGGTCACCTACAGCCAGGGTGGACAAATCCCACCCCTCGCCTTGCTGGAAGCCACAGGGTGAGAACCAAGCCCTCCTCGCAGGCCAGCAGCATCCGTGCTGTGGGCTGAGCCTGGATTAATATCTCAATCCACAAGTGGCTTGGAAACGGGCTCTGCCGAGCTGGGGAGCCTTGCTCCAGCATTAATTCCTAAAGAACGGCTGCGGGGAGGTTGCCAGACGCTGCCCGGAGCCCGCAGGGGTGCGACTGCCCATCGCTCGCCCCTTGCAGAGGATGCAAAGCCCTCCATCCTCCTCCTCACCTGGCTTTGCTCAAGAAGCGTCCTCTCCGCTCCAAGCCAGGTGCCAGTGCCGATGACTGCTCTTGGCCGTCATCCCGCACGCGCGTCCGCCAGCAAATTAAACTCGCTGCGTGAGCGAGCCTCAAGCCACGGCGTGAAAAGCGGTCGGCGGGGGCTTGGCTGCGCTCGCCCTTGGCGTCCCACTTGCAGGGGCAGAACCGCGCCCGACGGAGCTCGTAGTGTGGGGATTAAACGCCTTCCTGGGGTCACAATCCTGCTAAGATTTGGGAATGAAGGTAGAAAACTAAGGATGGGCTTCAGAAGATGCTGCCGGAGCAGGGTGGGAGCCCAGCACTCAGCAGCACTCCCAACGCAACCCCATCACTCAGGTGGTGTTGGGGCCAAGGTGCTCCTCAGAGGGCAGGATGATGCTCTGCAGAGGGGCCACGCAATGGTCTTCTCCCCCAGGCCCTGTCGATGATCTCCCAGCCCCGCTGGTTCCTCACCGGGGAGACCTCAGTTTCCCTGCACCCCAAAACCCACCAGATGAGGCGGAATAAGGATGCTGCTGAGATCCAGCATCGCTGCGGCGCTCTGAACCTGCTCCTCTAGCTCACAAGCCACCGATGGGATTAGCAGGGATTATCCTCTTGTCCCCCACTCCTCTTTGGAGAGGAGAATCCACGTGACAAGGTGCTTCCCACTTGGATTTCATGCTCTTCACCCAGGCAGCAGCTCCACAATCCCATCCTTGCAGTGGGGATAGGGGTTCCAGGGATTTATTACACCTGACTGTGCTCTCCTGAGGTTTGTCCGAGTGGCAAAGCTGCCCGCCAAGCCCCGGGCAGCACCAGTCCCTCTGCTTCCTCCACCCCTTCCATTTCCTTCACATCCCTTTATCTCATCTCCTCCATCGCCTCCATATCCTCTTCATCCCTTCCACCCCCATCCGCATCTCCTCCGTTCTTCCCTTCTCCTCCACATCTCCCCCCATATCCTTCATCCCACCTCCTTCATTCTTTCCGCTTCTCCACTACTTCTAGATCCCCTCCACCACTTCTCCATCCCTTTCATCTCCTCCACAGCTCCTATAAACCCCCCACCTCTCCTCCATCCCTTCCACATCGCCTCCACCCCTGCTCCATCTTCTCCATTTCCTTCATCTCTTCCACTGCCTCCACCCCTTCTATATCCTCTCCACATCTCCTCTATCTTCTCTACCTCCTCCACCTCTCATCCATCCATCCATCCATCCATCCATCCATCCATCCACCCCACACACACATTTCCTCCACCCCTTCTAGAGCCCCTCCACATCTCCTCCATCTATTTTCTTTACCTACTCCACTTCTCATCCATCCATCCATCCATCCATCCATCCATCCATTCACCCACCCACATCTCCTCCACCCCTTCCACCTCCTCCACACCTTCTAGAGCTCCTTCACATCTCCTCCCTCTATTTTCTCTACCTCCTCCACCTCTCATCCATCCATCCATCCATCCATCCATCCATCCACCCACCCACCCCACACACACATTTCCTCCACCCCTTCTAGAGCCCCTCCACATCTCCTCCATCTATTTTCTTTACCTACTCCACCTCTCATCCATCCATCCATCCATCCACCCACCCACCCACATCTCCTCCACCCCTTCCACCTCCTCTACACCTTCTAGAGCCCCTCCACATCTCCTCCGTTTATCTTCTTTATCAACTCCACCTCTCATCCATCCATCCATCCATCCATCCACCCACCCCACCCACACATTTCCTCCACCCCTTCTAGATCCCCTCCACATCTCCTCCATCTATTGTCTTTACCCACTCCACTTCTCATCCATCCATCCATCCATCCATCCATCCATCCATCCACACACTCACCCACACCCACATCTCCTCCACCCCTTCCACCTCCTCCACACCTTCTAGAGGTCCTTCACATCTCCTCCATCTATTTTCTCTACCTCCTCCACCTCCCATCCATCCATCCATCCATCCATCCACCCACCCACCCACATCTCCTCCACCCCTTCCACCTCCTCCACACCTTCTAGAGCTCCTTCACATCTCCTCCATCTATTTTCTCTACCTCCTCCACCTCTCATCCACCCATCCATCCATCCATCCATCCACCCACCCACCCACCCACATCTCCTCCACCCCTTCCACCTCCTCTACACCTTCTAGAGCCCCTCCACATCTCCTCTGTTTATCTTCTTTACCAACTCCACTTCTTATCCATCCATCCATCCACCCACCCACCCCACCCACACATTTCCTCCACCCCTTCCACCTCCTCCACGCCTTCTAGAGCTCCTTCACATCTCCTCCATCTATTTTCTCTACCTCCTCCACCTCTCATCCATCCATCCATCCACACACTTACCCACACCCACATCTCCTCCACCCCTTCCACGTCCTCTACACCTTCTAGAGCCCCTCCACATCTCCTCCGTTTATCTTCTTTACCAACTCCACCTCTCATCCATCCATCCATCCATCCATCCATCCACCCACCCACCCACATCTCCTCCACCCCTTCCACCTCCTCTACACCTTCTAGAGCCCCTCCACATCTCCTCCGTTTATCTTCTTTACCAACTCCACTTCTCATCCCTCCATCCATCCATCCATCCATCCATCCATCCATCTATATCGCCTCTATTTCTTCCATCTCCTCCATCCCTCCTCTCATCCTTCTTCCCCCCAGGGCCAGGATCGCGCTATCCCAGCCTCGTTGGGTGCTCATTTTGGAGCGAGCCCCCACCGTTCAGCCTCTCTTCCCCCCCTTTGCAGGCTCCGCTCCCCCCTTCCTCGCCGCAGCTGCGCTATAATTTCCCTTCCCTTCCTCCCTCCTCTGCTGTAATTTCCCCAGCGCTGCACCCGCATGCATTAAACATAACCATAAACAACACCGCTGACTGCCGGCGCGCAGCTGAAGGAGAGGAGGTGACAGCCACCTCCTGGCATCCACCAGCAGAAGGGATGGAGGAAGAGGAAGGGGGAAAACAATCCACCAAGTGACACGAAAATATATCAGCGTGAGCCCCATCCAACATCAGAGAGATTGGTTTTTATTTTGCCATCGAAATAAAGATGGGCATTGAGAAGGAAACCCAAAACAAAAAACCCCAACCAAAGGCAGCTCAAATGAAGGCAGAAGAGATCCATGCGCCGAACCACGGGGAGAAACCAAGGATATCAAAAAAATAGACATCAAAGAGGAGGAGGAGGAAGAGGAGGAAGGCTCCATCCTCTCGCGCGAGAGAGAGAGAACGGCTGAGGCTGAAGTGTAGAAAAATAAAGAGCTGAGGAAGGAGAGCAGAGAGGAGTCCGTCGCGGGGTCACAGCTCTCCTGACGTCTTTATGACGTGGAAGAGCGTGACATTGTAGATGACCTGGTGGCCGTTGTTCCAGGTGTAGAGCACCCTCTCCCGCGGGTTGTAGTCCAGCATGGATATGTGGGAATACTGGTTGTGGAAGGGAATATCCGTGTATTCATAGCTGGAAGTGTTTGTGTAGTAGGCAAAGTAGATCTTGGCACCGGCAAGGTGGGAGTTGGTGACGTAGAGCGTGCCGCAGATCATGAAGGACTCCCCGGCGCTTCGTTTGGGGTACCCCGTGTCCCAGGAATGCAGGACCTCCAGTGTTTGGGGGTCCACCCGGCTCACCACGATGTTGCCGGCGTTTTGGTTGGTGGTGTAGACGGCCCACAGCCCACTCTCATCCACCATGAAGTCGATGTCGGAGAAACCACCCCAAGAATAAGGGAAGGTGTTGTTATAGCCGGCGCCGGCCAGGCTGCGCTGCACCAAGACGCTACGGGAGCGGAAATGGTACTTCACCGCGATGTTACTCTGGTATTTGTTGTAGTAGAGGGATCCGTTGAAGACCACGTGGCCGGTGCCGGCCCACGGGTGCGGCAGGAGGTGCTGCACAAAGTTCTGCCCCGTCACGAAGTCGTTCAAGGTCCGAAACTCCAAGACGCGACGACCCTTGTAATAACCGTCCATGTACCACACCTGCAGTGGGCCCAGGTTAAGGATGCCAAGGCCAAAATAAGGTCCCCGGCAAGATCAGCTCCCAGGACAGATGGACATGAGGCATCACCCGTGTCGTGCACAGCCTCCCCCAGCACATGCAACCATTTACGCTGCTGCCGCGTGTGCGGACGCAACAATTTTCGGGCTTCCCCTTCTTTTTTTCTGCTCTTTCTGAAGACCAAAAGCTTGGCTAATTTTTAATTAGAGGCTGTACTTCGTTAGGAACGCCCAAGCTCTCAGCCTGCAGACCCTCTGAGGGAGTTCCTGCCCTGCCTCCCACCACAGCAGCCCGGTTTCCATCATGAGCACTTGGCAGAGCTCCACGGAGGCAGGACGTGCTCCACGCGCAACACAGCAGAGGGTTGGCACCCTGGAGGTGTTGAAGGCCAGGTTGGATGGGATTTGGAGCAATTTGATCCAGCGGGAGGTGTCCCTGCCCATGGCAGGGGGTTGGAACTGGATGGGCTTTGAGGTCCCTTCCAACACAAACCGTTCCAGGGTTCTATGAGTGTGTACACAGGCACTCCGGCTGCATGGGCAGGATGCGTCCCAGAATGCGTAGACCAAGCTGCGTGGACCCCAGGGAGCATTTACTGAGGTGCATGGACCCCAGGGAGCATTTACTGAGGTGCATGGACCCCAGGGCACATGCACGGGCAGCATCCATGCATGGGCAGCGGGCACCCTAGGGATCATGCATGCATGGCTAACGTGCAGCCCAGGGAGCATCCAAGGGCAGCGCGCACTCCAAGGAGCGTGCACCGACGTGCATGGACCCCAGACAGCGTGCATGGGCAGCGTGCAGCCCAGGGAGTATCCAAAGGCAGGATGCACCCCAGGGAGCACACAGCAAGGTGCATGGACCCCAGGGCGCATGCATGGGCAGTATTCACCGCAGGGAGCATGCAATGAGGTGCATGGACTCTAAACAGCGTGCATGGGCAGTGTGCACCCCAGGGAGTATCCAAAGGCAGGATGCACCCCAGCGAGCATGCAGCAACATGCATGGACCCCAGGGCACATGCATGGGCAGTCTCCATGTACGAGTAGCGTGCACCCTGGGGATCATGCATGCATGGTTAATGTGCATCCCAGGGAGTATCCAAAGGCAGGATGCACCCCAGCGAGCATGCAGCAAGGTGCATGGACCGCAGGGAGCATGCACGGGCAGCATCCATGTATGAGCAGCGTGCACCCTGGGGATCATGCATGCATGGTTAATGTGCATCCCAGGGAGAATCCAAAGGCAGGATGCACCCCAGGGAGCACGCAGCAAGGTGCATGGACTGCAGGGCGCATGCACGGGCAGCATCCAAAAGGAACGTGCAGCCCAGGGAGCATGTACGAGCAGCGTGCACCCTGGGGATCATGCATGCATGGTTAATGTGCATCCCAGGGAGTATCCAAAGGCAGGATACGCCCCAGGGAGCACGCAGCAAGGTGCATGGACCCCAGGGCGCATGCACAGGCAGCATCCAAAAGCAACGTGCAGCCCAGGGAGCATGTACGAGCAGTGTGCACCCTGGGGATCATGCATGCATGGCTAATGTGCATCCCAGGGAGTATCCAAAGGCAGGATGCACTCTGAGGAGCATGCACTGCCATGCATGGACCCTGGGCAGCGTGCATGGGCAGCGTGCACCCCAGGGGAGCACGTACTGGGATGCACAGACCCTATACAGCGTGTCCAGGCAGGATGCATCCCCTGGGAGCGTGCACCGTGGCGCATGGACCCCAAGGATCACGCGTGGCCAGGGTGCACCCCAGGGATATGTCCTGTGGAGGCACAGCCAGGAGGGACACAGCACCATGAGCCAGGAAAGCTGTCGGCGATACAGAGTCCGAGGAGTGCTGCAGTTTTGCCAAAACGCAGAGCCGGAGATGCCAAGAGGGGCGATGCCACCCGCAAAATTCCCCTCTGCTCTGGCCTGGGAGGGTTTATAGGGAAAACACCCACAAAAGAGCCTCACAGGAGGCACGGGAAGCCCAGATGTGTCCCCCATCCCCGCAGGTGTCCGCGCCACTCACCCGGCTGTCAGCACTGGGCGTCATCGTGTCTGTCATCCACGACCCGAAGCGGGAACCCGATGCTCGGATGGTGATGGGATTGCTGACACCCGTCAGCTTCCCGCAGCCTGGGAGGAGAGGGGGGAAAAGAATTTGGAGTTAGAGGGGGGCACCCAGGACCATGACATCACCCAAGTCCCTCTGATCCCATGGGCATCACGCACTGAGCGAGGAGGAACCAGGGATTCCCTTTCAGACCAGGGGCATCTCGGGGCACAGGGAGTCAGGATGGGGGATGCCAGGAGGAACCAGGGCTCCTCTTCACCCCAGGGATGTGTTGGGACACAGGGAGTCAGGATGGGGGATGCCAGGAGGAACCAGGGCTCCCCTTCACCCCAGGGATGTGTTGGGGCACAGGGAGTCAGGATGGGGGATGCCAGGAGGAATCAGGGCTCCCCTTCACCCCAGGGATGTGTTGGGGCACAGGGCATCAGGGTGGGGGATGCCAGGAGGAATCAGGGCTCCCCTTCACCCCAGAAAAGCCTTTGGAGACTGAGCATCAGGATAAGGAATGCAAGGAGGAACCAGGGCTCCCCTTCTCTCCAGGGACGTCTCAGGGGACAGGGCAGGAGGATGGGGGTGCCAGGAGGAACGAGGGCTCTGCTTCACCCCAAGGCTTTCTTGGGAGGCTGAGCATCAGGATGGGGGACGCCAGGAGCAACCAGGGCTCCCCTTCACCCCAGGGATGTGTTGGGGCACAGGGAGTCAGGATGGGGGATGCCAGGAGGAATCAGGGCTCCCCTTCACCCCAGGGATGTGTTGGGGCACAGGGCATCAGGATGGGGGATGTCAGGAGGAATCAGGGCTCCCCTTCACCCCAGGGGTGTGTTGGGACACAGGGAGTCAGGATGGGGGATGTCAGGAGGAATCAGGGCTCCCCTTCACCCCAGGGATGTGTTGGGGCACAGGGAGTCAGGATGGGGGATGCCAGGAGGAACCAGGGCTCCCCTTCACCCCAGGGATGTGTTGGGGCACAGGGAGTCAGGATGGGGGATGCCAGGAGGAACCAGGGCTCCTCTTCACCCCAGGGATGTGTTGGGGCACAGGGAGTCAGTATGGGGGATGACAGGAGGAATCAGGGCTCCCCTTCACCCCAGGGGTGTGTTGGGGCAGAGGGAGTCAGGATGGGGGATGTCAGGAGGAATCAGGGCTCCCCTTCACCCCAGGGATGTGTTGGGGCACGAGGCATCAGGATGGGGGATGCCAGGAGGAATCAGGGCTCCCCTTCACCCCAGGGATGTGTTGGGGCACAGGGAGTCAGGATGGGGGATGCCAGGAGGAATCAGGGCTCCCCTTCACCCCAGGGATATCTCAGGGGACAGGGCAGGAGGATGTGGGATGTGAGGAGGAACCAGGGCTCCCCTTCACCCCAGAAAAGCCTTTGGAGACTGAGCATCAGGATAAGGAATGCAAGGAGGAACCAGGGCTCCCCTTCTCTCCAGGGACGTCTCAGGGGACAGGGCAGGAGGATGGGGGTGCCAGGAGGAACGAGGGCTCTGCTTCACCCCAAGGCTTTCTTGGGAGGCTGAGCATCAGGATGGGGGATGCCAGGAGCAACCAGGGCTCCCCTTCACCCCAGGGATGTGTCAGGGCACAGGGCATCAGGATGGGGGATGCCAGGAGGAACCAGGGCTCCCCTTCTCTCCAGGGATATCTCAAAGGACAGGGCAGCAGGAGGGAGGATGCTTAAGGCAAAGGCATTGCAGGGCTCTGGGAGCTATTCCAGAGCAAGGAAAGGCGACTCTTGCGTGGGGTCCAGCCGCACCAGCGATGCCCTATCGGCACGTACCGGTGATGATATTATTATTCGGGAGATATCAGCAGTGCAGCAAAACAGGAGGCTCCAGCACGTGGGCAGAGCACACGGCAGCTGCAGGCTTGGGTTCTCCAAAAGAGGAGGCAGCATCTTCTGGGATGGAGGGAGCCCAAGGCTTCCCGAGGCTGCTGCGAGCAGGAGGACCTGGGTGCCCACCCACACGGGAGCCGAGGGGATCGTACCCAGTTTCTGCATGCAGGCGTGCAGCCGTGCCTCCAGCATCAGCACCCGTTGCTGCAGCTCCTCGTAGTCGTAGGCACCCATCTCCTCCTGGATGGCCAGCAAGCTCCCGGAGAGGTTCCTCACCTCCTCCTTCAGGTGCACGATCAGCCGAGTGTCTGACTTGTACTGATCCAGGACCGGCATCAGAGGCAGCAGCTCCGTCATCTTGTCCTTGAGCTCCTGTTGAAGGGGTGCAAGGAAGAAAAGAACCAACCGCCCTTTAAGTTAACCCCCCTGCCTGGAGCCTGCTGGTGTTTATCTCTGTGCCTGCCGTCTGTCTGTCCATCTGCCTTCCCACACGGATAGCGGAGCGCATCCTTGTTAGCACACCGGAGATTAGCTCTATTCCCTGGGTTGGTAATTAATAACAATTACAAGGCTTTGCATCTTCCAGGCGCTTGGGGAGCAGTAGCTAATGAATCTGCTGCGGATGATGCTATCGTCTCGCTCCGCAGAGCAGGAACCTGGCAGGATCTGGCCCCTCTCTGGATGAAATCCACACCTCCCTGGGTGAAATCCCCCTTCCCTGGCCAGCCTGGAGCAGCGGGGTGGCTGCGTACCGATGTTTTGCACGGGAGGGATGCAGGAGGATGCAGTGATGGGGAGAAATGAGAGCGACGGGAAGAGTCATACGTCAGGTCCAGGGTTTAAAAGTCTCCAAGGAGAGGGTTAAGAGGCATTTTTTGCCTCTGTCTGGAAGGATTTAGGCAATAGCTGAACAGGTACCCAGCAGCCGACACGGAAATGGGGTGCAATTATGGGGTGGGGATGCCAGGAATTGGTGACACCTCCAGGGAGAAGGTGTGTGAGCACCCAGCATCCTGCGCACCGTGGGGGTGCTCAGCTCTGGAACTCCACAGGGATGCTCAGCTCTGGAACCCCATAAGGATGCTCAGCTCCAGGATACCCACAGGGATGCTCAGCTCTGGGACCCCCACAGGGATGCTCAGCTCTGGGATCACTGCAGGGGTGCTCAGCTCTGGGACCCCCACAGGGATGCTCAGCTCTGGGATCACTGCAGGGGTGCTCAGCTCTGGGACCCCCACAGGGATGCTCAGCTCTGGGATCACTGCAGGGGTGCTCAGCTCTGGGACCCCCACAGGGATGCTCAGCTCTGGGATCACTGCAGGGGTGCTCAGCTCTGGGACCCCCACAGGGATGCTCAGCTCTGGGACCCCCACAGGGATGCTCAGACCCAGGATCACTGCAGGGGTGCTCAGCTCTGGGACCCCCACACGATGCCCAGACCCAGGATCACTGAAGGGTGCTCAGCTCTGGGATCACTGCAGGGGTGCTCAGCTTTGGGACCCCCACAGGGATGCTCAGACCCAGGATCACTGCAGGGGTGCTCAGCTCTGGAACTCCACAGTGATGCTCAGCTCTGGGACCCCCACACGATGCTCAGATACAGGATCACTGCAGGGGTGCTCAGCCCTCGGTACCCCACAGGGATGCTCAGCTCTGGGATCACTGCAGGGGTGCTCAGCTCTGGGACCCCCACAGGGATGCTCAGCTCTGGGATCACTGCAGGGGTGCTCAGCTCTGGGACCCCTACACGATGCTCAGACCCAGGATCACTGCAGGGGTGCTCAGCTCTGGGACCCCCACAGGGATGCTCAGACCCAGGATCACTGCAGGGATGCTCAGCTCTGGGACCCCCACAGGGATGCTCAGACCCAGGATCACTGCAGGGGTGCTCAGCTCTGGGACCCCCACACGATGCTCAGACCCAGGATCACCGAAGGATGCTCAGCTTTGGGACCCCCACAGGGATGCTCAGACCCAGGATCACCGAAGGGTGCTCAGCTCTGGGACCCCCACAGGGGTGCTCAGCTCTGGGACCCCCACAGGGATGCTCAGCTCTGGGATCACTGCAGGGATGCTCAGCTTTGGGACCCCCACAGGGATGCTCAGACCCAGGATCACCGAAGGGTGCTCAGCTCTGGGACCCCCACAGGGATGCTCAGACCCAGGATCACTGCAGGGATGCTCAGCTCTGGGACCCCCACAGGGGTGCTCAGCTCTGGGACCCCCACAGGGATGCTCAGACCCAGGATCACTGCAGGGGTGCTCAGCTTTGGGACCCCCACAGGGATGCTCAGCTCTCAGAACCCCACAGGGATGCTCAGACTCGGGATCACTGCAGGGATGCTCAGCCCCAGGACACCCAAAGGGGTGCTCAGCTCTGGGACCCCCACAGGGATGCTCAGACCCAGGATCACTGCAGGGATGCTCAGCCCCAGGACACCCAAAGGGGTGCTCAGCTCTGGGACCCCCACAGGGATGCTCAGAACCAGGATCACCGAAGGGTGCTCAGCCCTTGGAACCCCACAGGGATGCTCAGACTCGGGATCACTGCAGGGGTGCTCAGCTCTGGGACCCCCACAGGGATGCTCAGCTCTGGGATCACTGCAGGGGTGCTCAGCTCTGGGACCCCCACAGGGAT
The DNA here is from genome assembly GCF_017976375.1 of Cuculus canorus. Classification (NCBI taxonomy): domain Eukaryota; kingdom Metazoa; phylum Chordata; class Aves; order Cuculiformes; family Cuculidae; genus Cuculus; species Cuculus canorus. The sequence goes on from NC_071430.1 coordinate 241,149, forward strand.
GCTCAGACCCAGGATCACCGAAGGGTGCTCAGCTTTGGGACCCCCACAGGGATGCTCAGCTCTTGGAACCCCTCAGGGATGCTCAGACTCGGGATCACTGCAGGGGTGCTCAGCCCCAGGACACCCAAAGGGATGCTCAGCCCCCATGAGTTGTGCCCGATCCTGCCAGCCCCCACGTCTGCACGGCGAGGAAGCAGCGGTGGGAAGTGCAACAGCGATTTGGCCCTGGCTGCAAAGCTGCTCTGCTGAGTCTCCTTCACTCAAGGACGCTGTAAATCCAGACCCAGCACCTCCATCCCACTCCAAGGGGCCCCTCGCCACCCCACAGCTCTGCCGGTTTGCCGGGAAACAAACTCAGCTCCTTTCCTTCCTCTCCACTTTTCACGTCAGGGCGACAATAGCGGTCCAGGTTCCCATGTCTCGGTGGGATTGCATCCTGCTCGCAGGGCTCAGCACCTCCTGCTATGATTAAAGCAGCCGAGGCATTTGCTGCAGCTCAGATGTTTAATCAATGTCTCGTCTCTGTCAGCGCTCAGCGTCCACCCCGGCATCCTCCAACCTGTTTCTGTGCCAAGAACCATACGCTCCCAAGACAGAAACGCTCTTCAGCTGTCAGGATGGAGCCTAAAGGCTCCTAAAATAAACTACAGCCCCGGCGGGGGCGGTGGGTAATGGGATTTCTTGGGGGTGCAGAGCTGCCGCAGCATCGACTTGGAGGCTGCATCGATCGGAGGCTGCCACCCATCAGGGGGAAATCGTGGCTTTGCTGGGAAGAGTTGTGTTTTGTTTAATTAAAGGTGTTGATTTGCAGCCAGATGGGGCTGGGAATTGGCCATTGCTGCTGCCATGGCACAGCTCCCTCCCCCAGCGTGTGGGGAGGCAGCAGGATGCGGCCCTGGGGGGTGGGAGGATTGCCTTGTGCGTTCTCTGAGTGCCCATCGTGGCTGGAAGCTCTCTCCTGATGCTCAGTCCCTGGACCACTGCAAGGATGCTCAAACCTGGGACCACCACAGGGATGCTTGGACATCCAGACCACCACAGGGATGCTTGGACATCCAGACCACCACAGGGATGCTCAGCTCCCAGAGCACCACAGGGATGCTCAGCTCCTGGACCACCACAGGGATGCTTGGACACCCAAATCACCACATGGATCCTTGGACATCTGGACCACCACAGGGATGCTCAGATCCTGGATCACTGCAGGGATGCTCAGCCCTGGGACCACCACAGAGATCCCTGGACACCCAGACCACCACAGGGATGCTCAGCTCCCAGACCACCACAGGGATGCTTGGACATCTGGACCACCAGAGGGATGCTCAGATCCTGGATCACTGCAGGGATGCTCAGCCCTGGGACCACCACAGGGATCCCTGGATACCCAGACCACCACAGGGATGCTTGGACACCCAGACCACCACAAGGATCCTTGGACACCCAGACCACCGCAGGGATGCTTGGACACCCAGACCACCACAGGGATCCCTGGACACCTGGACCACCACAGAGAGATGCTCAGCTCCTGGACCACCACAGGGATGCTTGGACACCCAGACCACCACAGGGATCCTTGGATATCTGGACCACCACAGGGATGCTCATCCCTGGGACCACCACAGGCATCCTTGGACATCTGGACCACCACATCCTGGACCACTGCAGGCATCCTTGGACACCCAGACCACCGAAAGCAGAACCCTCCCCAGGTTGCCCATCCATGTTGTAGCTCCTGGCAACACCACGGGCTCGGGGTGGGCTGCCAAACCTGGCCACCGGTCCCATGGGGTGCAAGAGACATCGAGGGGCACAAGCTCACCTGGAAGCTCCTGGCGTTGAGGCTCTTCTGGCTCTCAGCAGCCACCTTCAGCCTGGAGTCCAAGCCCCTCATCAAGGACTCGGTGTTGCGCACGTACTGGAGATCCCGGTAGGTCCGGAGGTCCAACACCTCCATTGACTGGGAGATGTTCTGCACCTGCATGGTGGGATAGGAAGGTGGGGTGATAAAGCCTTTGGTCGAATTAACACAACCCCCTGCTGCTAATGAAGAGGCCTAAGTCAGGGGAAATTGGATTGCGGAGGAAGAGAGGGGATGGGGAAGGCAGAGTAGCCTCCATGACCACCCCAGGGATGCTCAACTCTAGGACCACCCCAGGGATGCTCATCTCTAGGACCACCCCAGGGATGCTCATCTCTAGGACCACCCCAGCGATGCTCATCTTTAGGACCACCCCAGCGATGCTCATCTCTGGGACCACCCCAGCGATGCTCATCTTTAGGACCACCCCAGCGATGCTCATCTCTGGGACCACCCCAGCGATGCTCATCTCTAGGACCACCCCAGGGATGCTCATCTCTAGGACCACCCCAGCGATGCTCATCTCTAGGACCACCCCAGGGATGCTCATCTCTAGGACCACCCCAGCGATGCTTATCTCTTGGACCACCCCAGCGATGCTCATCTCTAGGACCACCCCAGCGATGCTCATCTCTGGGACCACCCCAGCGATGCTCAGCTCTTGGACCACCCCAGGGATGCTCATCTTTAGGACCACCCCAGGGATGCTCATCTCTAGGACCACCCCAGTGATGCTCATCTCTAGGACCACCCCAGGGATGCTCATCTCTAGGACCACCCCAGTGATGCTCATCTCTAGGACCACCCCAGCAATGCTCATCTCTAGGACCACCCCAGGGATGCTCATCTTTAGGACCACCCCAGCGATGCTCATCTCTAGGACCACCCCAGCGATGCTCATCTCTTGGACCACCCCAGGGATGCTCATCTCTTGGACCACCCCAGCGATGCTCATCTCTAGGACCACCCCAGCGATGCTCATCTCTAGGACCACCCCAGTGATGCTCAGCTCTTGGACCACCCCAGCGATGCTCATCTCTTGGACCACCCCAGCGATGCTCATCTCTAGGACCACCCCAGGGATGCTCATCTCTAGGACCACCCCAGCGATGCTCATCTCTTGGACCACCCCAGCGATGCTCATCTCTTGGACCACCCCAGGGATGCTCATCTCTAGGACCACCCCAGCGATGCTCATCTCTTGGACCACCCCAGCGATGCTCATCTCCAGGACCACCCCAGGGATGCTCATCTCTAGGACCACCCCAGCGATGCTCATCTCTGGGACCACCCCAGCGATGCTCATCTCTAGGACCACCCCAGCGATGCTCATCTCCAGGACCACCCCAGCGATGCTCATCTCTAGGACCACCCCAGCGATGCTCAGCTCTTGGACCACCCCAGGGATGCTCATCTTTAGGACCACCCCAGGGATGCTCATCTCTAGGAACACCCCAGTGATGCTCAGCTCTTGGACCACCCCAGGGATGCTCATCTTTAGGACCACCCCAGGGATGCTCATCTTTAGGACCACCCCAGGGATGCTCATCTCTAGGACCACCCCAGCGATGCTCATCTCTAGGACCACCCCAGCGATGCTCATCTTTAGGACCACCCCAGCGATGCTCATCTCTGGGACCACCCCAGGGATGCTCATCTCTAGGACCACCCCAGGGATGCTCATCTCTAGGACCACCCCAGTGATGCTCATCTTTAGGACCACCCCAGCGATGCTCATCTCTGGGACCACCCCAGCGATGCTCATCTCTAGGACCACCCCAGGGATGCTCATCTTTAGGACCACCCCAGCGATGCTCATCTCCAGGACCACCACCCAAACACTCAATCCCTCGCCCACCACAAGGATGCTCAGCCACCCAATCCACCCCCTTGAGCCCTGGAAGACCCCATCCCGCTCTTCCCACCCCCAGGAAGCCACAGGACGAGCTGCTCCCTGCTCGTTTATGCAAATGCTTGCAAGAAAACTCTTCCCCCTGCAGCTTTAATGTATAAAATAATGCAGTTTACTCATCCTTCTTCAGCTGTTATTTGTTTTTTTAAACCACCCGAGCGCACATTTCCCACTGCTCCATGAGCTTTCATTCTTTAATTCCATCTGCCGCAGCCGGCAAAGTTATTTCATTTCCATGCTTTCAAATGATGCGAACGTGGCCGCGATCCTCAAACTGTTATTTATTTATTAGCAACAGCCCCGCTGGTATTTACGGCGCCGTCGCTGCCTCGGAAAGGAGTTGCTTAAGAGGCCGTTTTTTTTTTGCAGCGCGTTGTAATAAAAGTTTAATCGGGTTTGCAGTCTGCCCGCCCGTGCGGACGTGTGAAAACCAGGGGGAAATTAAGTGAGCCTCAGCTCAGGCACACGGGGAGGAGAAAGGGAACGGTTTCTGCCGGCATCGCCCATGGAAAAGGGGTGGGGAGCGTTGATCTCATTGTGGGAAACCAAACATTGCACATGGGGGAACAGCCCAGGCTCCATGAAACATCGATTCATGGAATGGTTGGGTTGGAAGGGACCTCAAAGCCCATCCGGTTCCAACCCCTGCCCGTGGGGTATCTCCCACTGGATCAGGTTGCTCCAAGCCCCATCCAACCCGGCCTTCAACATCTCCAGGGATGGGGCAGACGCCACTTTTTGGGGCAACCTGGGCCTCCTCACCCTCAGAGGAGAACATTTCTCCCTAAGATCTCATCTCAATCTCCCCTTTTGCAGCTTTAAACCGTTTCCCTCATCCTATCCCTGCTCTCCCTGATCAAGAGCCCCTCCCCACCTTTCCTGGAGCCCCTTTCCACCCTGGAAGCTGCTCTAAACTCTCCCCAGAGCCTCTTCTTCACACTGAACGACCCCAACTCTCAGCCTGTCCTTGGACGGGAGGTTCTCCAGCCCTCAGATCTTCTCCGTGGTCTCCTCTGGCCTCGCTCCACCAGCTCCATGTCCTTCCTGTGCTGAGGACTCCAGAACTGGACGTGGGGCTCCAGGTTTGGTGTCCCCAGAGTGGAGCAGAGGGGCAGAATCCCCTCCCTCACCCTGCTGGTCCCACAGCTTCGGATGCAGCCCAGGATCTGGTTGGCTTTGCAGGCTCTAAGTCAAGCTTCTCCTCCCCCAGCACTCCGAGTCCTTCTCCTCAGGGCTGCTCCCAACTCATTCTCCATCCAACCTGCGGCTGTGCTTGGGATTGCCCCAACCCAAGTGCAGGACCTCACTCTTGTTGAACCTCGTGAGGTACACACAGCCCCACTTCTCCAGCCTGTCCAGGTCCCTCTGGATACCATCCCTCCCCTCATTTGGCTCACAGGGTTGCATCCTTGGGATTTATCTCCGGGCTGATTTCATCCCTGCAGATAAATCTCAGCCCTGGTTTGGGCGGTGGTGGTGGCACCAGGAATGGGTGGTGACATGGTGACATCCTTCCAGCCTTCCTAATGGCCTAATGTGACCACTCCTCTTTGCAGAGGGATGCGGGAGCGTTAAGGATGCTCTGCACGCCGATATTCCACAGGGAAGGAGATGAGGGTATCAAGATGCCACCAGGAAGGGGACAAACCCATCACACCCTCCAGTAGGGTGCACCAACGCTGGAAGGGGTTCCTCCACCACTGAGATCCACGCTGCTGAGCAAGGCTGTGCCCCCTCCCACCCACAAATTAACCTCTTTCATTAATTAATTGGCCGGGTCGACCAATGCTCACCTTCTCCATGAGCTGTCGGAGCTGGTGGCTGCGCAGGTCGCGGGAACAAGTGCCCTGGACGGGGATGACGGCTGTGCAGAGGCATTTGCCATCAGGGGCTTGCGCCGAGGTGTAAACCTGCCAGCCCTCATCCGGACTCTGGAAAAGGGTCTGTGGGAGAGAAGAAGGGAGATGTCAGGGCTCCAAAGGATGCCAGAGCCGCTTGGCTGCCTTATCCAGGCTCTCCACGCACGTCCGGGCTTCCCTAAACACCGCAGGGTATCGTCTTGGAGCATCCTTCCCGCTTGATGCCTCCCTGGGAACAAGCGAGGGAGCGACATGCGATGGGTCAGGATGAGCCCACCAAACCCTTCTCAATCATCCTCATCTTCAGTTCCATCTCCATCCCCATGTCCATCCCAATCCCCATCCCCACGCGGTGCCGGCGAAGCCCATGATGATGCCCATGTGATGATGAGCACATCCCATCCCGGTGCAGACCCACATCCCTGCCCGCGCGCTTTCCTGACGCTCATCCCGGTGGATCTGAGCCATTTAGCATTTTTCTTTCAGCTTTTTTATCCGGGTCATTTCATCCGTGGGTTTGGGGTTGGTTTTTTTGTTCCCTTCTCCGAGACTCATTTCATCACAGTAATCTGCTCCAAATAGGGACAATTCAGCTCCCGCGCCGGCTGCGAAACGCCAGCAGGATGGGAGGGAGCGACGAGGTCAGGCTCTTCATCCCACCGCATCCCTCCTCCTCTTCCTCCAGCAGACTCAGCCTGAGGTTCTTTCCCACTAACAGCGTCGACAAAGCAGGAATTTCCTCCACTGTGGCCGTCTTACCCTTGGACGGGAGCAGAGCACAACGCACTCATTCCTTCCCTTTGAATTCCGCGTCTTTTTGACCACCATGGGGAATTATGAGCACCCGGGTGGGCAACAATGCATCCCACCCTCGCAAAGCTGATTTTTTGCAGCCGGATGTGCCTTTTCCAACTAAATCCGGGCTTTCCTTTCAGCCCCCAAAGCAGTGAGGAGGAGGGTGACCACCGCAGGCTCTCATCGCCCTCCTATTTCCCACGATGCTCACCCCAAAAACAAAGCGAGCGGAGCCACCGCTGCATCCCCGCTCCTTCCTCCGCTTCCCCTGATTTATTCATGCCATACGCCGGCATTTTTTTTGCGCTGGGGCCATTTAGCATTTCATGGGTAATTCATAATTATTAATTATGAAAATCAAGAGCAAACTCATCGCTCTCCGAGCGCCTCTCCGCGCGGCACCGGGCGAAGATAAACGACCCGTTCCCCCGTAACAAGGCAGGGACGATCCTTTACTTCACACGGCAGCGGCTTTTAACTTCGTGTTCCAGAGCGGAAGGGATTTATTGGACACGGCCGTGGCTGAACGCCGTTCTCCAACCTCCAGCGCAACGAGAATAAATTAACTGACGACGGCGTAAAATTCGCCCTTAAATTCCTGAGTTATTGCAAGGGGGGAGGTAAATAAGAGGATTTATTCCACCCAGTGCAGCCGAGATAGAGGTTGGATGGGGTTGGAGCCCTCGGCAGCTCTGGCTGGTGATGGGCAACACCCTGGGATGATGATGATGAGCCACATCCTGGGATAACGAGCCCTTAGGAAGGCGATGGTGGATGGCATCGTGCTGGCTCCTCCGGCAGGGGAGTTAATATAGTGTGTGATTATCAGATAAACACGTTGGGAAAGGCTCAATTCACGGTGCTGCGCACTGACATCCACCCAAAATTCGGGTCCCCGCGGCAGGATGGGGGTCCCCGGATGCTCTGAGCATGGGGCAGGGCTGGTACCCACGGCACAGGCATCCATGGGCACCATCCGATCTCCCACCCCCAGGATGCTGGGAACATCCTGCGCACCAAAAGCTTCAACTCTTGGCCCAAAACCTTCAACTCTTGCCCCAAAACCTTCAACTCTTGCCTCAAAAGCTTCATTTCTTGCCCCAAAACCCCACTGAAACGAAAGAGACCAAAGCAAACATTGGGTTTCCATGGCAGGATGGGTCCCCCCAGCTTTTCCAGGCACCCATAGGCACAAGCGGCATCCGATCTCCCACCCCCGGGATGCTGGGAACATCCTGTGCACCAAAACCTTCAACTCTTGCCCCAGAACCTTCAACTCTTGCCCCAAAAGCTTCATTTCTTGCCCCAAAACCCCACTGAAAGGAAAGAAACCAAAGCAAAAATTGGGATTCCGTGGCAGGATGGGTACCCACAGCTTCTCCGGGCACCCATGGCACAAGAGGCATCCGATCTCCCACCCCCGGGATGCTGGGAATATCCTGTGGACCAAAAGCTTCAATTCTTGCCCCAAAACCTTCAACTCTTGCCCCAAAAGCTTCATTTCTTGCCCCAAAACCACACTGAAACGAAAGAGACCAAAGCAAAAATTGGGATTCCATGGCAGGATGGGTCCCCCCAGCTTCTCCGGGCACCCATGGCACAAGCGGCATCCGATCTCCCACCCCCAGGATGCTGGGAACATCCTGCGCACCAAAAGCTTCAGTTCTTGCCCCAAAACCTTCCACTCTTGCCCCAAAACCCCACTGAAACGAAAGAGATCAAAGCAAAAATTGGGATTCAATGGCAGGATGGGTCCATCCAACTTCTCCGGGCACCCACGGCACAAGTACCCATAGGCACAGGCGCCATCCAATCTCCCACCCCCGGGATGCTGGGAACATCCTGTGCACCAAAAGCTTCAACTCTTGCCCCAAAACCTTTTACTCTTGCCCCAAAACCCCACTGAAACGAAAGAAACCAAAGCAAAAATTGGGATTCCATGGCAGGATGGGTCCCCCCAGCTTCTCCGGGCACCCATAGGCACAAGCAGCATCCGATCTCCCACCCCCGGGATGCTGGGAACATCCTGTGCACCAAAACCTTCAACTATTGCCCCAAAACCTTCAACTCTTGCCCCAAAAGCTTCATTTCTTGCCCCAAAACCCCACTGAAATAAAAGAAACCAAAGCAAAAATTGGGATTCCATGGCTGGATGGGTCCATCCAGCTTCTCCGGGCACCCACGGCACAATCGGCATCCGATCTCCCACCCCCGGGATGCTGGGAACATCCTGCGCACCAAAAGCTTCAATTCTTGCCCCAAAACCTTCCACTCTTGCCCCAAAACCTTCAACTCTTGCCCCAAAACCCCACTGAAACGAAAGAGATCAAAGCAAAAATTGGGATTCCATGGCAGGATGGGTCCATCCAGATTCTCCAGGCACCCATAGGCACAAACGGCATCCGATCTCCCACCCCCGGGATGCTGGGAACATCCTGTGCACCAAAAGCTTCAATTCTTGCCCCAAAACCTTCCACTCTTGCCCCAAAACCCCACTGAAAGGAAAGAGACCAAAGCAAAAATTGGGATTCCATGGCAGGATGGGTCCATCCAGGTTCTCCGGGCACCCATAGGCACAGGCACCATCCGATCTCCCACCCCTCCAGGATGCTGGGAACATCCTGCGCACCAAAACCTTCAGTTTCTCACCCCCAAAATCCTCCTGAAATGAAAGAGCCCAAAGCAAACGCCGGCAAAGCATCTGCAGTCACCGAGGAACCATTCGGCTCTGCTCAGGACCCTCCGGGCCGTGGCAGAGCATAAATACTTTATAGAGGGGTAATGAATAATTAATGTCAGGCAGGATGTGCGCAGGCGGTGCTCGGAGCCACCAGTTTGGAAGCCGGCAGAGCTCCTTCGCCTTCCAGATTGGGATTCGGGCAGCGTCGAAACCCCAGGGGTCACCGCGAGCGGCCTTGGGATGCATGGAGAGCCAGATCCGGGGAGGATGGAACCTGAGCAACCGTGGGAGAGAGCCAGAATGTGGGAAGATGGGATCTGAGCATCCATGGGGGAGAGCCTGAACTTGAGAAGATGGGATCTGAGCATCCATGGGTGAAAGCCAGATCCTGGGAAGATGGGATGTGAGCATCCATGAACAAAAGACAGAAGACTTTGGGAAGATGGGATCTGAGCATCCGTGAGTGAAAATCAGATCCTGAGAAGATGGGATCTGAGCATCCATGGGGGAGAGCCACAGCCTGGGAAGATGGGATCTGAGCAACTGTGGGCAACAGCCACAGCCTGGGAAGATGCTCTCCAAGCATCCATGGGTGAAAGACAGAAGACCTTGGGAAGATGGGATCTGAGCATCCATGGGGGAGAGCCAGATCCTGGGAAGATACTCTCCAAGCATCCATGGGCGAAAGACAGAAGACCCTGGGAAGATGGGATCTGAGCATCCATAGGGGAGGGCCAGATGCTGGGAAGATGCTCTCCAAGCATCCATAGGCAAGAGACAGAAGACCTTGAGAATGTGGGACGTGAGCATCCATGGGGGAGAGGCACAGCCTGGGAAGATGGGATCTGAGCATCCGTGGGGGAGAGCCACAGCCTGGGAAGATGCTCTCCAAGCATCCATGGGTGAAAGACAGAAGACCTTGGGAAGATGGGATATGAGCGTCCATGTGCGAGAGCCACATCCTGGGAAGATGGGATCTGAGCATCCATGGGTGAGAGCCAGATCCTGAGAAGATAGGATGTGAGCATCCATGGGGGAGAGCCACAGCCTGGGATGATGGGATCTGAGCATCCATGGGGGAGGGCCAGATCCTGGGAAGATGGGAACTGAGCATTCACAGGCAAGAGCCACATCCTGGGAAGATGCTCTCCAAGCATCCATGGGTAAGAGAGATATCCTAAGATGGGATCTGAGCATCCATGGTCAAGATCCAGATCCTGAGAAGAAGGGATCTGACCACCCATGGATGAGAACCAGATTCTAGGAAGATGGGATCAGAGCATCCACGGGTGACAGCCAGATCTTGGGAAGATGGGATTTGAGCATCCATGGGTTAAACCCAGATCCTGAAAAGATGGGGTCTGAGAGATAGAAGATCCTGTGAAGATGGGATCTGAGCATCCATGAGTGAAAATCAGATCCTGAGAAGGTGGAATCTGAGCATCTGTGGGTAAGAGACAGATCCTGAGAAGGTGGGATCCGAGCATCCATGGGGGAGAGCCACAGCCTGGGAAGATGGGATCTGAGCAACTGTGGGCAACAGCCACAGCCTGGGAAGATGCTCTCCAAGAATCCATGGGCAAGAGACAGAAGACCTTGGGAATGTGGGATCTGAGCATCCACGAGGGAGAGCCAGATCCTGGGAAGATGGGATCTGAGCATCCATGGGGGAGAGCCAGATGCTGGAAAGATGCTCTCCAAGCATCCATAGGCAAGAGACAGAAGACCTTGGGAATGTGGGATCTGAGCATCCATGACGGAGAGCCACAGCCTGGGATGATGATGGGATCTGAGCATCCATGGGGGAGAGCCAGATGCTGGAAAGATGCTCTCCAAGCATCCATGGGCAAGAGAAAGAAGACCTTGGGAATGTGGGACGTGAGTATCCATGGGGGAGAGGCACAGCCTGGGAAGATGGGATCTGAGCATCTGTGGGCAACAGCCACAGCCTGGGAAGATGCTCTCCAAGAATCCATGGGCTAAAGACAGAAGACCCTGGGAAGATGGGATCTGAGCATCCATAGGGGAGAGCCAGATGCTGGAAAGATGCTCTCCAAGAATCCATGGGCAAGAGACAGAAGACCTTGGGAATGTGGGATCTGAGCATCCATGAGGGAGAGCCACAGCCTGGGAAGATGGGATCTGAGCATCCATGGGGGAGACCCAGATCCTGGGAAGATGCTCTCCTGCTGCAGCTCCGCGGGCTGGAGGCTGCCGGCGCGCTGAGGTCAAACGTGGGCTGTGCGATCCGTCACGGGGTTATTAATTAGAGCTCCCTGGGAAAGCTGCCGGAGCCGCCGGAAAGGAGGAGCCGTCAGAGCACCCCGAGCCGGGACACGGGGGTCCCCAAGCACCCGGGGGTCCCCATTTATCAGCAAAGCAGTCATGGGTGGGGGGCACGGGGGTCCCCAAGCACCCGGGGGTCCCCACTCAGAGCCATTTATGAGCTAAGAAGTCATGGGTGGGGGGCACGGGGGTCCCCAAGCACCTGGGGGTCCCCCCTCAGCCCTATTTATAAGCAAAAAAGTCATGGGTGGGGACCCCCATCTCCCAAACAGGGGATATTGGGGACCTTCCACTCACGGGGAACCCCATCCTCCCAGACAGGGGATACTGGGGACCCCCAGTTTATGGGGACCCCACATTCTCCCAGACAGGGGGTACTGGGACCCCCAGTTTATGGGGACCCCACATCCTCCCAGACAGGGGATACTGGGACCCCCAGTTTATGGGGACCCCACATCCTCCCAGACAGGGGATACTGGGACCCCCAGTTTATGGGGACCCCACATCCTCCCAGACAGGGGGTACTGGGACCCCCAGTTTATGGGGACCCCACATCCTCCCAGACAGGGGATACCGGGACCCCCAGTTTATGGGGACCCCACGTCCTCCCAGACAGGGGTTACTGGGACCCCAGTTTATGGGGACCCCACATCCTCCCGGACAGGGGGTACTGGGACCCCCAGTTTTTGTGGCGGCAGCGGTTGCGCCGATCCGTTAGAGACACATTAACGAGGATCCTTCTCAATGATTAATGGTTTGACATCGACCGCCAATCCCAATGGATTGAGGGAATGGCATCCATCCCTGGACATCCCAATGGATTGAGGGAATGGCACCCATCCCTGGAGATCCCAATGGATTGAGCGAATGGCACCCATCCCTGGAGTTCCCAATGGATCAAGGGAATGGCACCCATCCCTGGAGATCCCAATGGATTGAGGGAATGGCACCCATCCATGGAGATCCCAACGGATCGAGGGAACAGCACCCATCCCTGGAGATCCCAATGGATTGAGGGAATGGCACCCATCCCTGGAGATCCCAATGGATTGAGGGAACGGCACCCATCCCTGGAGATCCCAACGGATCGAGGGAACAGCACCCATCCCTGGATATCCCAATGGACTGAGGGAATGGCACCCATCCATGGAGATCCCAATGGATCGAGGGAATGGCACCCATCCCTGGAGATCCCAATGGATTGAGGGAATGGCATCCATCCCTGGAGATCCCAATGGATTGAGGGAATGGCACCCATCCCTGGAGATCCCAATGGATTGAGGGAATGGCACCCATCCCTGGAGATCCCAATGGATTGAGGGAATGGCACCCATCCCTGGAGATCCCAATGGATTGAGGGAATGGCATCCATCCCTGGAGATCCCAATGGATTGAGGGAACGGCACCCATCCCTGGAGATCCCAATGGATTGAGGGAATGGCACCCATCCCTGGAGATCCCAATGGATCGAGGGAAGGGCACCCATCCCAGGGTTCCCAATGGATCGAGGGAAGGGCACCCATCCCTGGAGATCCCAATGGATTGAGGGAATGGCACCCATCCCTGGAGATCCCAATGGATTGAGGGAATGGCACCCATCCATGGAGATCCCAATGGATCGAGGGAATGGCACCCATCCATGGAGATCCCAATGGATTGAGGGAATGGCATCCATCCCTGGAGATCCCAATGGATTGAGGGAATGGCACCCATCCCTGGAGATCCCAATGGATTGAGGGAATGGCATCCATCCCTGGAGATCCCAATGGATTGAGGGAATGGCACCCATCCCTGGAGATCCCAATGGATTGAGGGAATGGCATCCATCCCTGGAGATCCCGATGGATTGAGGGAATGGCATCCATCCCTGGAGATCCCAATGGATTGAGGGAATGGCATCCATCCCTGGAGATCCCAATGGATTGAGGGAATGGCATCCATCCCTGGAGATCCCGATGGATTGAGGGAATGGCATCCATCCCTGGAGATCCCAATGGATTGAGGGAATGGCACCCATCCCTGGAGATCCCAATGGATTGAGGGAATGGCATCCATCCCTGGAGATCCCGATGGATTGAGGGAATGGCACCCATCCCTGGAGATCCCAATGGATTGAGGGAATGGCACCCATCCCTGGAGATCCCAATGGATCAAGGGAATGGCACCCATCCCTGGAGATCCCAATGGATCGAGGGAATGGCACTCATCCCTGGAGATCCCAATGGATTGAGGGAACGGCACCCATCCCTGGAGATCCCAATGGATTGAGGGAATGGCACCCATCCATGGAGATCCCAATGGATCGAGGGAATGGCACCCATCGCTGGAGATCCCAATGGATTGAGGGAATGGCACCCATCCCAGGGTTCCCGATGGATTGAGGGATGCAGGGAAAGACCCTTGGGGGTGGGTCTGCATCAGCCCAGGTCGGGGGGAGCACCTTGGGGACCCCCAATGTGGCTCCGGGAGGATGGGAGCAATCACTGCCGGGAGTTGGGGGGCACACGGGGTCAATCGGCCGTGCCAACGCCTTCCTCCAACCCCCCCCAAACTGGATCATAACCCCCAAATCAGATCATCACCCCCAAAATCAGATCATCACCCCCCAAATCAGATCATCCCCCCCAAAAATCAGATCATCACCTCCCAAATCGGATCATCACCCCCCATACCGGATCATCACCCCCCAAATCGGATCATCCCCCCCAAATCAGATCATCCCCCCCAAAAATCAGATCATCACCCCCCAAATCAGATCATCACCCCCAAATCGGATCATCACCCTCCAAATCGGATCATCACCCCCCCAAATCAGATCTTCCCCCCCCAAATCAGATCATCCCCCCCCAAATCAGATCTTCCCCCCCCAAATCGGATCATCACCCCCCATACAGGATCATCACCCCCAAAACTGGATCATCACCCCCCATACCGGATCATCACCCCCAAAATCAGATCATCCCCCCCATACAGGATCATCACCCCCAAAACTGGATCATCACCCCCCAAATCAGATCATCACCCCCCATACAGGATCATCACCCCCCCAAATTGGATCATCACCCCCGAAACCGGATCATCACCCCCCAAATCAGATCATCACCCCCCATACAGGATCATCACCCCCCCAAATCGGATCATCACCCCCCATACAGGATCATCACCCCCCATACCGGATCATCACCCCCCCAAATTGGATCATCACCCCCGAAACTGGATCATCACCCCCCAAATCAGATCATCACCCCCCATACCGGATCATCACCCCCCCAAATCGGATCATCACCCCAAAACTGGATCATCACCCCCCAAATTGGATCATCACCCCCCAAAACTGGATCATCACCCCCCATACCGGATCATCACCCCCCCAAATCGGATCATCACCCCCCATACAGGATCATCACCCCCCAAACCGGATCATCACCCCCCAAAACTGGATCATCCCCCCCAAATCAGATCATCACCCCCCAAACCGGATCATCACCCCCCAAATCAGATCATCACCCCCAAAACTGGATCATCACCCCCCATACTGGATCATCACCCCCAAAACTGGATCATCACCCCCCCAAATCAAGTCCCCCCCCCAAATCAGATCATCACCCCCAAAATCAGATCATCCCCCCCCCAAATCAGATCTTCCCCCCCCAAATCGGATCATCACCCCCCATACAGGATCATCACCCCCCAAATCAGATCATCACCCCCCAAATCGGATCATCACCCCCAAAACTGGATCATCACCCCCCAAACTGGATCATCACCCCCCCAAATCAGATCATCACCCCCAAAACTGGATCATCACCCCCCATACCGGATCATCACCCCCAAAATCAGATCATCCCCCCCCCAAATCAGATCATCCCCCCCAAATTGGATCATCACCCCCCAAATCAGGATCATCACCCCCCCAACTGGATCATCACCCCTCTTGCAACCAAAATCACCCCCCCAAGAATCAAAATCACCCCCCCCCAAAACTGGCGATGACGGTGGCACAAAACACCCATATTGGGAAGATTCCTCCCCAAAACGGGGCGTCCAATCCCACACTGGAAAATTACAGCTCCCGGAGGGGTTTTCTCATGCCGAGAGGATGTGGACCCCCCCAAATTATGATGTCTTTCCCCCCCCCCCACTACCCCCCCAGCTCCGGTATTACCGGATCCGTTGGCCACCAGCCAGAGCCAAAACCTGGTGGCACCGCTGCAGCCCCCCCAAAAACAGCCCCCACCCCCCCCCCCCAAATTGCCCATCCGTTCCCCTCAGATTGCACCCCCAGCCCCCCAAATTGCACCCCCAGCCCCCCAAATTGCACCCCCAGCCCCCCAAATTGCACCTCCAGCCCCGCTCTCATTGTATGGGTGATGCCTTGGATACCCCAAGACCCACATGGGAAATTTGGGGGGGGGGGTCTCTAACTCGAGAAGGGGGGGTCAGGGGGAATTTGAGGGGGTCCCTGTCCTGAGGGGGGGGGTCAGGGGGAATTTGAGGGGGTTCCTGTCCTGAGAGGGGGGGTCAGGGGAAATTTGGGGAGCTCCTTGTCTTGAGGAGGGGGGCGGTCAGGGGAAATCGGGGGGGGGTCTGCCCTGAAAGGGGGGGGTCAAGGGAAATTTGAGGGGGGGTCTGCCCTGAGCGGGGGGGTCAAGGGAAATCAGGGGGGGGTCCCTGTCTTGAGGAGGGGGGGAAGGGTCTTGCAGGGGGTCCCCATTAATGAGGAGGGGGAATCCCCATGCCTGGGAGGGGAGAGAGAGGGGGGGTCCCCGGTGTGATGGGGGGGTCTGCGTGAACTGGGGGTGCAGGGGGGAAGGCAGAGGGGGGGTCCCTATGCCTGGGGTGGGGAGAGGGGGGATCCCAGTGTGATGGGGGGGTCCCTATGAACTAGGGGGGGGAGATGGGGGTCCCCATGAACTGGGGATGCAGGGGGGGGGTAAAGAGGGGGTCCCCCTGCCTGGAGTGGGGAGAGGGGGGATCCCAGTGTGATGGGGGGGGTCCACATGAACGGGGATGGGAAGATGGGGGGTCCCCATGAATTGCGGGTGCAGGGGGGTGCAAACGGGGGGTCCCCATGCCTGGGGTGGGGAGAGGGGGGATCCCAGTGTGATGGGGGGGTCCACATGAACTGGGATGGGAAGATGGGGGGTCCCCATGAATTGTGGGTGCAGAGGGGTGCAAAGGGGGGGGGTCCCCATGCCTGAGGTGGGGAGAGGGGGGATCCCAGTGTGATGGGGGGGTCCCCATGAATTGCAGGTGCAGGGGGGTG
The DNA here is from genome assembly GCF_017976375.1 of Cuculus canorus. Lineage (NCBI taxonomy): Eukaryota > Metazoa > Chordata > Aves > Cuculiformes > Cuculidae > Cuculus > Cuculus canorus. The sequence goes on from NC_071430.1 coordinate 257,805, forward strand.
CAAAGGGGGGGTCCCCATGCCTGAGGTGGGGAGAGGGGGGGATCCCAGTGTGATGGGGGGGGTCCACATGAACTGGGATGGGAAGATGGGGGGGGTCCCCATGAATTGCGGGTGCAGGGGGGTGCAAAGGGGGGGTCCCCATGCCTGAGGTGGGGAGAGGGGGGGGATCCCAGTGTGATGGGGGGGGTCCACATGAACTGGGATGGGAAGATGGGGGGTCCCCATGAATTGCGGGTGCAGGGGGGTGCAAAGGGGGGGGTCCCCATGCCTGAGGTGGGGAGAGGGGGGATCCCATTGTGATGGGGGGGTCCCCATGAATTGCAGGTGCAGGGGGGTGCAAAGGGGGGGTCCCCATGCCTGAGGTGGGGAGAGGGGGGGATCCCAGTGTGATGGGGGGGTCCCCATGAATTGCGGGTGCAGAGGGGTGCAAAGGGGGGGTCCCCATGCCTGGGGTGGGGAGAGGGGGGATCCCAGTGTGATGGGGGGGGTCCACATGAACTGGGGTGCAGGAGGGGAGGCAGAGGGGGGGTCCCCATGCCTGGGGTGGGAGAAAGGGGGTGTCCCAGTGTGTTCTGCCCTGGATGAAGGGAGGATGGAGGGAAGGGGGTGGGGGGGTGCCCAGGAGGAGGCAGAGGGGGGGTCCCCATGCCTGAGGTGGGGAAGGGGGGGGTCCTGGTGTTCTCTGCCCGGGATGAAGAGAGGATGGAGAGAAGGGAGGATGGAGAGAAGGGAAGGGAGGAGGTGTGGGGGGGGATTGTTTATGAACAGGGGGTGTCCAGAAGGAGTCAGAGGGGGGGTCCTCATCCCCGGGAGGATGGAAAGGGGGGGTCCCATTGCACCACATCCCGGCACCACCCCAAACCCTGCGGGTACCGATCCCCCTGGAGCAGCTCCCACGCTGCATCCCGAGCATCATCTCCCCCCTTTCTCATTTCCCCCCCCCCCTCCCCACCCCCATACCCCCCCCCTCCCCGCTACTCCCCCACCCCAATACCGGTCCGACTCACGATCTTCTCGGAGGTACCGACTCGGGACACGGTGGTCCCGTTGAGCCCCACCAGAGAAGGCAACGTCTGGGACATCCAATTGGTGACCATGGCCATGGTGCTCAGCACGGCCCCGATCTTCAGCAGCGGCACCGTCATTTCGCCGCCGTCGCCGCCTCATGCCCATCCCCAACCCCCCCCAACCCCCCCTCGAACCCCCCCTTTTTTTTCCTCCTCTTCTTCTTCTCTCCGCCACCCCCCGTTACCGTATCCGCTGCCTGCGGAGCCTCCGCACCGCGATCTCCCCTTTATAACGGGGCCAGAGCCGCTCCTGGGTGACGTCGGCAGCCTTAGCCCCCCCCCCTGCCCTCCCCCCAGCCCCCCCTTATCTCCATCATCATCATCATCACCCCACACCCCCGCCCGCTGTGCCCGGCTCAGCATCCACCCGGCACCGCACAGCATCCCCCGGCAGGGATGCAATGGGGAAGGGTGGGGGGGGTAGGACCACTCGGGGACCCCCGGTCTTGGGGGGGCGAGGAAAAGCGGGGATCCCCCAGGAACACCCGGTTTGGGAGAGCAAGGACCCCCAGAACCCCCCTGAAGCCGTCGGTTTGGGGGAGCAGGACCCCAGAGGTCCCTGGTTTAGGGGAGCAGAACGCCAGACACTCCCACTTTAGGGGAGCAGGACCCCAGACACCCCCAGTTTAGGGGAGCAGGAACCCTGGAGACCACTAGTTTGGGGGAGCAGGATGCCCAGACACCCTCAGTTTAGGGGAGCAGAACCCCAGACACCCCCAGTTTAGGGGAGCAGGAACCCTGGAGACCACTGGTTTGGGGGAGCAGGACGCCCAGACACCCTCAGTTTGGGGGAGCAGGATGCCCAGACACCCCCAGTTTAGGAGAGCAGAATCCCAGACACCCCCAGTCTGGGGGAGCAGAACCCCAGACACCTCCAGTTTAGGGGAGCAGGAACCCTGGAGACCACTGGTTTGGGGGAGCAGGACGCCCAGACACCCTCAGTTTGTGGGAGCAGAACCCCAGACACCCCCAGTTTAGGGGAGCAGGAACCCTGGAGACCACTGGTTTGGGGGAGCAGGACTCCCAGACACCCTCAGTTTAGGGGAGCAGAACCCCAGACACCCCCAGTTTAGGGGAGCAGGAACCCTGGAGACCACTGGTTTGGGGGAGCAGGACTCCCAGACACCCTCAGTTTGGGGGAGCAGAACGCCAGAGGTCCTCTGAAACCTTCGGTTTGGGGGAGCAGGACCCCAGAGATCCCTGGTTTGGGGGATCAGGACCTCTGGAGAGCCCCAGTTTGGGGGAGCAGAACCCTATAGATTCCTGATTTGGGGGAGCGGGACCCCCAGAGACCCCCTGAAGCCCTTGATTTGGAGGATCAGGAACCCTGGAGACCCCTGGACGCTCCCGGTTTGGAGGAGCAGAACCCCAGAGATCCCTGGTTTAGGGGAGCAGAACCCCCCAACACCCCCAGTTTGGGGGAGCAGAACCCCAAAGGTCCTCTGAAACCCTTGGTTTGGGGGAGCAGGACCCCAGTGATCACTGATTTGGGGGAGCAGAACCCCATAGATTCCTGGTTTGGGGGAGCAGGACCCCCAGACACCCTCAGTTTGGAAGAGCAGAACCCCAGAGAACCCCTGAAACCCTCGGTTTGGGGGAGCAGGAACCCTGGAGATCCCCGGTTTGGGGGAGCAGGGACCTCACACACCCTCGATTTGGGGGAGCACGACACCAGGAAGCCCCTGGACCCCTCCAGTTTGGGGGAGCAGAACCCCAGAGACCCCTGGTTTGGGGGAGCAGGACCCCCAGGGACCCTCGGTTTGGGGGACCAGGACCCACAGAGACCCTGTGAGAACCTCAGTTTGGGGGACCAGGACCCCTGAACACCTCCTGTTTGGGGGACCAGGACCCCCAGAGATCCCCTGAAACCCTCTGTTTGGGGGAACAGGACCCCTGGAGACCCCTGGTTTGAGGGTGCAGGACCCCAAACTATCTCAGCAGCTCTGGGTGCCCACCTTGAGCCCCCACCTCATGGGACCCCTGACCCACGGGGTGCAATGAGACCCCCAAGCATCATCACCCTGTTGGTTCCCCCATCCCCACAGCAATGACCACCTTGGGGTTCCCCTTCAAACCATCTCAACACCTCTGGGTGCCCACCTTGAGCCCCCACCCCACCCCATGGGACCCCTGACCCATTGGGTGCACCGAGAACCCCGAGCATCCTCTCATCTTGTTGGTTCCTTCATCTCCACAGCAATGACCACCTTGGGGTCCCCCCTCAAACCATCTCAACACCTCTGGGTGCCCACCTTGAGCCCCCACCCCACCCCATGGGACCCCTGACCCATTGGGTGCACCGAGAACCCCGAGCATCCTCTCATCTTGTTGGTTCCTTCATCCCCACAGCAACGACCACCTTGGGGTCCCTCCTCAAACCATCTCAACACCTCTGGGTGCCCACCTTGAGCCCCCACTCCACCCCATGGGACCCCCCCAGAGCATCCCCCCCTCCTCCCCAAACCCCATCGTGTGGTCTCACAGCTCCACCGCGTGGACACAAACACGAACATCACGTCGAGAGCCTCCACCCACCCCATGATGCCCCCACCCATGGGTTTCAGGGGGCTCCTACTCCACATCACTCCCATGGAAGGGATAGGACAGCATCCCCGGGGTTGGAAAGTCCATCATTAAGGTTAGAAAAGTTCTCTAAGGTCATCCGGTGCAACCATCAGCCCAACCACCCCCAAACCACGTCCCCACCGTCAGCCCAACACCAGCAAACCCGGTCCCCAAGAGCCACATCTCCACGTGTTTTGAACCCCTCCAGGGATGGAGACCCCACCACGTCCCTGTGCCACCACTTTCAAGGCTTCACCACTCTTTCCATGAAGGAATCTTTCCCAATATCCAACCTAAACCTCCCCTGATGCAGCCTGAGACCATTTCCTCTCATCCCGTCACTTGGGAGAAGAGCCCAGGACCCATCTCACCACAACCTCCTTTCTGGAGCTGCTCAGAGCGATGAGGTCTCCCCTCAGCCTCTTCTTCTCCAGGATAAACAGCCCCAGGTTCCTCAGCCGCTCCCAGAACCCCTGGGCTCCAGACCCTTCCCAGCTCCGTTTCCTTCTCCAGATGTTCTCCAGCCCCTCAATGTCCCTCTTGGAGTGAGGAGCCCAAAACTGAACCCAGAATTCCAGGTGTGGCCTCACCAGCTCCAAGTCCAGTGGGACAATCCCTTCCCTGCTCCTGCTGGCCACCCCATGGCTGATCCAAGCATGGGTGCTGGTGGCCTTCTTGGCCACCTGGGCCACCGCTGGCTCATGTTCAACCCAGGGATCCTCCAAAATGGGCATTTGGCCCCACGGGGCATCATTGTTGGGTGCCCAAGAGGTGAGTGTCTCCATCCTCTGGGGATGCGGCTTTGTTGGGGTCTGGTGACCCCACAATCACAGGGCACGGCTTCCAGAGCCCCCCAACTCCAACCCACTCCATATGCTCCCGTGTGGACATCCACAGCACGAGCAGCGTCACCCCTTGGAGGAAAAGAGAAACTCCTTCCTTGGCTCCCAAACCTCCTCCTCACCTCTTCGTTCCTCCATGGTAACCCTCTCTTTCACCCTGGACCTGCCAGGAGCTAATTAACTCCGTCTCGTTAGGTGAACCTGGGCAGGACGCTGGGGAATGAGATGAAGATGGGACCAACCTCTCACCCACTGGGGTGTTGGGGGCAGAGCAGTTGGTTTGGGGGCTAAAGGAGAAGATGTGGACATGGCTGAGAACACCAAGAGCTTCCTGGACCTCCTCCAACCCCGTTCAGATCCCCACATCCCACTCATCCCACCTTGGGATGAGGAACCATCTCCTCAAGGAGGTTGGTTTGGGGTCCTACACCAACCCCATCACCCCTGGGGATGTAATTCCTGCTTCAAACCCGTCCCAGTTCACCACCAGCATCCTGTAAGACCTTCTCCTGGGAAGCAACTGCAGGGAAAACCCAGCCAGGCCAGCTCATGAATATTCAACAGGCTGCACCGCCGCCACTTGAATATTCATTAGGGCCGGGCTGTTAATAACGAAGCTCTTAATTGCAAAGGACCAGGCCCGGCATCATGGCTCAGTCGCATGGAGATGATGGGGACGTTGTGGCATCCGTGGTGGTTTGACCTCCCATGGACTCCAGGGATGTGCTGAGAAGGTTGGAGGATGGAGGGACACGTGGACATGGGGCCACGTCCTTGTGGTCTCCCCCCTTGGGGCCTTCCTGCCTCGTCACCTTCACCCCGGCACAAGGATGGGTGCTGGGATGGTGCCATCATGGGGTGATGGAGCCACGTTGTCCCCAACCCCGCTGGGACACGATCGGCAACACCCACCTCAGCACTGCGCACGCAGCTGCCACCACCCCGGCCACAGCTGGAGAACATCTGGCACCAAGGAGGAGTTTGGTTCCTCTCAGTAGCTGCTCTCGGGGACCTGAGTCACTCATCTGTCCCCCCACCAGGGTGCACCCATGGGTGCCGGCACCCCACATCCATGTGTGCACCACATCCTGCGGCACCGATGAGGAGGGTTGGATCCTCCACATGTGAAGGTGCTTCTGTCCCATCCCAACCACAGCCACGTGTCCTCACCACCATGAGGTCTCCAGGACCCCCACCTCCATCCTAGGGATGCCCTGGGAGGGGAGATGCCACCACCCCCATATCTATGTGGCCACCGGTAGCCCCGGACCCCCATGGGTGGGAGGGTGGTGGGACACTGAAGTGAAGCCCAGCACCAAAACTGTCCCCATTCTGGACACCTCGGGGTCCCAGTGTCCCCATCCTGGGTGCCTTGGGGTTCCTCTTGTCCCCATCCTGGGTACCTTGCAGTGTCACTGTCCCCATCCTGGGCACCTTGAGGTTCTTTTTATCCCCATCCCAGGTACCTTGGAGTCCCCTTGTCCCCATCCTGGGTGCCTCGGGGTCCCAGTGTCCCCATCCTGGGTACCTCGGGTTCTCAGTGTCCCCATCCTGGGTACTTTGGGGTTCTCAGTGTCCCCATCCTGGGTACCTTTGAGTCCCAGTGTCCTCATCCTGGGTACCTTGGGGTCCCTGCTGTCCCCACCCTGGGCATCACGGTGTCTCAGTGTCCCCACCCTGAGTACCTTGGGGTTCCTTTTGTCCCCATCCTGGGTACCTTGGGGTCCCTGCTGTCCCCATCCTGGGCACTATGGTGTCCCAGTGTCCCCACCCTGGGTTCCTTGGGGTTCCTTTTGTCCCCACCCTGGTACCTTATGGTCCCAGTGTCCCCACCCTGGGTACCTTGGGGTCCCTGCTGTCCCCATCCTGAGTACATTGGTGTCTCCATGTCCCCACCCTGGGTACCTTGAGGTTCCTTTTGTCCCCACCCTGGGTACCTTGGGGTTCCTCTTGTCCCCATCCTGGGCGTCTTGTGGTCCCAGTGTCCCCACCCTGAGTACCTTGGGGTTCCTCCTGTCCCCACCTTGGGTACCTTGGGGTTCCTCTTGTCCCCATCCTGGGTACTGTGGCACCTCACTTTCCCCATCCTGGGTACCTTGGGGTCCCTGCTGTCCCCATCCTGAGTACCTTGGTGTCTCCGTGTTCCCACCCTGAGTACCTTGGGGTTCCTTTTGTCCCCATCCTGGGCACCTCAGTGTCTCAGTGTCCCCACCCTGGGTACCTTGGGGTCCCTGCTGTCCCCATCCTGAGTACCTTGGTGTCTCCGTGTCCCCCCCCTGAGTACCTTGAGGTTCCTTTTGTCCCCATCCTGGGCATCTTGTGGTCCCAGTGTCCCCACTCTGGGTACCTTAGGGTTCCTCTTGTCCCCATCCTGGGTACGGTGGCACCTCACTTTCCCCATCCTGGGTGCCTTGGTATCTCATTGTCCCCACCCTGGGTACTTTGGGGTTCATGTTGTCCCCATCGTAGGTTCCTTGGAGTCCCAGTGTCCCCACCCTGGGTACCTTGGGGTTCTTTTTGTCCCCACCCTGGGTACCTTGTGGTCTCAGTGCCCCCATCCTGGGCATCTTGTGTTCCTATTGTCCCCATCCTGGGTACCATGGTGTCTCAGTGTCCCCACCCTGGGTACTTTGGGGTCCCTGCTGTCCCCATCCTGAGTACATTGGTGTCTCCGTGTCCCCACCCTGAGTACCTTGAGGTTCCTTTTGTCCCCACCCTGGGTACCTTATGGTCCCAGTGTCCCCATTCTGGGTACCTTGGGGTTCTTTCTGTCCCCATCCTGGGTACCTTGTGGTCCCAGTGCCCCCATCCTGGGCATCTTGTGTTCCTATTGTCCCCATCCTGGGCACCTCGGTGTCTCAGTGTCCCCACCCTGGGTACCTTGGGGTTCCTTTTGTCCCCATCCTGGGTACATTGGTGTCTCCATGTCCCCACCCTGGGTACCCTGTGGCCCCAGTGTCCCCATCCTGGGTACCTTGGGGTCCCTATTGTCCCCACCCTGGGTACCTTATGGTCCCAGTGTCCCCATCCTGGGTTCCTTGGGGTTCCTTTTGTCCCCACCCTGGGCACCATGGTGTCTCAGTGTCCCCACCCTGAGTACCTTGGGGTTCCTTTTGTCCCCATCCTGAGTACTTTGGTGTCTCAGTGTCCCCCACCCTGAGTACCTTGGGGTCCCTGCTGTCCCCATCCTGAGTTCATTGGTGTCTCAGTGTCCCCCACCCTGGGTACCTTGGGGTCCCTGCTGTCCCCATCCTGAGTTCATTGGTGTCTCAGTGTCCCCCACCCTGGGTACCTTGGGGTCCCTGCTGTCCCCATCCTGAGTACATTGGGGGTCCTTTTGTCCCCATCCTGGGTACCTTGGGGTTCATGTTGTCCCCATCGTGGGTTCCTTGGAGTCCCAGTGTCCCCATCCTGGGTACATTGGGGTTCCTTTTGTCCCCACCCTGGGCACCATGGTGTCTCAGTGTCCCCACCCTGGGTACCTTGGGGTTCATGTTGTCCCCATTGTGGGTTCCTTGGAATCCCAGTGTCCCCATCCTGAGTACCTTGGGGTTCCTTTTGTCCCCATCCTGTGTACATTGGGGTCCCTGCTGTCCCCATCCTGAGTACATTGGTGTCTCCGTGTCCCCACCCTGGGTACCTTATGGCCCCAGTGTCCCCATCCTGGGTACCTTGGGGTCCCTGCTGTCCCCACCCTGGGTACCTTATGGTCCCATTGTCCCCACCCTGGGCACCTCGTGTTGCCATTGTCCCCACCCGGGCCACCTCGGTGTCCCAGCATCCCCAGGGTTGGAACACACCCAGGGCAGCTCCTGAAATCCCGGTTCCATCCCCGTGGGATCCCGAAGGCACTTCCCTTTCCCCATCCCCCCACCCCCCCTTTCCTCCCCAGACCGAATCCCCCCCCAACCCCCCCTCCGCAGCTCCTCGGCGCCCCCCCTCGCCCTCACCTGCATCCCGGGGGAACCGGAGGAGAGGAGGAAGAGGAGGAGGCCGGGGAAGAAGCGCATCCTGCAGCCTCGGATCCCGCCGGAATTGCCGGCACCGGAGCCGCAGGCGCTCAGCGCCGCCGCAGCCGCATCCTTCCCCGCCTTTGTCCCCGCTCTACCGACAGCGGCCGCGGGACCGGCCGGGGCGGAACCGAACCGGGAAAGAGCCAGATGGGGCGGGAGGGAACGGGGGAGGCGGCCGAGCATCCTTCCTCCCACCCTAAGCCGGGGACCCGAAGGGATGCTCGGTGCCATCCACGGGGTGCCCGGGTCCTCGCTCCTGTCCCCGGCCCCCCCCCTGGTCCCCATCCCCTCTCCTGTCCTGGATTCCCACCCCCCATCCCCTCTCCTGTCCCGGATTCCCACCCCCCAGTCCCCTCTCCTGTCCCCTCTCTTGTCTCTGGTCCCCTTCTCCCTGTTCCCGGGTCCCCTCTCCCTGTTTTCCAGTCCCCTCTCCTGTACCCCATCCCCTTTCTTGTCTCAGATCCCCTCTCCCTGTCCTTGATCCCCTCTCCTATCCCAGATCCCCTCTCCTATTCCAGATCCCCTCTCCTATCCCCGATCCCCTCTCCTATCCCCGATCCCCTCTCCTATCCCAGATCCCCTCTCCTATCCCAGATCCCCTCTCCTATCCCGGTTCCCCTCTCCCATCCCGGTTCCCCTCTCCTATCCCAGATCCCCTCTCCTATCCCAGATCGCCTCTCCTATCCCAGATCGCCTCTCCTATCCCAGATTCCCTCTCCCATCCCAGATCCCCTCTCCTATCCCGGATCCCCTCTCCCATCCCGGATCCCCTCTCCTATCCCGGATCCCCTCTCCTATCCCAGATTCCCTCTCCTGTCCCCATTCCCCTCTCCCATCCCAGATCCCCTCTCCCATCCCAGATCCCCTCTCCTATCCCAGATCCCCTCTCCCATCCCAGATCCCCTCTCCTATCCCAGATCCCCTCTCCCATCCCGGATCCCCTCTCCTATCCCACATCCCCTCTCCTATCCCAGATCCCCTCTCCTATCCCAGATCCCCTCTCCCATCCCGGATCCCCTCTCCCATCCCGGATCCCCTCTCCTGTCCCCAAGGATGGAGCTTTGGGGCGCGGGATGCAGCCAGGATCCTGCTGGGCTCAGGTCCAGCTGCCACCGATGCTCCACGCACAGCTCCCCATCCTCCCCTCGCAGCCGCCCTGGGGGACCCTCCCCGGTCCCCCCCAAACTGTCCCACGGGGATGCAGCCATGAGTCCCCTCCGGGATTTGGGGCGCACGAGGTGCCGGCAGCGATGGGATTTGCTCCAACCAAATCCACGCGCACAACCGGCCTCGTGCAAATGAGGACACGAGGGCTCAGGGCGCAACGAACCCCCAGTTTTTTTGGGGGGGACACACGGACACAGCCCCCACTTACCAAAGCTGCGCATTTCCATGGAAACCAGCAAGGATTTGGGGTGGGGGACGGCTTCGATACAGTCGGTTTATCGTACAGCCTTGCCCCAACCTCACCGCATCCCCTCTGCTGCCCAGGTGCTGGGGGGCTCCCCTCGCCCCCCCAAGTTTGAGGGGGGTGGGCAAAAGAGGAGATTTAACACCTCCCTACCCTGGCACGATCCGGACCCCGCGGACACTGGGATGGGGCTCGCGGTGTTTGCCGTGCCGAGGGCACGTCCAGTGCTTCACTAAAGGGGTTCTTGGGGAGCGTTGTAGCACCATAGGGTGGGGGTTGGCTCCGACCCCCCCTCTCTACACCAATCTGGGGGGGCCGTACCCTATTTTTCCCCACTGGCGGTATAAATAAGAGGAAGGGATGGCACCATGGCAGCTCCAAGCGGGCAGGAGCCGACGGCACCGCGGCAGCCGCGAGTCCTGAGGATGGCAGAGCAGCTTTGGGGCGCTCTTCTTGGCGTAGGGAACGGCAAAGGGAGCAAAGACCCCACCCCCAAAAAACAAACCCCACGACCCCAAACTGTCCCTTTTTGGGGCCGCGGCTTCAGCCCTTGAAGCAGATGGGTCCCAGCTCAAAGCCAAACTTCTGGTTGGCGTCTCCAAAGTCAACCACGGCCACATCCACCAGCGGCAGCCACTCAAGGCGCGAGGAGGTCACCTCCAGCACCGTCCGCTCCTGGCCGTGGCGTTCCTGAGGGAAGGAGGCAAACGGGGAGTACGGTAGAATCATGGAATTATAGAACACTTTGGGTTGGAAGAGACCTTAAAGATCATCCATTTCCACCTCCCGTCGGATCAGGTTGCTCCAAAGCCCATCCAACCTGGCCTTCAACACCTCCAGGGATGGGGCGGACACAACTTCCTTGGACAACCTCCAGTGTCTCCCCAGTGTCATAGTGAAGAAATTCTTCCTTAGGTCAAGCCTAAATCTGCCGCTCTCCAGTTTACACCCATTCCCTCTCTTCCCATCACTCCAAGCCTTTGGGAACAGCCCCTCTCCAGGTTTCTTGGAGCCCCTTGAAGTACTGGAAGGTCGCTATATGGTCTCCTCAGAACCTTCTCTTCTCCAGGCTGAACGAGCACCAACTCTCAGCCTGGCCTCATAGGGAAGGTTCTCCAGCCCTCGGATCATCCTTGGAGCCTCCTCTGGACCCATTCCAACAGCTCCATCTCCTTCTTCTGGTGAGGATTCCACCCTGGACCCAACCCTCCAGATGAGGTCTCACCAAGAGGAGCAGAGGGGCAGATCCCCACGCGGCTCTGGATGCAGCCCAGGACACGGGGAGGTTCTGGGCCGCGAGCGCTCGTTGCCGCCTCACGTCGAGCTTCTCATCAACCACCACCCCAAGTCCTTCTCCTCAGGGCTGCTCTCCATCCCATCATCCCCCATCCTGGATTGAAACTGCCCCGACCCGAGTGTAGAACCTCGCCCTTGAGGAACCTCCTGAGGGGGGATGCAGGCGTTGCAGAAGAAGATTTGGGGTCCTCGTGGCTTGGGGACTCACCTGGCAGCCATCGTGGAGGGCACGGACAGGAGAAGCCGTGTGGTTGTGCCCCAACTCCTCCTCGTTGGCCCCACGGAAGCGTAGGGCACGGGCGAAGGTGCCGCTGCCCGAATCGTACCAGGCAGCCGCGTTCTGGCAGTTGAGCGTAAAGTTCTGTCGGGCGCTGGCGCTCAGGAGACGCAGGAAGGTCACTTGGGTCACCGGCACAGCGTTCCCGTCCACATCCACGTAGGAGAACTGTTGGGGGGTAGAGGAGAGGACAAGGGCTGAGACACAGACACGGAGCAGAAGTTCTGCCTCTCCGAAGCATGAGCAGCTCCCACCTTCTTGCCCCGTTTGAAGGTGCTGTACCACGTTCCGGGTTTCTCCCTGTTCCAAGCAGCCAGGCGGACCTGGGGGTGATGGAGATGGTGTTGGCGTGAAGCTTCTTCCAAGCCTTGACCCCACGGAGCAGGGGGGACCAGCGAGATCCCACCAACCCCATCACATTCCCGCTGGGTTTGGATGCTCAGATCCTTTCTGTGTCCGCTCGAACTCACAGCCTCAAACTTCTTCTCCGGGAAGAGACAGGTTTCCCCACCGGCTGTGAAGTTGCAGAAGACCCGGAAGGCATCTCGGGAGCATCCCTGGTTGGGATCAATCCAGTACTCACCTGGGAAGGAGGGCAGGAAGGACAGACAGACAGACAACACTCCATCTCCCTCCTGGCTCGGCCAAGGAAACGCCACATGGGTGCTGCCAGGTGGGATGTGAAGTCCCCCCTCCGTCCCTCAGAGGTGGGGTTTGGGGTCTCCTCTCCCTCCCACTGCTCCCCAAAGCCCTCACCGTCCTGGAGGTGCGGGTGGCAAAGCTGCAGCTCTTTGCAGACCCGCGCGGGGCTCTCCGGGGTTCCCAGCGGCCGCCTCAGCTGCTCCACCTCAGTGCGCAGAGAGCTGAGCGATGCGTACACTTCTTCGAGGCCTTCGTAATCTCGGGGGGGTCCCTGTGCCCCCAAAGCTTCTGACAGTGCCCGGCGGTGTCTCCCGGTCCGGCTGGAGGGCAGCGGCTCCAGCAGCTCAGCCGGGCGGCCCTGGGACGGAGAGGGATGGAGAGGAACGGAGAGGAACGGAGAGATGGAAGGGATGGAGGAGGATGGAGAGAGATGGAGAGGAACGGAGAGGAACGGAGAGATGGAAGGGATGGAGAGGGATGGAGAGAGATGGAGAGGAACGGAGAGGAACGGAGAGATGGAAGGGATGGAGAGGGATGGAGAGGGATGGAGAGAGATGGAGAGGAACGGAGAGGAACGGAGAGGAACGGAGAGATGGAAGGGATGGAGGAGGATGGAGAGAGATGGAGAGAGATGGAGGGGTGTGGAGAGGGATGGAGAGATGGAAGGGATGGAGGAGGATGGAGAGAGATGGAGAGGAACGGAGAGGAACGGAGAGATGGAGAGGAACGGAGAGATGGAAGGGATGGAGAGGGATGGAGAGAGATGGAGAGGAACGGAGAGGAACGGAGAGATGGAAGGGATGGAGGAGGATGGAGAGAGATGGAGAGGGATGGAGGGGTGTGGAGAGGGATGGAGAGATGGAAGGGATGGAGGAGGATGGAGAGAGATGGAGAGGAACGGAGAGGAACGGAGAGATGGAGAGGAACGGAGAGATGGAAGGGATGGAGAGGGATGGAGAGAGATGGAGAGGAACGGAGAGGAATGGAGAGATGGAGAGGAATGGAGAAGGATGGAGAGAGATGGAGAGGGATGGAGAGGGGTGGAGAGGGATGGAAGGGATGGAGGAGGATGGAGAGGAACAGAGAGGGGTAGAGGGGGATGGAGAGGGATGGAGAGAGATGGAGAGGTGTGGAGAGGGATGGAAGGGATGGAGAAGGATGGAGAGGGATGGAGAGGGATGGAGAGGGATAGAAGGGATGGAGAGGGATGGAAGGGATGGAGAGGGATGGAAGGGATGGAGAGAGATGGAGAGGGATGGAGAGAGATGGAGAGGGATGGAGAGGAACGGAGAGGAACGGAGAGATGGAAGGGATGGAGGAGGATGGAGAGAGATGGAGAGGGATGGAGAGAGATGGAAAGGGATGGAGGGGTGTGGAGAGGGATGGAAGGGATGGAAAGGATGGAGAAGGATGGAAGGGATGGAGAGGGATGGAGAAGGATGGAGGGGGATGGAGAGGGATGGAAGGGATGGAGAGGGATGGAGAAGGATGGAGAGGGATGGAAGGGATGGCAGGAATGGAGAGGGATGGAAGGGATGGAGAGGGATGGAGAGGGATGGAGAGGGATGGAAGGGATGGAGAAGGATGGCAGGAATGGAGAGGGATGGAAGGGATGGAAGGGAGGGAGAGGGATGGAAGGGTGAGAGCAGCAAGAAGTGGGGGCCTGGGGACACCGGAGCCCTTGTGGAAGAGGACATGACTGATGTCCATGCAGAGCATCCCTTACTCACCGGTGGCCCTGGGGGACCAGGGGGCCCTGTGTCACCTCGAGGACCCAGAGCGCCCTGCAAAAGAAGATGACTCAGCGCCACCGCCTGCGCTGGGTGCAGAGAATCCTGGAATGGTTTGGGTTGGAAGGGACCTCAAAACCCATTCAGTTCCACCTCTGCCATGGGCAGGGACACCTCCCACTGGATGTGGTTGCTCCAAGCCCCATCCAACCTGGCTTTGAACACCTCCAGGGATGGAGCAGCCACCACTGCTCTGGGCAACCTGAGCCTCCCCACCCTCACAGGAGAACATTTCTCCTGAAGATCTCATCTCAATCTCCATCTTTCAGCTCAAAATCGTTCCCCTCGTCCTATCCCTGCACTCCCTGATCCAGAGCCCCTCCCCAGCTTCCCTGGAGCTCCTTTCCATCCTGGAAGCTGCTCTAAGGTCTCCTTGGAGCCTTCTCCAGGCTGAACAACCCAACGCTCAGCCTCTCCTCGTACAGGAGGTTCTCCAGCTCTCCCATCATCTCCATGGCCTCCTCTGGCCTCACTCCACCATCTCCATGTCCTCCCTCTGCTGAGGACTCCAGAATTGGACCCAGGGCTCCGGGTTTGGTCTCTCCAGAATGGAACAGAGAGGCAAAATCCCTCCCTTGTCCTTCTGGTCCCACGGCTTTGGATGCAGCTCAGGATACGTTTGGGCTTTCTGGGCTGCGAGTGCACTTTGGTGGCTCCTGTGGAGCTTCTCCTCCCTCAGCACCCCAAGTCCTTCTCCTCAGGGCTGCTCCCAATCCATCCTCTGCTCCATCTGTATCTGTTTAGGTTTCCCCTGACCCAGCTGCAGGACTTTGCTGTTGTTGAACCTCATGAGTTTCTCGTGGTTCCACCTCTCCAGGTCCCTTCTGGACCCCTCCAGGTTCTCCCCTGGGAGCACACCGGGGGCTGCCCCCCATTCTCACCCCACCGCAGCACTCACCGGTGAACCTTTGGAGCCCTTCTGGCCCAAGGGTCCCTGTGAGGAAGAGAAGAGAGGAGTGGGATGCTCACCAGGCACGTGGTGATCCCACAGCTCCTACACCCAACCCCTCCGTGGGGCTCAGGGTCCCCCCCTGCCCCTCTCACTCTCCTGGGGGGGCTCCAAGTGAGCTGTGGGTGGGCAGAAGATCCTTAGATACTCACCGAGAGCCCGGGAGGACCAGGAGGACCAGTGGGGCCCATGGGACCAGCCGGACCCTGTCGGTAGAGACATCATCAACCCCACGCTTGAAGAACCCTTCTACCTCATCTCCCCCGACGTTCACCCAACCCCTGAGCTCAGGGGAGACCCCAAACACTCACAGGGTCTCCTTTGGGTCCTGGGGGGCCTTGGATGCCTGGGAGACCCTGGTCTCCTTTCTCTCCCATCTCTCCTGGAGGTCCAATGAGCCCAATGAGTCCAGCGTGGCCCTGGGGGTTGAAGGACACCATCAGGGAGATGCTTTTGGCGATGACTTTAGGGTGAGGGACTCCAGCGTCTTGGACCTCATCTCACCTTATCTCCCTTGTGGCCGGGGTCTCCCTTGAGGCCGGGCAAACCCAGAGGACCCTGCAAGAGGCCAAGAGGGCATCACACATCCCAAGCCATTCCCAGCTTGGATCACCCAGGGCTTGCTCATCTTGACTTACCATGGGACCGGGTGGTCCCGCTTGGCCTGGAGCCCCCAGGAGACCTTGTTCACCCTGGAAGAGACTCAGTGTGGAAGAAGGATCTGGGGTTCAGCCCCCCTAAAACACTTCAGGGGAGGCTCTGAGGCTGTGACACCTCAAGCTACAGCCATGGAGACCGAGGGTATGAACCCCATCCGGCTTCGAGGACACAAGGAGCCCCACACCAGCGTAGAATCATGGAATGGTTGGGTGGGAAGGGGCCTCAAAGCCCATCCAGTTCCACCCTCTGCCATGGGCAGGGACACCTCCCACTGGATCAGGGGCTCCAAGCCCCATCCAACGTGGCCTTCAACACCTCCAGGGATGGAGCAGCCACCGCTTCTCGGGACAACCTGGGCCTCCCCACCCTCACAGGAGAACATTTCTCTCCAAGATCTCATCTCAACCTCTTCTCTTTCAGCCCAAAACCGTTCCTCTCATCCTGTCACCACGGCAAAACGTCCCTCCTTAGCTTTCCTGGAGCCCCTTCCATCCTGGAAGCTGCTGGAAGGTCTTCCCAGAGCCTTCTCCAGTTGAGCAGCCCCCACTCTCCCAGCCTTGTCCTTGGATGGGAGGTTCTCCAGCCCTCGCATCATCTCCGTGGCCTCGTTTGGCCTCGCTCCACCAGCTCCATGTCCTCCCTCTGCTGAGAACTCCAGAACTGGACGTGGGGCTCCAGGTTTGGTCTCCCCCAAAGCGGAGCAGAGGGGCAGAATCCCCTCCACCACCCGCTGGTCCCACGGCTTTGGATGCAGCTCAGGACACGGTTGGATTTTCCAGGCTGTGAGCACATTGTGCCACCTCCTGTCCAGCTCCTCATCCCTCAAGTCCTCCTCCTCAGGGCTTCTCCCAGTCCATTCTCCACCCAACGCTTGGGATTGCCCCAATCCTGGTGCAGGACCTTGGCCTTGTTGAACCTCATGAAGAATGGGAACATCCTTCCCGGAGCCTCCAACTTACCGCAGGGCCGGGAATCCCACGCAGTCCTTCGGAGCCCGGCTGTCCCGGTGGTCCCTGTGCCCCAACAGGTCCCATCTTTCCAGGTGGCCCCTCCGTGCCAGGTTGTCCCTGAGGACAGGAGGACAGGGAGGGCTGAGGCTGGTGCTCCTCAGGATGTGGTCCCACCTCTCTGGGGGTGGATCGTGATCCTGGCGGAGGCTTCTGGAGGGAGAAGTGCTTTGGGGAATCCCAACCACTGCTCACCTTGGCACCTTTCTCACCCTGACGTCCCTCACGTCCCATCAGTCCCACAGGTCCCTGGAGGAGAAGACAGAGATATCAGGAGATGTGTGTTGGTCTCATCGCCAGTCCGACTTATAGAACCATGGAATGGTTGGGTTGGAAGGGACCTCAAAGCCCACCCAGGTCCAACCTCCTGCCATGGGCAGGGACACCTCCCACTGGATCAGGGGCTCCAAACCCCATCCAACGTGGCCTTCAACACCTCCAGGGATGGAGCAGCCACCATTGCCCTGGGCCAGGGCCTCCCCACCCTCACAGGGGAACATTTCTCCCCAAGATCTCATCTCGATCTCCCCTCTTCCAGCTCAAAACCATCCTCCTCATCCAATCCCAGTCCTCCCTGATCCACAGCTTTCCTGGAGCCTCTTTTCTTCACCCTATGTTGTCCCTTTCCATCCCATCATCGTCCTTTCCCTACTCACCCTCCGGCCGGGGGGACCTGGAGGACCCGGTTCCCCTGATGCTCCTGGTGGACCCTGAAAGGAACTCAGTGGGAGTCTGGGATGAGGAAAGAGTCCCACAGCCAGGACTGAGGGAAGCGTGGAGGGCAAGGGACGTGTAAGAGCACCAGGACGCCGCTCAACCTCCTCAAACCCACCATCCCAGCGAGGTCCCACCAGGAAAGAGCCTCCCAACTGCTCCACTCACCGGCAATCCGGGATCCCCACTGTCACCTTTCTCTCCAGCAGCTCCATCCAGACCCTGTGACACACAGAAGGGTGAGCAACCACCTAATGGGACCCTCAACCCACCCTCAGGACACCGGGAAGGACCGGTGAGGTGGAGGAGGAAGACAATCATAGCATCTTGGCGCTTCCCAAGCCCATCACCACCACCCCAGGGTGACACTGGGGCACGTGGGGTGGGTGAGGGGTGAGCAGGGACTACTCACCGGCATGCCGGGGTCTCCAGGAGGACCAGGGTCACCAGGGAAGCCAATGGGACCCTGCAGAGAGAGGTGAACATGAGCGTGGGATGGAGAAGGAGCCCCAGACCTTCTGCGTGGTGGGAAAGCAGAGGCAGGGGGATAAGGTGGGGCTCAAGGCAGAGTCCTCCCACCGCTCCGGGCTCGATCCTCCTCTTACCAAGTTGCCTTTGGCTCCATCGTCTCCTGGAGGACCCTTCTTGCCAGGGGGTCCAGCTGTTCCCGGCTGACCCGCGTCTCCTTTCTCCCCCATGTCTCCCTTCACACCCTGCAGAGGAATCATGGAATGGGTTGGGTTGGAAGGGACCTCAAAGCCCATCCAGTTCCACCTCCTGCCATGGGCAGGGACACCTCCCACCGGATCAGGGGCTCCAAGCCCCATCCAACCTGGCCTTCAACCCCTCCAGGGATGGGGAAGCCACCACTTCTCTGGGCAATCGGGTCCAGGGCTTCCCCACCCTCACAGGAGAACGTTTCTCCCCAAGATCTCATCTCAATCTCCCCTCTTTCACCTTAAAACCGTTCCCCGCATCCTATCCCTGCACTCCTTGATCAAAATCCCCTCCCCAGCTTTCCTGGAGCCCCTTTCCATGCTGGAAGCTGCTCTAAGGTCTCCTCGGAGCCTTCTCTTCTCCAGGTTGAACAACCCCAACTCTCAGCCTCTCCTTGGACGGGAGGTTCTCCAGCCCTCACATCATCTCCGTGGCCTCCTCTGGCTTCACTCCAACAGCTCCGTGTCCTTCCCGTGTTGAGGACTCCAGAACTGGACGCAGGGTCCAAGTTTGTTCCCACCAGAGGGGCAGAATCCCCTCCATCACCTGCTGGTCCCACGGCTTTGAGTGAAGCCCAGGATGATGTTGGATTTCTGGGCTCTGAGCGTGTTTCTCCGGCTCCCCAGGACCTCTGCCCATGCTTTCTGCAGGATTTGGCCCCTCTCTCTTTTTCTTGCCCCTAAAGTTCCCCTCTGCGACACTCACGGGTGGTCCAGGCTCCCCTGGGTCTCCAGGATCTCCTGCTTCTCCTGGTTCACCCTGGGCGAGAAGAAAGCAACGGGGCAGATGCTGTCGGGTGCTGAGCGGTGCGAGCAGCTCTGCGCCAGCCCCAGAATCCAAACTGAGCCCCACGGTGCCCTCCCAAATGCGTTCTCACCTTTTCTCCCACGGGTCCTGGTTGTCCCACACCACCCGGCATTCCTGGGGGGCCCTAAAGAGAAGAAGATGGGGGGCACTAAGGTTTTGGGCAGCTCGTGCTCCTCAGAAGCCCCCGCTGAGAACCCCCGGGGATGTTCTCACCTCAGCACCACTGGGTCCCTGCGGTCCACGAGGTCCTGGAGCGCCGGGAGGACCCTGTGGGAAGCACGGAGAGGGGTCAGTGTGGACAAGGCGGCTCCCATGGGAGAAGAAGACTGTGGGAAGCTGGAGGTGGAGCAGGAAGAGGCGGAGGAGGAGCTTTGGGAGGGAAGAACTGCAAGATTTCCTTACCATGGGGCCAACGTCTCCGTTCTCGCCCTTCTCGCCCGGTGGGCCCGGCATGCCCTGCGGGAATCATAGAATCACCAGGTTGGAGAAGACCTCTTGGATCATTGAGTCCAACCATTCCTATCTGCCTCTAAACCTGAGCACCTCCTCTACCCATCTCTTGAACACCTCCAGGGATGGCGACTCCACCA
The DNA here is from genome assembly GCF_017976375.1 of Cuculus canorus. NCBI lineage: Eukaryota > Metazoa > Chordata > Aves > Cuculiformes > Cuculidae > Cuculus > Cuculus canorus. The sequence goes on from NC_071430.1 coordinate 277,152, forward strand.
CCTCCCTGGGTGGCCTCTGCCAGGGCCTGATGACCCTTTTGGTGAAGAATTTCATCCTGATGTCCAGTTTGAACCTCCTCTGGTGCGGCTTGAGGCCATTCCCCCTTCTCCTATCACTTGGGAGAAGAGGTCAGCACTCACCAACAACCTCCTTTCAGGTGTTTGTAGAGAGCAATAAGGTCTCCCCTCAGCCTCCTCTTCTCCAGGCTGAACACCCCCAGCTCTCTCAGCCGCTCCTCGTCAGACGTTCTCCAGCCCCTCACCAGCTTCGTTGCTCTTCTCTGGACACACTCCAGAGCCTCAACATCCTTCTTGGAGTGAAGGACCCAAAACTGAATACAGTATTCAAGGTGCGGTCTCACCAGTGCCGAGTCCAGGGGCAGAAGAACCTCCCTGGACCTGCTGGCCATGCTGTTCCTGATCCAAGCCAAGATGCCATTGGCCTTCTTGGCCACATTGATGGCTGACTATGGATGGACACGATGATCCAAGAGGTCTTTTCCAACCTGGTGAATCTATGATTCACATTCAATTGGGTATCAATCAACGCCCCCAGGCCCTTCTCCTCCAGGAGCTTTCTAGCCACTCTTCCCCTAGTCTGTAGCTGCACAGGGTTGTTGTGCCCCAAATGCAGGACCCGGCGTTTGGCCTGGTTGAACCTCATCCCACTGACCTCAGCCCATCAATCCAGCCTGTTCAGGTCCCTTTGCAGAGCCCCCCTACCCTTCAGCAGATTGACACTTCCTCCCAGCTTAGTGTCATCTGCAAACTTGCTGAGGGTGCACTCAAAGCCTTCATCCAGGTCATTGATAAAGATATTGAAGAGGACCCAGCACTGAGCCCTGAGGACACCACCGGTGGTGGGCCTCCAGCTGGAGGCCACGAGCCTTTACGAACAGCCCTTCTCCTGCTTTTTTGGAGCCCTTTCAGGTACTGGAAGGTCGCTCTGAGGTCTCCTCGGGGCCTTCTCCAGGCTGAACAACCCCAACTCTCTCAGCCTGTCCTCATACGGGAGGTTCTTCAACCCTCCGATCATCTTCGTAGCCTCCTCTGGACCCGTTCCAACAGCTCCATCTCCTCCTTACGTTGAGGATTCCAGAACTGGACGCAGTCTTCCAGATAGGGTCTCACCAGAGAGGAATAGAGGGGCAGAATCCCCCTCTCTCAACAGTGCCAAAGGCTTTCCTGAAGTCCAAGAAGACTCCATCCACAGCCTTTCCCACCTCCAGTAAAGGTGTCACCTTGTTGTAGAAGGCGCTCGGGTTAGAACCATGGAACCATAGAATAGTTTGGGTTGGAAGGGACCTTAGAAATCACCTCGTTCCAACCCCCCTTCCACGGGCAGGGACATCCCACTGGATCGGGCTGCCCAAGGTCCGTCGAGGTTCGTTTGGTGGGATTTGTTTCCTCCTGTCCCATCGGATCCCATCCCACCTTACCTGCAGCCCAGGGGGGCCACTGAGGCCAAGGTGACCCCGTGATCCTTCATCTCCTTTCTGCCCAAACATTCCCTGCTGCCCGCGGCGTCCCGGCTCCCCGTCGGCTCCCTGCGAACGAAGGGGTTGGGATCAGCACCTCCTGCCCCACAAAGACCCCAAAGCCTTGGGGTGGAAGTGCAGGAGAAGGAGTGAAATGAGGTGGGAAGGGCACTCAGAAGGTCCTCACCGCAGGGCCGGGGTGCCCGATGGGTCCCTGGATTCCTGTTGGTCCTGGGGGGCCCTGTGTGGGACAGGAGAACCCTGAGGGTCAGAGCAGCTCCCAAACAATCAGAGAATGGTTTGGGTTGGAAGGGACCTTAAAGCTCATCCAGTTCCACCTCCTGCCGTGGGGACACCTCCCATTGGATCAGGAACTCAAAGCCCCATCCAACCTGGCCTTCAACACCTCCAGGGATGGGGCAGCCACAGCTTCCTTGGACAACCTGTTGCGGTGTCTCACCTCCCTCATGGTGAAATTCTTCCTAATGTCCAGCCTAAATCTGCCCCTCTCCAGTTTACACCCGTTCCCCTTCATCCCATCACTCCAAGCCTTTGGGAACAGCCCTTCTCCAGCTTTCTTGGAGACCCTTCAACTACTGGAAGGTCTCTATAAGGTCTCCTGGGAGCCTTCTCCAGGCTGACCGAGCCCAACTCTCAGCCCGGCCTCGGGCGGGAGGTTCTGCAGCCCTCGGATCATCCTTGGAGCCTCCTCTGGGTCCGTTCCAACAGCTCCATCTCCTTCTTCGGGTGAGGATTCCAGACCTGGACCCAACCCTCCAGATGAGGTCTCACCAAGAGGACCAGAGGGGCAGATCCCCACGTGGCTCTGGATGCAGCCCGGGACACGGGGGGGTTCTGGGCCGCGAGCGCTCGTTGTCGCCTCACGTCGAGCTTCTCCTCGTCCCACCCCAAGTCCTTCTCCTCAGGGCTGCTCTCCATCCCATCATCCCCCATCCTGGATGGAAACCGCCCCGACCCAGGGGTAGGACCTTGCCCGTGGCCTTGAGGAACCTCCTGAGGTTCTCCAGCCCCACTTCTCCATCCAGAGGTCCCTCTGGATGACATTCCATCCTTCTGCTGTGGTGACTACACCACTCATCATGGTGTTACCAACATCTCCCACCTCCTTCCTGTTGCATCCAGAGCTGCTCTGCCGCTCGGAAGGCGCTCAGGGACACGGTTTAGTGGCAGATAGGAATGCTTGGACTCGATGACCCAAGAGGTCTTCTCCAACCTGGTGATTCTACGACCCCTGCCCCAAGCAGAGCATCTCCTGGGCACTCACCGCATCGCCTTTGTCGCCTTTGCTGCCTTTCTGGCCGGGAATTCCCATCTCACCCTGCAGCAAAGGGAAAGCGCTGAGAGAGGAGGGAACGCCGGCGGTCGGGAAAAGCTGCCACCGCTTGGAAACCACCGCTTGGAAACCACCGGCCAAGCAACCACCAAGCTGCCACCACCTTGGACATGGTGCCAAGGAACTCTGCCAGACCCAACAGCCTGCGGCCAACCACGAATCCCCCGTCCCAGGAGGCCAGAGGGGAAAACCACCCATCCTGGAGGTCTCAAAGCCTCGGAACGTGCTCTCTACGAGGAGAATCGTTCATGCTCTCCATGAGTTGGAGAGCAGGAAGGATCTACAGAGGGATTGGGACAAGGTGGAACCATGAGTTGGAGAGCAGGAAGGATCTACAGAGGGATTGGGACAAGGTGGAACCATCAGTTGGAGAGCAGGAAGGATCTACAGAGGGATTGGGACAAGGTGGATCCATGGGTTGGAGAGCAGGAAGGATCTACAGAGGGATTGGGACAAGGTGGAACCATCAGTTGGAGAGCAGGAAGGATCTACAGAGGGATCGGGACAAGGTGGAACCATCAGTTGGAGAGCAGGAAGGGTCTACAGAGGGATCGGGACAAGGTGGATCCATGAGTTGGAGAGCAGGAAGGATCTACAGAGGGATTGGGACAAGGTGGATCCATGAGTTGGAGAGCAGGAAGGATCTACAGAGGGATTGTGACAAGGTGGATCCATGAGTTGGAGAGCAGGAAGGATCTACAGAGGGATTGGGACAAGGTGGATCCATGAGTTGGAGAGCAGGAAGGATCTACAGAGGGATTGGGACAAGGTGGATCCATGGGCTGGAGAGCAGGAAGGATCTACAGAGGGATTGGGACAAGGTGGATCCATCGGTTGGAGAGCAGGAAGGATCTACAGAGGGATTGGGACAAGGTGGATCCATCGGTTGGAGAGCAGGAAGGATCTACAGAGGGATTGGGACAAGGTGGAACCATCAGTTGGAGAGCAGGAAGGGTCTACAGAGGGATTGGGACAAGGTGGAACCATCAGTTGGAAAGCAGGAAGGATCTACAGAGGGATTGGGATAAGGTGGAACCATGGGTTGGAGAGCAGGAAGGGTCTACAGAGGGATTGGGACAAGGTGGAACCATCAGTTGGAAAGCAGGAAGGATCTACAGAGGGATTGGGATAAGGTGGAACCATCAGTTGGAGAGCAGGAAGGATCTACAGAGGGATTGGGACAAGGTGGAACCATCAGTTGGAGAGCAGGGAGGATCTACAGAGGGATTGGGACAAGGTGTATCCATCAGTTGGAGAGCATGAAGGATCTACAGAGGGATTGGGACAAGGTGGATCCATCAGTTGGAGAGCAGGAAGGATCTACAGAGGGATTGGGACAAGGTGGAACCGTCAGTTGGAGAGCAGGAAGGATCTACAGAGGGATTGGGACAAGGTGGATCCATCAGTTGGAGAGCAGGAAGGATCTACAGAGGGATTGGGACAAGGTGGATCCATGGGTTGGAGAGCAGGAAGGATCTACAGAGGGATTGGGACAAGGTGGATCCATGGGTTGGAGAGCAGGAAGGGTCTACAGAGGGATTGGGACAAGGTGGAACCAATCTCTCTACGAGGAGAGTCGTTCCCACCACCCATCCCAGAGGTCTCAAAGCCTTGGAACATGCCCTCTACGAGGAGATTCGTCCCCACCACCCATCCTGGAGGTCTCAAAGCCTTGGAACATGTCCTCTACGAGGAGATTCATCTCCACCACCCATCCCAGGGGGCATTCCTTGGGTTGTTGGGAGTGGAGCAACAAGGAGGCACGGCTGAAGATGGTTTGGGTCCTTCTGATTTACCTTGTCCCCATCTTCTCCAGCAGGACCAGGAGGACCGGTGGGACCCGGCAGCCCCCCAGGACCTTGGATCCCATCCTGCCCAGCTGGACCCATAGGACCTTGTTCACCCTGTGGGAAGGAGGTGAAAACGGGGTTGGCCGGGACCCACAGGAGAAACAAGGGGTCACAGAGGTGCCCCACACCTCCTGCTTCACCCCACACATCTTCTCGGCACCTACCGGGGAGCCTTTCTCACCAGCAGGACCGGGGGGACCCTGTGCACCCCCCCGTCCTGGCAATCCGATGCTTCCAGCAGCTCCCGTGGGGCCTCGCTCTCCAGGAGAACCCTGGGGAGAAGAGAGAGAGATGGGATGGAGAGAAGAAAGCAGAGGAATGAAGAAGGCCCTGGTGGACTTCCTTCTCCCAGAAGTAACCTCTATCAACCAGAACTTTAAGCAGGATGAGCAGAAATATTCCAAGGGAGGCCCCAAAACTCCAGGTCACCCCACAAACGTCACCATGCTTCGTACTCACCGTGGGTCCAGGAGGACCAGGAGGACCTTCCCCACCTTTCAGCCCAGGTGGACCCTGTTGGAAAGTAGGGAAAAGGGTTAGGAAGGACCTTACTCCTCTCTCCCAGGTTCATAAGAGGGTGGTTTCAAGGCTGGATGAGCACCGACCGTCTCTCCAGGTGCTCCTCGGGTGCCGGGAAAGCCATGGACACCTGGTGGGCCGTTCTTTCCAGGGATTCCAGCAGGACCAGGGTCACCCTGCGAGGTGCAAAGAACCAAGAAGGCGGTTCTCCTTCAGCCCTACCAAGCCCAGGAGAGCCCTCGCGCCCCAAGGAGCTCCAAAGGGTCCCCATCGCGCTTGGCTCAGGCTTTTGGTGGTCCCGGTGAGCACTCAGACCCTTGAAGAACCTCCTACCTTGGCTCCTTCTCGGCCAGCAGCTCCAGGCAAGCCCTGTTCTCCAGGAGGACCAGGGGGACCTGGGTGCCCCCTTTCTCCCACGGGTCCCGTCTCACCAGATTTCCCCTGCAGGAGGAAGACCAGGAGATGTTTCTTTTGGGGGTCCCACCAAGCTCCTATCCACACAAACCCCTCCTGCTTCCGTGCCCACCACTCACTTGAGGTCCCACCACTCCCGTGGGACCAGGAGGTCCGGTTTTGCCATGAAATCCCTGCGGAGAAGAGAGAGATCAATGCTGGGAACTGCCCGGCGTCCCCATCCCAGGAAAAGGCAAAGAGAAGACCCACCGGCTCACCACGCTGTCCTGGATGTCCCGGCAAACCGTCCTTCCCGACGGGACCCTGGGGCAGGAGGAACGGGGTGAGGAACACGCTCAGTTCTCTGCTCCACTGCCCACGTCCCACCAGAGGAGGAGGTTCTGCCCCCCAAAACAAATCCATCACCACTCACAGGGGGTCCTTTCGCTCCTGGGTGGCCGTTGGGACCCTGAGGACCTCGGGGACCCTGCGGGAGGGAGAGAAAAATCCGCTGTGAGTGGAAGAAGGGCTTTTCCCACGGCCCCAGAGGACCCAGACCTTCTCCCCATGGCCAGCGTCTCGTTTTCTCCGCGCTCCATCCCTTCCCCAGGGATCAGCGTTGGGGTCAGTCCCGTTTAATCTCTTTATCCACCATCTGGAGGAGGAGGTCGAGCGCTTCCTTAGGGAGTTGGGAGAGGACAACCAAGTGGGTGGGAGGGTGGAAGTGTTGGAGGGTGGGAAAGCTCTGCAGAGGGATTGGGACGAGGTGGATCCATCAGTTGGAGAGCAGGAAGGATCTACAGAGGGATCGGGACAAGGTGGATCCATGAGTTGGAGAGCAGGAAGGATCTACAGAGGGATCGGGACAAGGTGGAACCATCCGTTGGAGAGCAGGAAGGGTCTACAGAGGGATTGGGATAAGGTGGATCCATGAGTTGGAGAGCAGGAAGGGTCTACAGAGGGATTGGGACAAGGTGGATCCATCAGTTGGAGAGCAGGAAGGGTCTACAGAGGGATTGGGACAAGGTGGATCCATGAGTTGGAGAGCAGGAAGGGTCTACAGAGGGATTGGGACAAGGTGGATCCATGAGTTGGAGAGCAGGAAAGGTCTACAGAGGGATTGGGACAAGGTGGAACCATCAGTTGGAGAGCAGGAAGGGTCTACAGAGGGATTGGGACAAGGTGGATCCATGAGTTGGAGAGCAGGAAGGGTCTACAGAGGGATTGGGACAAGGTGGATCCATGAGTTGGAGAGCAGGAAAGGTCTACAGAGGGATTGGGACAAGGTGGATCCATGAGTTGGAGAGCAGGAAGGGTCTACAGAGGGATTGGGACAAGGTGGATCCATGAGTTGGAGAGCAGGAAGGGTCTACAGAGGGATTGGGACAAGGTGGATCCATGAGTTGGAGAGCAGGAAAGGTCTACAGAGGGATTGGGACAAGGTGGATCCATGAGTTGGAGAGCAGGAAGGGTCTACAGAGGGATTGGGACAAGGTGGATCCATGAGTTGGAGAGCAGGAAGGGTCTACAGAGGGATTGGGACAAGGTGGAACCATCAGTTGGAGAGCAGGAAGGATCTACAGAGGGATTGGGACAAGGTGGATCCATCAGTTGGAGAGCAGGAAGGATCTACAGAGGGATTGGGACAAGGTGGAACCATCAGTTGGAGAGCAGGAAGGATCTACAGAGGGATTGGGACAAGGTGGATCCATCAGTTGGAGAGCAGGAAGGATCTACAGAGGGATCGGGACAAGGTGGATCCATCAGTTGGAGAGCAGGAAGGATCTACAGGGGGATTGGGACAAGGTGGATCCATGAGTTGGAGAGCAGGAAGGGTCTACAGAGGGATTGGGACAAGGTGGATCCATGAGTTGGAGAGCAGGAAGGGTCTACAGAGGGATCGGGACATGGTGGAACCATGAGTTGGAGAGCAGGAAGGGTCTACAGAGGGATTGGGACAAGGTGGATCCATCAGTTGGAGATCAGGAAGGGTCTATAGAGGAATTGGGACAAGGTGGATCCATGAGTTGGAGAGCAGGAAAGGTCTACAGGGGGATCGGGACACGGTGGAACCATCGGTTGGAGAGCAGGAAGGATCTACAGAGGGATTGGGACAAGGTGGAACCATGGATGGAGAGCAGGAAGGATCTACAGAGGGATTGGGACAAGGTGGAACCATCAGTTGGAGAGCAGGAAGGGTCTACAGAGGGATTGGGATAAGGTGGAACCATCAGTTGGAGAGCAGGAAGGATCTACAGAGGGATCGGGACATGGTGGATCCATCAGTTGGAGAGCAGGAAGGATCTACAGAGGGATTGGGACAAGGTGGATCCATGAGTTGGAGAGCAGGAAGGGTCTACAGAGGGATTGGGACATGGTGGAACCATCAGTTGGAGAGCAGGAAGGGTCTACAGAGGGATTGGGACATGGTGGAACCATCAGTTGGAGAGCAGGAAGGGTCTACAGAGGGATTGGGACATGGTGGAACCATCAGTTGGAGAGCAGGAAGGATCTACAGAGGGATTGGGACAAGGTGGAACCATCAGTTGGAGAGCAGGAAGGGTCTACAGAGGGATTGGGACAAGGTGGAACCATCAGTTGGAGATCAGGAAGGATCTACAGAGGGATTGGGACAAGGTGGATCCATCGGTTGGAGAGCAGGAAGGATCTACAGAGGGATCGGGACAAGGTGGATCCATCAGTTGGAGAGCAGGAAGGGTCTACAGAGGGATCGGGACAAGGTGGATCCATCAGTTGGAGAGCAGGAAGGGTCTACAGAGGGATCCCTGGAGGGCTCCAAAAAGCATGGAGATGTGGCTCTTGGGGACACGGTTTGGTGGGCTGGAGGTGGTGGGCTGATGGTTGGACTGGATGAGCTTCAAGGGCTGTCGCAACCCGAATGATTCCATGATTCTCAGGTTCTCCAAGCGCCGCCGCAGGGCGACGTTCCTCTGTGCATGGACCACCTCCATCTCACCTTCTCTCCCACCGCTCCAGGAGCTCCATCGTGGCCAGGATCTCCCTGGGGAGGTGGGAACGGGGCTGAGGACCACAGCAAAGACCCCCTCTCCACCACCCCACATCATCAGCACCCACGGCCGTGGGGCACCGAGTCCAGCGGGGATGTGGGGAGATGAAGGACAGCAGAGACCCACCTTGGAGGTTCTCACCTACCTTCGGACCAGGCTGCCCGGTGGGACCAGGAAGACCTCGCTCTCCTGGGAGACCCTGCGGAGGCGGGAGGGGAAGAGGGGGGTGAGAAGGTGTGGGGCAGAGAGAGGGGTGAGGAGATGTGGGGCAGAGAATGGGATGAGGAGATGTGGGATGAGGAGATGTGGGGCACGGAATGAGATGAGGAGGATGGGATGAGGAGATGTGGGGCAGGGAATGAGATGAGGAGGTGTGGGATGAGGAGATGTGGGGCAGGGAATGAGATGAGGAGGTGTGGGATGAGGAGATGTGGGGCAGGGAATGAGATGAGGAGGTGTGGGATGAGGAGATGTGGGGCACGGAATGGGATGAGGAGGATGGGATGAGGAGATGTGGGGCAGGGAATGAGATGAGGAGGATGGGATGAGGAGATGTGGGGCAGGGAATGGGATGAGGAGGATGGGATGAGGAGATGTGGGGCAGGGAATGAGATGAGGAGGATGGGATAAGGAGATGTGGGGCAGGGAATGAGATGAGGAGGATGGGATGAGGAGATGTGGGGCAGGGAATGAGATGAGGAGGATGGGATGAGGAGATGTGGGGCACGGAATGAGATGAGGAGGATGGGATGAGGAGATGTGGGGCAGGGAATGAGATGAGGAGGTGTGGGATGAGGAGATGTGGGGCAGGGAATGGGATGAGGAGGATGGGATGAGGAGATGTGGGGCACGGAATGAGATGAGGAGGTGTGGGATGAGGAGATGTGGGGCACGGAATGAGATGAGGAGGTGTGGGATGAGGAGATGTGGGGCAGGGAATGAGATGAGGAGGATGGGATGAGGAGATGTGGGGCAGGGAATGAGATGAGGAGGTGTGGGATGAGGAGATGTGGGGCACGGAATGAGATGAGGAGGATGGGATGAGGAGATGTGGGGCAGGGAATGAGATGAGGAGGATGGGATGAGGAGATGTGGGGCAGGGAATGAGATGAGGAGGATGGGATGAGGAGATGTGGGGCACGGAATGAGATGAGGAGGTGTGGGGTGAGGAGATGTGGGGCAGGGAATGAGATGAGGAGGTGTGGGATGAGGAGATGTGGGGCAGGGAATGAGATGAGGAGGTGTGGGGTGAGGAGATGTGGGGCAGGGAATGAGATGAGGAGGATGGGATGAGGAGATGTGGGGCAGGGAATGAGATGAGGAGGATGGGATGAGGAGATGTGGGGCAGGGAATGAGATGAGGAGGTGTGGGATGAGGAGATGTGGGGCAGGGAATGAGATGAGGAGGATGGGATGAGGAGATGTGGGGCAGGGAATGAGATGAGGAGGATGGGATGAGGAGATGTGGGGCACGGAATGAGATGAGGAGGTGTGGGATGAGGAGATGTGGGGCACGGAATGGGATGAGGAGGATGGGATGAGGAGATGTGGGGCAGGGAATGAGATGAGGAGGATGGGATGAGGAGATGTGGGGCAGGGAATGAGATGAGGAGGATGGGATGAGGAGATGTGGGGCACGGAATGAGATGAGGAGGATGGGATGAGGAGATGTGGGGCAGGGAATGAGATGAGGAGGATGGGATGAGGAGATGTGGGGCAGGGAATGAGATGAGGAGGATGGGATGAGGAGATGTGGGGCACGGAATGAGATGAGGAGGATGGGATGAGGAGATGTGGGGCAGGGAATGAGATGAGGAGGTGTGGGATGAGGAGATGTGGGGCAGGGAATGAGATGAGGAGGATGGGATGAGGAGATGTGGGGCAGGGAATGAGATGAGGAGGTGTGGGATGAGGAGATGTGGGGCAGGGAATGAGATGAGGAGGATGGGATGAGGAGATGTGGGGCAGGAATGAGATGAGGAGGATGGGATGAGGAGATGTGGGGCAGGGAATGAGATGAGGAGGATGGGATGAGGAGATGTGGGGCACGGAATGAGATGAGGAGGATGGGATGAGGAGATGTGGGGCAGGGAATGAGATGAGGAGGATGGGATGAGGAGATGTGGGGCACGGAATGAGATGAGGAGGATGGGATGAGGAGATGTGGGGCAGGGAATGAGATGAGGAGGATGGGATGAGGAGATGTGGGGCAGGGAATGAGATGAGGAGGATGGGATGAGGAGATGTGGGGCACGGAATGAGATGAGGAGGATGGGATGAGGAGATGTGGGGCAGGGAATGAGATGAGGAGGTGTGGGATGAGGAGATGTGGGGCAGGGAATGGGATGAGGAGGATGGGATGAGGAGATGTGGGGCACGGAATGAGATGAGGAGGATGGGATGAGGAGATGTGGGGCAGGGAATGAGATGAGGAGGTGTGGGATGAGGAGATGTGGGGCACGGAATGAGATGAGGAGGATGGGATGAGGAGATGTGGGGCACGGAATGAGATGAGGAGGTGTGGGATGAGGAGATGTGGGGCAGGGAATGAGATGAGGAGGATGGGATGAGGAGATGTGGGGCAGGGAATGAGATGAGGAGGATGGGATGAGGAGATGTGGGGCAGGGAATGAGATGAGGAGGATGGGATGAGGAGATGTGGGGCACGGAATGAGATGAGGAGGATGGGATGAGGAGATGTGGGGCAGGGAATGAGATGAGGAGGATGGGATGAGGAGATGTGGGGCAGGGAATGAGATGAGGAGGATGGGATGAGGAGATGTGGGGCAGGGAATGAGATGAGGAGGATGGGATGAGGAGATGTGGGGCACGGAATGAGATGAGGAGGATGGGATGAGGAGATGTGGGGCAGGGAATGAGATGAGGAGGATGGGATGAGGAGATGTGGGGCACGGAATGAGATGAGGAGGATGGGATGAGGAGATGTGGGGCAGGGAATGAGATGAGGAGGATGGGATGAGGAGATGTGGGGCACGGAATGAGATGAGGAGGATGGGATGAGGAGATGTGGGGCAGGGAATGAGATGAGGAGGATGGGATGAGGAGATGTGGGGCAGGGAATGAGATGAGGAGGATGGGATGAGGAGATGTGGGGCACGGAATGAGATGAGGAGGATGGGATGAGGAGATGTGGGGCAGGGAATGAGATGAGGAGGATGGGATGAGGAGATGTGGGGCACGGAATGAGATGAGGAGGTGTGGGATGAGGAGATGTGGGGCAGGGAATGAGATGAGGAGGATGGGATGAGGAGATGTGGGGCAGGGAATGAGATGAGGAGGTGTGGGATGAGGAGATGTGGGGCAGGGAATGAGATGAGGAGGTGTGGGATGAGGAGATGTGGGGCACGGAATGAGATGAGGAGGATGGGATGAGGAGATGTGGGGCAGGGAATGAGATGAGGAGGATGGGATGAGGAGATGTGGGGCACGGAATGAGATGAGGAGGATGGGATGAGGAGATGTGGGGCAGGGAATGAGATGAGGAGGTGTGGGATGAGGAGATGTGGGGCAGGGAATGAGATGAGGGGGATGGGATGAGGAGATGTGGGGCAGGGAATGGGATGAGGAGGATGGGATGAGGAGATGTGGGGCACGGAATGAGATGAGGAGGATGGGATGAGGAGATGTGGGGCACGGAATGAGATGAGGAGGTGTGGGATGAGGAGATGTGGGGCAGGGAATGAGATGAGGAGGTGTGGGATGAGGAGATGTGGGGCAGGGAATGAGATGAGGAGGTGTGGGATGAGGAGATGTGGGGCAGGGAATGAGATGAGGAGGATGGGATGAGGAGATGTGGGGCAGGGAATGAGATGAGGAGGTGTGGGATGAGGAGATGTGGGGCAGAGAATGAGATGAGGAGGATGGGATGAGGAGATGTGGGGCACGGAATGAGATGAGGAGGATGGGATGAGGAGATGTGGGGCAGGGAATGAGATGAGGAGGATGGGATGAGGAGATGTGGGGCACGGAATGAGATGAGGAGGATGGGATGAGGAGATGTGGGGCAGGGAATGAGATGAGGAGGTGTGGGATGAGGAGATGTGGGGCAGGGAATGAGATGAGGAGGTGTGGGATGAGGAGATGTGGGGCACGGAATGGGATGAGGAGGTGTGGGATGAGGAGATGTGGGGCAGGGAATGAGATGAGGAGGTGTGGGATGAGGAGATGTGGGGCAGGGAATGAGATGAGGAGGTGTGGGATGAGGAGATGTGGGGCAGGGAATGAGATGAGGAGGTGTGGGGTGAGGAGATGTGGGGCACGGAATGAGATGAGGAGGTGTGGGGTGAGGAGATGTGGGGCACGGAATGAGATGAGGAGGATGGGATGAGGAGATGTGGGGCAGGGAATGAGATGAGGAGGATGGGATGAGGAGATGTGGGGCACGGAATGAGATGAGGAGGATGGGATGAGGAGATGTGGGGCAGGGAATGAGATGAGGAGGTGTGGGATGAGGAGATGTGGGGCACGGAATGAGGTCCCGGTGGACCCTGTGGTCCCTCACCGGGGGTCCGCGTTGTCCCGTCTGCCCGGTGGGACCGGCTTTGCCCTGGAGGAACGAAGGGAGGTGGTGGGAAGGGCGGTCCCCAACCCACCCAAAGCGGTGGGGAGTCCCCTCCAACCCCAAGAACCATCGACCCATGGGATGGGTTGGGTTGGAAGGGACCTCAAAGCCCATTGAGATCCACCCCTCGCCAGGAGGACACCTCCCACGGGGTGAGGTTGCTCCAAGCCCCATCCAACGTGGCCTTCAACACCTCCAGGGATGGAGCAGCCACCGCTTCTCCATAGGCTGCTCTAAGGTCTCCTTGGAGCCTTCTCCAGGCTGAACAACCCCAGCTCTCCCAGCCTCTCATACAGGAGGTTCTTCAGCCCTCACATCATCTCCGTGGCCTCCTCCGGCCTCGCTCCACCATCTCTATGTCCTTCCTGGGTTGAGGACTCCAGAACTGGACGTGGGGCTCCAGGTTTGGTCTCCCCAGAGCGGAGCAGAGGGGCAGAATCCCCTCCCTGGTCCTTCTGGTCCCACGGCTTTGGATGCAGCCCAGGATCTCATTGGATAGAAATCCAACCTTGGTGGCTCACATCCTCGTTGAACCTTCTGAGGTTCACATGGTTCCACCTCTCCAGCCCATCCAGGTCCCTCTGGATGACACCATCCCTTCCCTTGGGATACCATCCCATCCTTCAGGAGCATCAACCACACCTGCTCAGCTCGGTGTCACCTCCAAACACGCCGCGGGTGCCCTCGACCTCACCGGCTTTGCGGTTGAAGAAGATATTAACCAAGTATGGACCTCTGAGGGACACTACTCATCACCGAGCTCCATCTGGACACGGAGCGGTTGACTGCGACCTCTCAGAGGTCAGAGGAGAGCAGGATGTGGGGGACAGCCTGGTGGGATGGGACAGCGTTGACTCACCCTCTTGCCTTTCTCCCCCATCAGCCCCGTGGGACCTTGGAAGCCGGTGGAACCCTGAGAAGAAAGGAGACAATCCAGGGCTGAGGAGGCACTCGGGGTCCTGAGGACACCACGAAGGTTCTTCTGGGCTTACCTTGGGTCCCTGGCGGCCGGGATAGCCCGGAAGACCTGGGACACCCAGTTTGCCCTGGAAAAGAGAGAGAGAGAGAAGAGCTGAACGTTGGGTTATGAGGGACACGGGGACAGTAGGACACGGGGCTGGACCTTCACCTTCTCTCCTGCAGGACCAGGAGCACCCGGTTCCCCCAGGAGACCCATCTGTCCCTTCAGCCCTTCGGGTCCGTCCTCGCCGCGGGGACCCAGCCGGCCTTGGTCACCCTGGAAGGGTAACGGAGAGGTGTGAGGAGAACCTCCCCACCCCATCCCAAGTGCTGGAGCCACCCCACGCAACCCCCGTGAGAAGACAACCCACAGCCCCACTTACCCTATCGCCCTTGGGGCCCATGTCCCCCTTGAAGCCGGGAAATCCGTCTTCTCCCTGAATAACAGCCATGGTTTCATGGAATCGTGGATGGGGTTGGGTTGGAAGGGACCTCAAAGCCCATCCAGTTCCACCCCCTGCCATGGGGACACCTCCCACCGGACCAGGTTGCTCCAAGCCCCATCCAACGTGGCCTTCAACACCTCCAGGGATGGAGCAGTCATCACTTCTCGGGACAACCTGGACCTCCCCACCCTCACAGGAGAACATTTCTCCCCAAGATCTCACCTCAATCTCCATCTTTCAGCTCCAAACCGTTCCCCTCATCCTATCGCTGATCCACAGCCCCTCCCCAGCTTTCCTGGAGCCCCTTTCCATCCTGGAAGGTGCTCTAAGTTCTCCTTGGAGCCTTCTCCAGGCTGAACAACCCCAACCCTCCCAGCCTGAGGTTCTCCAGCTCTTTGAGGAACCCCATCCCAACACCTCTTACCTTCTCCCCTTTGCTGCCCTTCAGGCCCCGCACGCCAAAAGCTCCCTGTGGAGACACAGAGAGGTTGGAGAGGAGACCTCAGCCCTGGGGACATCCCGTGAGCCTCACATCCTACCTGGGCAGAACCCAGAGGAGCAAGGAGATGTTCTTACCTTCACCCCGCGGGGTCCTGGGTAGCCAACGGGACCAGGAGCACCCACAGGGCCCTGGGGACAGCAGGGATCATCGTCATGGAAAGAAGACCTCATCCCATAAGAAGAGCACGAAGGAGGGATCGGCTCCTTACCTGGAGGCCCTTCTCTCCAGCTGGACCTTCTCGACCTGGATGACCCTGCAGAGATGCACGAGATGTGAGCTCCAAGCCGGGACGGTGACGTTGCCCTGAGGTCCTGGCTCTGCCGGGGTTGGACCTCGATACTCACCGGGGGACCATCAGCCCCAGCCACTCCCTGGATTCCCGGCTTTCCTGGTGGGCCCTGGGCAAGAAGAAGACATTTGGAGATGCAGGAGAAACAGAGTCTCCACCGCTCCGAGCGAGGGCAGCTCTGGATCCTTCCATCCATGCTGGGTCTTGGACTCACCTTCTCCCCTGGAAGCCCAACGGGGCCCTGGGGGCCGGGCAGACCCTGTTGGACAACAGAGGAGGACGTTGGGAAAGGATTGAGGGAGCAACCAAGCACTCGGCGTTGTGGAGACACCAGGTTGGACCCTTTCACCTCTCTCCAGAGAGAACAATGGAACGGGTTGGGTTGGAAGGGACCTCAAAGCCCATCCAGGTCCAACCCTGTGCCATGGGCAGGGACACCTCCTGCTGGATCAGGGGCTCCAAGGTCCATCCAACCTGGCCTTCAACACCTCCAGGGATGGAGCAGCCACCACTGCTCGGGGCAACCTGGGCCTCCGCACCCTCACAGGAGAACATTTCTCCCCAAGATCTCACCTCAATCTCCATCTTTCAGCTCCAAACCATTCCCCTCATCCTATCGCTGAGCCCCTCCCAGCTTTCCTGGAGCCCCTTTCCATCCTGGAAGGTGCCCTAAGGTCTCCTTGGAGCCTTCTCCAGGCTGAACAACCCCAACTCTCCAATCATCTCCTCACACAGGAGGTTCTTCAGCCCTCACATCATCTCCGTGGCCTCCTCTGGCCTCGCTCCACCATCTCCACGTCCTTCCTGAGCTGAGGACTCCAGAACTGGACGTGGGGCTCCAGGTTTGGTCTCCCCAGAGCGGAGCAGAGGGGCAGAATCCCCTCCGTCCCTCCTGATCCCACGGCTTTGGATGCAGCCCAGGATCTGCTTGGGCTTCCCAGGCTGTGAGCGCACTTCGCCGGCTCCTGTGGAGCTTCTCCTCCACCAAATCCTCCTCTTCTCCACCGAGTCTGGATTTGGGTTTGGGATTGTCCCAACCCTGGTGTCGGATGTTCTCCTTTCCCTCGTTGAACCATACCTGTGGACCAGGGTTCCCTTGTTGTCCCGGAGGTCCTGGTTCCCCTTGGATTCCCTGGAGAGGAGGCAAGAAAGTCCAGGAGTTCACCAAAACCACCTCCTTTGACCCCAAGATCTCCCACTTCTTCATCCCAGGCCCTCCATCCCACCAGGCCACCCAGAAGCTCTCCTGTCTCCCCATCCCTGGAGCACCCCGGTCTCTCACTGGTTGCTTTGGGACTGGATGTTCTCAGAGGGGACACTTTGATGGACACCCACCACGTTGCCTTTGGGTCCCGGTGCTCCATCGATGCCGCCGGCGCCCTACGGAGGACGGAAAAGGAGGTTGAGGGCAACGCCGCCTCCCGAGGTGACGCCGTTGACCGGGTTTGATGGGTGACAGAGATGGTGGAGATGGACGGACAGACAGACAGGCAGGAGTAAGGGTCCCATACCGGTGGCCCAGGAGGTCCAGGAGAGCCACGTGAGCCGATGAGGCCTCGCGTACCCTAAAATCAAGGACAAAAGGGGTCGGTGGGGGCTCAGACAGCAGCACTGACCCCATCTGGAGGGGTCCAGAGCCCACATTTCTCCTCCGAAAAGCCACCAGGAGGAAGCCATGAGCCACCTTTGCCCCCCGCGTTGGGGCAAGGGGTGAAGTTGGGCCACCAGCAGGTACTTACGGGTTCTCCAGGTTGCCCCCGAGGTCCTGGGAGGCCATCGGAGCCCTTGGAGAAGACAGAGCGGAGCTGAGGACATCCCACCACCGGCAGCAGGGTGCGATCCTTCTCCAGCCCTCCCCACGTTCCTCACCTTGGTGCCTTTCTCCCCAGGAGGACCCGGTGGCCCTGGCTTCCCCACGTCACCCTGAGGGAGGAAGAAGGTGAAAGGGGTGCAGGATGGTGGTGGCAGGAGGGGACGTGGCGTGGTCCTCCTTACCCTGTGGCCCTTCTCGCCCGGCAGCCCCGGCAGTCCATCGAAGCCTCTGTCCCCCTGTTGGGGCAGGACAGAAGGTCAGGATGAACCCAAGTCCTCCTCAAACCACACCAGGACCTTGGATGTCCTACCCTCCCACCCTCTCTCACGCAGGAGACCTTGGGTCCGGTGTCTCCTGGAAGACCTCGAGCACCGTCTGCTCCAGAGCGACCCTGCAAGGGAATCCGAAGGGTGGGAAGGGATCCTCCTCGAGACAAGGATGGGAAAGGAGAACCTGGCGTTCACCAGTGGACCCCGAGTGCTCACCCGCCTGCCAAGCTTCCCTGGAGGTCCTGGAGGTCCCTGTATCCCCTGGGGACCCTGATGGAGAAGAGCAAGGAGTCAGGACAGGCAGAAGCCTCCCAAGAGCATCGTCCCACGTGGAATCATCAAGGTTGGAAAAGATCTTCTGCTCCTACGCCGCTCGAGTCTCACGGAATCGTTGAGGCTGGAAAAGCGCTCCCAGCTCTTCCAGTCCAACCATCAACCCAACACTGCTCAACCACGTCCCCAAGTGTCCCATCTCCATGCGTTTTGAAGCCCTCTAGGGATGAAGATGTCACCACTTCCCAGGAGAACCCCAACCCCGACTCACCCGTGGCCCCATGTCCCCGGCGTCTCCTTTCAAGCCTGGATGTCCAGGTAGACCCTACAAAGACCAAGAAGAGCGTGGAGAGCCCACCACGGAGGGTTCACTGCCATGTGAAGATGGGCGACCACCTCACGTCAGATCCTCCACGTCAACCAGACTCACCAGAGGACCTGGGCGACCGGTCAACCCCATGGGACCTGGGGGACCCTTCATAGCAAGCTGGGAAGAGAAGGAAAGAGAGGGATGAGATGGAGAGGAGAGGTTGGGCAGAGGGGGTGGTGGGGTCCTCACCTTCGCCTGTTGAAGGATCGCTTGGGCTTGGGCTTCTTGGAAAGAGACGGTGGGACCTTTGAGGGAGTCTCCTCCGAACTGGAACTGCGGGAAAGGCGTTGAGTGACGGAGGAGAGGTGGATGGGTGAGGGATGAGGAGCCACCAGACCGTAGTTTCGAGGAGAACCAGCTCCACGTCACCTCAGAGGATCTCCAAAGCCCCTTCTCCAGCACTTACGGGCAACATGATCACCGTCCCAGCCGGGCCCCGGATCCCGTCGGCTCCCGGCAGTCCCGGCCGTCCCGCAGGACCCTGGTGGAGGAGGGAGAAGAAGGATTGAAGCTGTCATCACGTCAGCAGAAGCCGAGCTGTCAGGTCAGAGCTTGCAGCTTCATCGCGCCGCCGGCGTGCGGCAACACGATCACCGCCATGCCCCTGGGGCACCTCTGGCCTCACCGTCACCTTCTCCGTCTCTTCCATACCTCATCTCCAGGATCTCCAGGCAGCCCTGGAAGCCCTGGTGGTCCCAGAGGACCCATTTCCCCCTGCGTAGAAGACAGAGAGCGCATTAAAGGCTTCGGCAGCTCCCAATCCCTCCTCCCAACAGCAGCTCCTCGCTCCTCACCGCAGGGCCTGGAGGTCCCGGTGGCCCCTGGAATCGCCGACCCTATAGGAGAACCGTCCCGTGAGCCACCTCGGGTGGGTGGGCCAAGGGATCGCGCGTCCCCACGGGGGCCGCGTCCCACTCACCGGCTCCACCACGGCCGCTTCGCCCTTCTCCCCCTTCAATCCGAGCTCCTGCGAAGCACCAGGGTGGGGAAAACAAGCGGAGAACCGGGATGGGATGAGCTCCCAACCATCTCCGTGGTGGCTCCTGGAGCCCAAACCATGGTTCCTGGACCTTCTATCACGGTCCCAGCTCAATCCCGGTCCCCATCCTCACCTCCAGCGCTACCTGGGGAGCCTGGATCGCCATCTCCTCCCGCTCAGCAGGGCCAAAGCGCTCGTGGCTGGCGGGATCCGTATCGTCGTAGTCCTCGTAGCCCGGCAGCTCCATCCTTCCAACCCCAGCGACTCCATCCTCCTCCGGATCAAGGATGAGCTCCTCCCCGGCGTCCTAAAGGATGGGGAGAAGCTGAGGGGATGAAGCTGAGGGACCTTCCCCGCTTGCCCCAGCCCCGGCGCTACCTCGAAGGGGTCGGTGCCATTGAGGGAGACGCTGACGGTGGTGGGGACCAACGATGGGAAGATCTCCTCTGTGGACGGCGGGGTGGGCGCGGTGGCCTTGGGAGAGGTGGAAAAGGGCGCGGGGTGAGAAAGGGACCCAGGATTGGCCCCAAAAGTCTTGATGGGGGTCTTGGGGATGGGGACGCTCTGCTGTTGGTGGACTCGGGATGTCCCCATCCCACCACTTGGCTTTTGGGGACACCAAAGCCGTTTTCATTTTCCGGGATAAGCCACCGCGCGGACTCGCAGCGGAAGGGAAGGCGAAGCAGAGCTCGGCAGCTGCAGCTCCCAAGCGCGGGGGCGGCTGTGTTATCCCATCCCAAGCGGAGCACGGCCACCCCTCGCCGGGGCTCTCCCGTCCGGATCAGCCGAGGTTGACTCATCGGCGGCAGCCGCCAACCATTCCTCGAGCCAAGGAGGACGAAGGCAGAGGTGGGGAGGCGCCTCCTGCCCCGTCTCCACCCAAGGGAACCCCAACAGCTCTTGGAACGCGTTAGGAAGAGCCAAGAACTCCATCTCCACCCAAGAGAACCCCAATAGCTCTTGGAACGTGTTAGGAAGAGCCAAGAACCCCATCTCCACCCAAGAGAACCCCAATAGCTCCTGGAACGTGTTAGGAAGAGCCAAGAACCCCATCTCCACCCAAAGGAACCCCAATAGCTTCTGGAACGCATTAGGAAGAGCCAGGAACCCCATCTCCACCCAAGAGAACCCCAATAGCTCCTGGAACACATTAGGAAGAGCCAAGAACCCCATCTCCACCCAAGGGAACCCCAATAGCTTCTGGAGCACTTCAGGAAGAGCCAGGAACCCCATCTCCATCCAAGGGAACCCCAATAGCTTCTGGAACGTGTTAGGAAGAGCCAGGAACCCCATCTCCACCCAAGGGAACCCCAACAGCTCCTGGAATGCGTTAGGAAGAGCCAAGAACCCCATCTCCACCCAAGGGAACCCCAATAGCTTCTGGAACGTGTTAGGAAGAGCCAGGAACCCCATCTCCACCCAAGAGAACCCCAATAGCTCTTGGAACGTGTTAGGAAGAGCCAGGAACCCCATCTCCACCCAAGGGAACCCCATCTCCACCCAAGAGAACCCCAATAGCTTCTGGAGCACTTCAGGAAGAGCCAAGAACCCCATCTCCACCCAAGGGAACCCCATCTCCACCCAAGGGAACCCCAATAGCTCCTGGAACACATTAGGAAGAGCCAGGAACCCCATCTCCACCCAAAGGAACCCCAATAGCTTCTGGAATGTGTTAGGAAGAGCCAAGAACCCCATCTCCACCCAAGAGAACCCCAGTAGCTCCTGGAACACATTAGGAAGAGCCAAGAACCCCATCTCCACCCAAGGGAACCCCAACAGCTCCTGGAGCACTTTAGGAAGAGCCAAGAACCCCATCTCCACCAAAGGGAACCCCATCTCCACCCAAGAGAACCCCAATAGCTCCTGGAGCACTTTAGGAAGAGCCAAGAACCCCATCTCCACCCAAGGGAACCCCATCTCCACCCAAGGGAACCCCAATAGCCTTCGGATACAAACGAGTGGAACGCCGCGAGCTCCGGGCTCCATCCAAGAAAGAAACCAAACCGGAGCAGCTCCGTTTTTTAAGTGGGATTTAGGCTCCGGGTTAATCCGGATTAAGTCAGTGGCGCTCCCCACCTGGTTGTCCACCACCACCTCGGAGGCTTCGTGGTGCTCCAGGAGGTCTTTGTTCCTCCTCTTCTTGGCCTTGCGGTTGCCTTTGCCCTTCTTCCTGCCCTTCCCACGCCGCGCGCCAACGCCATCCGAGGCGCCCTGCGCGAAACGGAGAGGGGCGGGGGTCCTGGCAGCTCTGCACCCCGAAAAAAGGCAGCTCTGCACCCCCAAAAGAGAGCTCTGCGCCCCAAAAAAGGCAACTTTGAACCCCAAATGGTGGATCTGCACCCCCAAAAGAGAGCTCTGTGCCCCCAAAAGAGAGCTCTGTGCCCCCGAAAGAGAGCTCTGCGCCCCCAAAAGAGAGGTCTGTGCCCCCGAAAAGGCAACTTTGAACCCCAAATGGTGGATCTGCACCCCAAAAGGGTGGCTCTGCACCCCCGAAAGAGAGCTCTGTGCCCCCGAAAAGGCAACTTTGAACCCCAAATAGTGGATCTGCACCCCAAAAAGGTGGCTCTGCACCCCAAAAAGAGAGCTCTGTGCCCCCAAAAGGGCAACTCTGAACCCCAAATGATGGCTCTGAACCCCAAAAAGGTGGCTCTGCACCCCCAAAAGAGAGCTCTGTGCCCCCGAAAGAGAGCTCTGTGCCCCCACAAAAGAGCTCTGCACCCCCAAAAGAGAGCTCTGTGCCCCCGAAAGAGAGCTCTGTGCCTCAAAAAGAGAGCTCTGCACCCCCAAAAGAGAGCTCTGCGCCCCCAAAAGAGGGCTCTGTGCCCCCGAAAAGAGAGCTCTGAGCCCCCAAAAGAGAGCTCTGCACCCCCAAAAGAGAGCTCTGTGCCCCAAAAGAGAGCTCTGTGCCCCAAAAAGAGAGCTCTGTGCCCCCAAAAGGCAACTTTGAACCCCAAATGGTGGATCTGCACCCCAAAAAGGTGGCTCTGCACCCCCAAAAGAGAGCTCTGTGCCCCAAAAGAGAGCTCTGTGCCCCCAAAAAGAGAGCTCTGTGCCCCAAAAGAGAGCTCTGCGCCCCCAAAAGAGAGCTCTGTGCCCCCAAAAAGGCAACTTTGAACCCCAAACGGTGGATCTGCACCCCAAAAAAAGGCGGCTCTGCACCCCAAAAGAGAGCTCTGTGCCCCCAAAAGGGCAACTCTGAACCCCAAATGGTGGATCTGCACCCCAAAAAGGTGGCTCTGCACCCCCAAAAGAGAGCTCTGTGCCCCCAAAGGGCAACTCTGAACCCCAAACGGTGGATCTGAACCCCAAAAAGGTGGATCTGCACCCATGACAATGTGGCTCTGCACCGGCAAAGAAGGGCTCTGCACCCATAAGAAGAGGCTGTGCCCCAAAAAGAGGGCTCTGAACCCCAAAAAGGCAGCTCTGAACCCCAAAAGAGAGCTCTGTGCCCCCGAAAAGGCAACTTTGAACCCCAAACGGTGGATCTGCACCCCAAAAAGGTGGCTCTGCACCCCCAAAAGAGAGCTCTGTGCCCCCAAAAGAGAGCTCTGCGCCCCCAAAAGAGAGCTCTGTGCCTCCGAAAAGGCAACTCTGCACCCCAAACGGTGGCTCTGCACCCCAAAAAGGTGGCTCTGCACCCCCAAAAGAGAGCTCTGCGCCCCCAAAAGAGAGCTCTGTGCCCCCGAAAAGGCAACTTCGAACCCCAAATGGTGGATCTGCACCCCAAAAAGGTGGCTCTGCACCCACAAAAGAGAGCTCTGTGCCCCCAAAAGAGAGCTCTGTGCCCCCGAAAAGGCAACTTTGAACCCCAAATGGTGGATCTGCACCCCTAAAAAGGTGGCTCTGCACCCCCAAAAGAGAGCTCTGTGCCCTCAAAAGAGAGCTCTGTGCCCCCAAAAAGAGAGCTCTGTGCCCCCGAAAGAGAGTTCTGTGCCCCCAAAAGAGAGCTCTGCACCCCCAAAAGAGAGCTCTGTGCCCCCGAAAAGAGAGCTCTGCACCCCCAAAAGAGAGCTCTGTGCCCCCGAAAAGGCAACTTTGAACCCCAAACGGTGGATCTGCACCCACGAAAGAGAGCTCTGTGCCCCCAAAAGGGCAACTCTGCACCCCAAAAGGCAACTCTGCACCCCAAATGGTGGCTCTGACCCCCAAAAAGGCTGCTCTGCACCCCCAAAAGAGAGCTCTGTGCCCCCAAAAGAGAGCTCTGCACCCCCAAAAGAGAGCTCTGTGCCCCCGAAAAGGCAACTTTGAACCCCAAATGGTGGATCTGCACCCCCAAAAGAGAGCTCTGTGCCCACAAAAGAGAGCTCTGTGCCCCCGAAAAGAGAGCTCTGCACCCCAAAAAGGTGGCTCTGCACCCCCAAAAGAGAGCTCTGCACCCCCAAAGAGAGCTCTGCGCCCCCAAAAGAGAGCTCTGTGCCCCCGAAAGAGAGCTCTGCCCCAAAAGAGAGCTCTGCACCCCCAAAAGAGAGCTCTGTGCCCCAAAAGAGAGCTCTGCACCCCCAAAAGAGAGCTCTGCACCCCCAAAAGAGAGCTCTGTGCCCTCAAAAGAGAGCTCTGCACCCCCAAAAGAGAGCTCTGCCCCCCCAAAAGAGAGCTCTGTGCCCCAAAAGAGAGCTCTGTGCCCCCGAAAAGAGAGCTCTGTGCCCCCAAAAGAGAGCTCTGCACCCCCAAAAAGAGAGCTCTGCGCCCCCGAAAAGGCAACTTTGAACCCCAAACGGTGGCTCTGACCCCCAAAAAGGTGGCTCTGCACCCACAAAAGAGAGCTCTGTGCCCCAAAAGAGAGCTCTGTGCCCCCAAAAGAGAGCTCTGTGCCCCCAAAAGAGAGCTCTGCACCTCCAAAAGAGAGCTCTGTGCCCCCAAAAGAGAGCTCTGTGCCCCCAAAAGAGAGCTCTGCACCTCCAAAAGAGAGCTCTGTGCCCCAAAAAGAGAGCTCTGTGCCCCAAAAAGAGAGCTCTGTGCCCCCGAAAGAGAGCTCTGTGCCCCCAAAAGAGAGCTCTGCGCCCCCAAAAGAGAGCTCTGCGCCCCCGAAAGAGAGCTCTGTGCCCTCAAAAGAGAGCTCTGCACCCCCAAAAGAGAGCTCTGCCCCCCCAAAAGAGAGCTCTGTGCCCCAAAAGAGAGCTCTGCGCCCTCAAAAGGGCAACTTTGAACCCCAAATGGTGGATCTGCACCCCAAAAAGGTGGCTCTGCACCCCAAAAAGAGAGCTCTGTGCCCCCAAAAGGGCAACTCTGAACCCCAAATGGTGGATCTGCACCCACAAAAAGGTGGCTCTGCACCCCCAAAAGAGAGCTCTGCGCCCCAAAAAAGGCAACTTTGAACCCCAAACGGTGGCTCTGCACCCCAAAAAGGTGGCTCTGCACCCACAAAAGACAGCTCTGTGCCCACAAAAAGAGGCTGTGCCCCAAAAAGAGGGCTCTGAACCCCAAAAAGGCAACTCTGAACCCCAAAAGAGAGCTCTGTAACCCCAAAAGAGAGCTCTGTATCCCCAAACCAGGGCTCTGCACCCCAAAAAGGAGGGCTCTGCACCCCAAAAGGCCACTCTGCATTGCCAAAAGAGGGCTCTGAGCCCCAAAAGAGAGTTCTGTATCCCCAAACGGTGGCGCTGCACCCCCAAAAGAGAGCTCTGTGCCCCCAAAAGGGCAATTCTGCGCCCCAAATGGTGGCTCTGACCCCCAAAAAGGCTGCTCTGCACCCCCAAAAGAGAGCTCTGTGCCCCCAAAAGAGAGCTCTGCACCCCCAAAAGAGAGCTCTGTGCCCCCGAAAAGGCAACTTTGAACCCCAAATGGTGGATCTGCACCCCCAAAAGAGAGCTCTGTGCCCACAAAAGAGAGCTCTGTGCCCCCGAAAAGGTGGCTCTGCACCCCCAAAAGAGAGCTCTGCACCCCCAAAGAGAGCTCTGTGCCCCCAAAAGAGAGCTCTGTGCCCCCGAAAGAGAGCTCTGCCCCAAAAGAGAGCTCTGCACCCCCAAAAGAGAGCTCTGTGCCCCAAAAGAGAGCTCTGCACCCCCAAAAGAGAGCTCTGTGCCCCCGAAAAGGCAACTTTGAACCCCAAATGGTGGATCTGCACCCCAAAAAGGTGGCTCTGCACACACAAAAGAGAGCTCTGTGCCCCCGAAAGAGAGTTCTGTGCCCCCAAAAGAGAGCTCTGCACCCCCAAAAGAGAGCTCTGTGCCCCCAAAAGAGAGCTCTGTGCCCCCGAAAGAGAGCTCTGCACCCCCAAAAGAGAGCTCTGTGCCCCCAAAAAGAGAGCTCTGCACCCCCAAAAGAGAGCTCTGTGCCCCCAAAAGAGAGCTCTGTGCCCCCAAAAGAGAGCTCTGCACCCCCAAAAGAGAGCTCTGTGCCCCCAAAAAGAGAGCTCTGCACCCCCAAAAGAGAGCTCTGTGCCCCCAAAAGAGAGCTCTGTGCCTCAAAAAGAGAGCTCTGTGCCCTCAAAAGAGAGCTCTGCACCCCCAAAAGAGAGCTCTGCGCCCCCAAAAGAGAGCTCTGTGCCCTCAAAAGAGAGCTCTGCGCCCCCAAAAGAGAGCTCTGTGCCCCCAAAAGGGCAACTCTGAACCCCAAATGGTGGCTCTGCACCCCAAAAACGTGGCTCTGCACCCCCAAAAGAGAGCTCTGTGCCCCCGAAAAGGCAACTTTGAACCCCAAATGGTGGATCTGCACCCCAAAAAGGTGGCTCTGCACCCCAAAAGAGAGCTCTGTATCCCCATAAGAGGGCTCTGCACCCAAAAAGACGGCTCTGTATCCCCAAACCAGGGCTCTGCACCCCAAAAAGGAGGGCTCTGCACCCCAAAAGGCCACTCTGCATCACCAAAAGAGGTCTCTGCGCCACAAAAGAGAGTTCTGTATCCCCAAAGGAGGGCTCTGCACCCCAAAAGATGGCTCTGTATCCCCAATGGAGGGCTCTGCACCCCAAAAGGAGGGCTCTGCACCCCAAAAGGCCACTCTGCATCGCCAAAAGAGGTCTCTGCGCCCCAAAAGAGAGTTCTGTATCCCCAAAAGAGGTCTCTGCGCCCCAAAAGAGAGTTCTGTATCCCCAAAAGAGGTCTCTGAGCCCCAAAAGAGAGTTCTGTATCCCCAAAAGAGGTCTCTGCGCCCCAAAAGAGAGTTCTGTATCCCAAAAAGAGGGCTCTGCACCCCAAAAAGGAGGGCTCTGCACCCCAAAAAGTCAACTCTGCACATCAAAAGAGAGCTCTGCGCCCCAAAAGAGAGTTCTGTATCCCCATAAGAGGGCTCTGCGCCCCAAAAGATGGCTCTGTATCCCCAAAAGAGGGCTCTGCACCCCAAAAAGGAGGGCTCTGCACCCCAAAAGGCCACTCTGCATCACCAAAAGAGGTCTCTGCGCCCCAAAAGAGAGCTCTGTATCCCCAATGGAGGGCTCTGCACCCCAAAAGATGGCTCTGTATCCCCAAAGGAGGGCTCTGCACCCCAAAAGATGGCTCTGTATCCCCAAAGGAGGGCTCTGCACCCCAAAAGAGAGTTCTGTATCCCCAAAAGAGGGCTCTGCACCCCAAAAGGAGGACTCTGCACCCCAAAAGGAGGGCTCTGCACCCCAAAAGAGATCTCTGTGACCCAAATGAAGGGTTCTGTATCCCCAAAAGAGGGCTCTGCACCCCAAAAGAGAGTTCTGTATCCCCATAAGAGGGCTCTGCACCCCAAAAGATGGCTCTGTATCCCCAATGGAGGGCTCTGCACCCCAAAAAGGAGGGCTCTGCACCCCAAGAAGGCCCCTCTGCCTACCTCCTGCGGGAAGGGCGCCGGGAGGGGGTGCAGGGGGGGCTGGGGGCAGTCGGGCATGTAGAGTTGGCAGTAGGAGCGCGCGGCTTCGGTGCCGGCCGCGATCAGCAGTTGTTGAACGTCCCCCTGTGGCAAAGACAAAGGGTTATTTGCTCTCCCCACCCCCCCAAATATCCGCACCCCGAGACGATTGAGAGCCCTGAACGTGTGGGCAAGAGGCGGCGGTGGCGGCGGTTTGGGGGACAGGGACACCCCAATATCTCAACCAGAGCCTCTACTGACCATGGCCATGGGGTCCTCTTCTTCCCAAGACCTCAGGGCTCTGGAATAAGGATTTGGGGGACAGAGACACCCCATATCTCAACCAGAACCTCTACTGACCATGGCCATGGGGTCCTCTCCTTCCCAAGACCTCAGGGCTCTGGAATAAGGATTTGGGGGACAGGGACACCCCAATATATCAACCAGAGCCTCTACTGACCACAACAATGGGGTCCTCTTCTTCCCAAGACCTCAGGGCTCTGGAATAAGGATTTGGGGGACAGGGACACCCCATATCTCAACCAGAGCCTCTACTGACCACGGCCATGGGGTCTTCTCCTTCCTAAGACCTCAGGGTCTCGTGTCAGGGCCTTTGGCATAAGGATTTGGGGGACAGAGACCACCAGAGCCTCTACTGACCATGGCCATGGGGTCCTCTTCTTCCCAAGATCTCAGGGCTCTGGAATAAGGATTTGGGGGACGCAGACACCCCATATCTCAACCAGAGCCTCTACTGACCATGGCCATGGGGTCTTCTCCTTCCCAAGACCTCAGGGCTCTGGCATAAGGATTTGGGGGGACAGGGACACCCCATATCTCAACCAGAGCCTCTACTGACCACGACAATGGGGTCTTCTCCTTCCCAAGACCCATTGTCTCGTGCCTGAGGTCTCCGGCTCAAGCCTTTAGTGAGGAACCCACCTCAAACACCTCCTCATCCATCAGGCGAGCCCCAAAAACCGTCACCCCTTGGGTGCTAACGAGCGGCTGAGGTCCCCTCTCCAGCGGCAGCGTGGCCAGGAGGTGACAATCCACCAGCAAGGAGACCTTGGTTCCCTCCACGGCCAACGCCACGCGGTGCCACCTGCGGAGATGGGGTACGGTGACCATCGGTGGAAGGGTGGGAGAAGGGGTTTTGGCCCCTTTCCTCGGCACTCACCTGCCATCAGCCAGGTTGACCTTCTGGAAAACGGGATACAATTCCGGTGATGGATGCCCTTCGTGGTCCTCGTAGAGGAAAACGGGAGAGAGCCCCACCTCGACGCCCAACTGCTGCGCTCCGCGCTCGTCGTAGATGGAGAGAAGGAAGGATTGGGTTCCGCGCCGGGCACGCACCGTGGCCAGGATGGAGAAATCCCTCGGGAAGGACCCGCCTGAGGCAGGAAAAGGGACTGGGATTGGGATAAAGGCCTCCGGGTGCACCCCGAAAAGGAGGCGCTGCATCCCCAAAAGGGGGCTCTGGAGCCCAGAAAAGGGCTTTAAGCTCCAAAAGGTGGCTCTGTGCACCAAAATGGGGCTCTGTGCCCCCAAAAATGTGGCTCTGCACCCCAAAAATGTGGCTCTGTACCCCCAAAAATGTGGCTCTGTGCCCCAAAAATGTGGCTCTGTGCCCCAAAATGTGGCTCTGCGCCCCAAAAAGTGGCTCTGTGCACCAAAAAAAGGGCTTTGCACCCCAAAAAGTGGCTTTGCGCCCCAAAAATGTGGCTCTGTGTCCCCAAAAAGTGGCTCTGTGCCGCAAAAAAAGGGCTTTGCACCCCAAAAAGTGGCCCTGTGCCCCAAAAATGTGGCTCTGTGCCCCAAAAAAAGGGCTTTGCGCCCCAAAAAGTGGCCCTGTGCCCCAAAAATGTGGCTCTGAGCCCCAAAATGTGGCTCTGTGCCCCAAAAATGTGGCTCTGAGCCCCAAAAATGTGGCTCAGTGCCCCCAAAAAAAAGACTCTGTGCACCAAAAAAAGGGCTTTGCACCTCAAAAAGTGGCTCTGTGCCCCAAAAATGTGGCTCTGTGCACCAAAAAAAAGGGCTTTGCACCCCAAAAATGTGGCTCTGTGCCCCAAAAATGTGGCTCTGCACCCCAAAAAGTGGCTCTGAGCCCCAAAAATGTGGCTCTGAGCCCCAAAAAGTGGCTCTGCGCAACAAAAAAAGGGCTCTGCACCCCAAAAATGTGGCTCTGTGCCCCAAAAAGTGGCTCTGTGCACCAAAAAAAGGGCTTTGCACCCCAAAAAGTGGCTCTGAGCCCCAAGAATGTGGCTCAGTGCCCCCCAAAAAAAGACTCTGCGCCCCAAAATGTGGCTCTGCGCACCAAAACAAAGGGCTCTGCACCCCAAAAAGTAGCCCTGTGCCCCAAAAATGTGGCTCTGAGCCCCAAAAAAAAGACTCTGTGCCCCAAAAAGTGGCTCTGAGCAACGAAAAAAGGGCTTTGCACCCCAAAAAGTGGCCCTGTGCCCCAAAAATGTGGCTCTGTGCCCTAAAAAATAGCTCTGTACCTCAAAGATGTGGCTCTGTGCCCCCCAAAAAGGGCTTTGAGCCCCAAAAATGTGGCTCTGTGCCCCAAAAATGTGGGTCTGAGCCCCAAAAAGTGGCTCTGTGCACCAAAAAAAGGGCTTTGCACCCCAAAAAGTGGCTCAGTGCCCCCAAAAATGTGGCTCTGTGCCCCAAAAAGTGGCCCTGTGCCCCAAAAATGTGGCTCTGTGCACCAAAAGGTGGCTCTGCGCCCCAAAAAGTGGCTCTGTGCACCAAAAAAAAGGGCTTTGCACCCCAAAAATGTGGCTCTGTGCCCCAAAAATGTGGCTCTGCGCCCCAAAAATGTGGGTCTGAGCCCCAAAAAGTGGCTCTGCGCACCAAAAAAAAGGGCTTTGCACCCCAAAAATGTGGCTCTGTGCACCAAAAAGTGGCTCTGTGCATCAAAAAAAAGGGCTTTGCACCCCAAAAAGTGGCCCTGTGCCCCAAAAATGTGGCTCTGAGCCCCAAAAATGTGGCTCAGTGCCCCCCAAAAAAAGACTCTGTGCACCAAAAAAAGGGCTTTGCACCCCAAAAAGTGGCTCTGTGCCCCAAAAATGTGGCTCTGTGCACCAAAAAAAAGGGCTTTGCACCCCAAAAATGTGGCTCAGTGCCCCCAAAATGTGGCTCTGTGCCCCAAAAAGTGGCTCTGCGCACCAAAAAAAAAGGGCTTTGCACCCCAAAAAGTGGCCCTGTGCCCCAAAAATGTGGCTCTGTGCCCCAAAAATGTGGCTCTGTGCACCAAAAAAAAGGGCTTTGCACCCCAAAAAGTGGCTCTGTGCCCCAAAAATGTGGCTCTGAGCCCCAAAAAAAAGACTCTGTGCCCCGAAAAGTGGCCCTGTGCCCCAAAAAAAAGGGCTTTGCACCCCAAAAAGTGGCCCTGTGCCCCAAAAATGTGGCTCTGAGCCCTAAAAAATAGCTCTGTACCTCAAAGATGTGGCTCTGTGCCCCCCAAAAAAAGGGCTTTGCACTCCAAAAGGTGGCTTTGAGCCCCAAAAATGTGGCTCAGTGCCCCCAAAATGTGGCTCTGTGCCCCAAAAAGTGGCTCTGCGCACCAAAAAAAAGGGCTTTGCACCCCAAAAAGTGGCCCTGTGCCCCAAAAAGTGGCTCTGTGGCCCAAAAATGTGGCTCTGTGCCCCAAAAAGTGGCTCTGCGCACCAAAAAAAGGGTTCTGCACCCCAAAAAGTGTCTCTGTGCACCAACAAAAGGGCTTTGCACCCCAAAAAGTGGCTCAGTGCCCCAAAAAGTGGCTCTGCGCAACAAAAAAAGGGCTTTGCACCCCAAAAATGTGGCTCAGTGCCCCAAAAATGTGGCTCTGCGCCCCAAAAAGTGGCTCTGTGCACCAAAAAAAGGGCTTTGCACCCCAAAAAGTGGCCCTGTGCCCCAAAAATGTGGCTCTGAGCCCCAAGAATGTGGCTCGATGCCCCAAAAAAAAGACTCTGCGCCCCAAAAAGTGGCTTTGTGCCCCAAAAATGTGGCTCTGAGCCCCAAGAACGTGGCTCTGCGCCCCAAAATATGGTTCTGCATCCCCAAAAGGAGGCTCCGAGCCCCAAAAATAGGACTCTGTGCCCCAAAAAGTCAACTCTGCATCCCCAAAAGAGGACTTTGCACCCCAAAAAGAGGGTTCTACACCCCAAAAAGAGAGTTCTGCGCCCCAAAAAGTGGCCCTGCACCCCAAAAAGGTGTTTCTGTGCCCCAAAAAGTCAACTCTGCATCCTCAATACAGGACTTTGCACACCAAAAAGAGGGTTCTACACCCCAAAAAGAGAGTTCTGCGCCCTAAAAAGTGGCTCTGCACCCCAAAAACGTGGCTCTGCACCCCAAAAGGTCAACTCTGCATCCCCAATAGAGGACTTTGCATACCAAAAAGAGGGTTCTACACCCCAAAAAGAGC
The DNA here is from genome assembly GCF_017976375.1 of Cuculus canorus. Taxonomy (NCBI): domain Eukaryota; kingdom Metazoa; phylum Chordata; class Aves; order Cuculiformes; family Cuculidae; genus Cuculus; species Cuculus canorus. The sequence goes on from NC_071430.1 coordinate 308,415, forward strand.
ACTTGGCACCCCAAAAAGAGGGTTCTGCGCCCCAAAAAGTGGCTCTGCACCCCAAAAAGTCAACTCTGCATCCCCAATAGAGGACTTTGCACACCAAAAAGAGGGTTCTACACCCCAAAAAGAGAGTTCTGCGCCCCAAAAAGTGGCTCTGCACCCCAAAAAGGTGTTTCTGTGCCCCAAAAAGTCAACTCTGCATCCCCAAAAGAGGACTTTGCACCCCAAAAAGAGGGTTCTACACCCCAAAAAGAGCACTTGGCACCCCAAAAAGAGAGTTCTGCACCCCAAAAAGTGGCCCTGCACCCCAAAAAGTCAACTCTGCTCCCCCCCCTCCCAGCTTTGTGCCCCCCCAGTTCCTCACCGGGGAAGAGGTGCCGGGTGGGTGCGCTGATCCGGGTGCCGTTGGCCACGCGGAAAGCTAAGTCGGGGTGCTGGGACCCCAAACGTTGCTGACACATTCCGGAGGTGACGGAGACGCCGTCCCGGCCGTCCTGTACCCCCAAAACCTGCAGCACATCCAGGGGGAGATCTGGGGGGGAGAAAAAGGGATTGGGGGGCACTTCAGGGGGGGCACAGGGACCCAGTGGAGACCCCCTCCCAGTTGGATCCCAGTGCTTCTAACTGGGAGGAGGGGAACGGGGACCCAGTGGAGACCCCCTCCCAGTTGGATCCCAGTGCTTCTAACTGGGAGGGGGGAACAGGGACCCAGTGGAGACCCCCTCCCAGTTGGATCCCAGTGCTTCTAACTGGGAAGGGGGGAACAGGGACCCAGTGGAGACCCCCTCCCAGTTGGATCCCAGTGCTTCTAACTGGGAGGGGGGGAACAGGGACCCAGTGGAGACCCTCTCCCAGTTGGATCCCAGTGCTTCTAACTGGGAACGGGGAACAGGGACCCAGTGGAGACCCCCTCCCAGTTGGATCCCAGTGCTTCTAACTGGGAAGGGGGGAACAGGGACCCACTGGAGACCCCCTCCCAGTTGGATCCCAGTGCTTCTGACTGGGAGGGGGGGAACAGGGACCCAGTGGAGACCCCCTCCCAGTTGGATCCCAGTGCTTCTAACTGGGAGGGGGGGAACAGGGACCCACTGGAGACCCTCTCCCAGTTGGATCCCAGTGCTTCTAACTGGGAAGGGGGGGAACAGGGACCCAGTGGAGACCCCCTCCCAGTTGGATCCCAGTGCTTCTAACTGGGAGGGGGGAACAGGGACCCAGTGGAGACCCCCTCCCAGTTGGATCCCAGTGCTTCTAACTGGGAGGGGGGCACAGGGACCCAGTGGAGACCCCCTCCCAGTTGGATGCCAGTGCTTCTAACTGGGAGGGGGGGAACAGGGACCCAGTGGAGACCCCCTCCCAGTTGGATCCCAGTGCTTCTAACTGGGAGCGGGGGAACAGGGACCCAGTGGAGACCCCCTCCCAGTTGGATCCCAGTGCTTCTAACTGGGAAGGGGGGAACAGGGACCCACCGGAGACCCCCTCCCAGTTGGATCCCAGTGCTTCTAACTGGGAGGGGGGCACAGGGACCCAGTGGAGACCCCCTCCCAGTTGGATCCCAGTGCTTCTAACTGGGAGGGGGGGAACAGGGACCCACTGGAGACCCCCTCCCAGTTGGATCCCAGTGCTTCTAACTGGGAGGAGGGGCACAGGGACCCAGTGGAGACCCTCTCCCAGTTGGATCCCAGTGCTTCTAACTGGGAGGAGGGGAACAGGGACCCAGTGGAGACCCCCTCCCAGTTGGATCCCAGTGCTTCTAACTGGGAGGAGGGGAACAGGGACCCAGTGGAGACCCCCTCCCAGTTGGATCCCAGTGCTTCTAACTGGGAGGAGGGGAACAAGGACCCAGTGGAGACCCCCTCCCAGTTGGATCCCAGCGCTTCTAACTGGGAGGGGGGAACAGGGACCCACTGGAGACCCCCTCCCAGTTGGATGCCAGTGCTTCTAACTGGGAGGGGGGGAACAGGGACCCAGTGGAGACCCCCTCCCAGTTGGATGCCAGTGCTTCTAACTGGGAGGGGGGGAACAGGGACCCAGTGGAGACCCCCTCCCAGTTGGATCCCAGTGCTTCTAACTGGGAAGGGGGGAACAGGGACCCACCGGAGACCCCCTCCCAGTTGGATCCCAGTGCTTCTAACTGGGAGGGGGGAACAGGGACCCAGTGGAGACCCCCTCCCAGTTGGATCCCAGTGCTTCTAACTGGGAGGGGGGGAACAGGGACCCAGTGGAGACCCCCTCCCAGTTGGATCCCAGTGCTTCTAATTGGGAAGGGGGGGAACAGGGACCCAGTGGAGACCCCCTCCCAGTTGGATCCCAGTGCTTCTAACTGGGAGGGGGGAACAGGGACCCAGTGGAGACCCCCTCCCAGTTGGATCCCAGTGCTTCTAACTGGGAGGGGGGCACAGGGACCCAGTGGAGACCCCCTCCCAGTTGGATGCCAGTGCTTCTAACTGGGAGGGGGGGAACAGGGACCCAGTGGAGACCCCCTCCCAGTTGGATGCCAGTGCTTCTAACTGGGAGGGGGGGAACAGGGACCCAGTGGAGACCCCCTCCCAGTTGGATCCCAGTGCTTCTAACTGGGAAGGGGGGAACAGGGACCCACCGGAGACCCCCTCCCAGTTGGATCCCAGTGCTTCTAACTGGGAGGGGGGCACAGGGACCCAGTGGAGACCCCCTCCCAGTTGGATCCCAGTGCTTCTAACTGGGAGGGGGGGAACAGGGACCCACTGGAGACCCCCTCCCAGTTGGATCCCAGTGCTTCTAACTGGGAGGAGGGGCACAGGGACCCAGTGGAGACCCTCTCCCAGTTGGATCCCAGTGCTTCTAACTGGGAGGAGGGGAACAGGGACCCAGTGGAGACCCCCTCCCAGTTGGATCCCAGTGCTTCTAACTGGGAGGAGGGGAACAGGGACCCAGTGGAGACCCCCTCCCAGTTGGATCCCAGTGCTTCTAACTGGGAGGAGGGGAACAGGGACCCAGTGGAGACCCCCTCCCAGTTGGATCCCAGCGCTTCTAACTGGGAGGGGGGAACAGGGACCCACTGGAGACCCCCTCCCAGTTGGATGCCAGTGCTTCTAACTGGGAGGGGGGGAACAGGGACCCAGTGGAGACCCCCTCCCAGTTGGATCCCAGTGCTTCTAACTGGGAAGGGGGGAACAGGGACCCACCGGAGACCCCCTCCCAGTTGGATCCCAGTGCTTCTAACTGGGAGGGGGGAACAGGGACCCAGTGGAGACCCCCTCCCAGTTGGATCCCAGTGCTTCTAACTGGGAGGGGGGAACAGGGACCCAGTGGAGACCCCCTCCCAGTTGGATCCCAGTGCTTCTAACTGGGAGGGGGGAACAGGGACCCAGTGGAGACCCCCTCCCAGTTGGATCCCAGTGCTTCTAACTGGGAACGGGGCACAGGGACCCAGTGGAGACCCTCTCCCAGTTGGATCCCAGTGCTTCTAACTGGGAGGGGGGGAACAGGGACCCACCGGAGACCCCCTCCCAGTTGGATCCCAGTGCTTCTAACTGGGAGCTGTATCCCCATCCCCCTCGGGCGCCGCTTGCCAAGCCGGATCGGAGCCAGGCAGCTGTGTGGGCTCAAGGTCCGAGCCCGGATTCCTTCGGCGCATTCCACCGCCCCCGGCTCCGCTTTGCACCCCACGGATATGGGGAGGGTTAATCCGGAGCTATCCGAACTCCCAACTATCAGTTGGATCCTGGATTCCCAGCTAGCAGTTGCATTCAGACACAGGGAGGGTTAATCCGGAGCATCCAGGATTCCCAACTATCGGTTGTATCCAAATACAAGGAGGGTTAATCCGGAGTATCCAGGATTCCCAGCGAGCAGTTGCATTCAGACACAGGGTGGGTTAATCCGGAGCATCCAGGATTCCTGACTATCAGTTGATTTGGAAGGGTTAATCCGGAGTATCCAGGATTCCCAACTATCAATTGAGTAGGGAGGATTAATCTGGAGCATCCAGGATTCCCAACTACCCATTGATTTGGAAGGGTTAATCCGGAGCATCCAGGATTCCCAACTATCGGTTGCATCCAGACACAGGGAGGGTTAATCCGGATCATCCAGGATTCCCAACTATTGGTTAATCCAGAGCATCCAGCATTCCCAGCTATCAGTTGCATCCAGGCACAGGGAGGGTTAATCCGGATCATCCAGGATTCCCAACTATTGGTTTATCCGGAGCACCCAGGATTCCCAACTATCGGTTGCATCCAGACACAGGGAGGGTTAATCCGGATCATCCAGGATTCCCAACTATTGGTTAATCTGGAGCATCCAGGATTCCCAACTATCAGTTGCATCCAGGATTCCCAGCTATCGGTTGCATCCAGACACAGGGAGGGTTAATCCGGATCAACCCTCGGGAATGGGACGGGAAGGAGCTGCCCCAGCTCCATCTCCCAGGCCCTTCCTGACCCCCCCGATCCCAAGGGATCCATGGAGGGGGAAGGGGGGGGGGGGGTCCCCCCAGACGGAGAACGCCCCCTCGGACTGGGAACCACCAGTATAGGAGCTGGGAATTCCCAGTATGAGGACTGGGAATCCCAGTATGGGGACGGGTGGTGGTCCAGGGCTGGGGGAGCTGTGGGGGGGAAACTGGGATGGAGGGGGGGGGGGTGAACTGGGATGGAGGGGGGGGGAAGTGGGATGAGGGGGGACTGGGATAAGGGGGGGAACTGGGATGGGAGGAACTGGGATAAGGGGGGGAACTGGGATGGAGGGGGGGTGAACTGGGATGGAGGGGGAAACTGGGATGGGGGGGGAAAGTGGGATGAGGGGGGGACTGGGATAAGGGGGGACCAGGATAAGGGGGGGAACTGGGATGGGGGACGAAGTGGGATAAGGGGGGCAACTGGGATGAGGGGGGGTACTGGGATGGGGGGGACTGGGATAAGGAGGGGGAACTGGGATAAGGGGGGGAACTGGGATAGGGGGGAACTGGGATAGGGGGAACTGGGATGGGGGGAACTGGGATGAGGGGGGAAACTGGGATGGGAGAACTGGGATAAGGAGGGGGAACTGGGAGGAAGGGAGAGGAACTGGGATGAGGAAACTGGGATTGGGGGGGGCACCCCAAGCCTTTCCCCCAGCTTTAGGGAACCCCTGTCCATGGGACCCCCCCAAAAGGAGTATAGAAGGGGGGGCACCCCTGTCCCATGGGACCCCCCCAAAGGAATATAGAGGGGGGGGCACCCCTGTTCCATGGGACCCCCAAAAGGAATAGGGAGGGGCACCCCTGTCCCATGGGACCCCCCCAAAAGGAATATAGAGGGGGGACACCCCAGTTCCATGGGACCCCCCCAAAAGGAATATAGAGGGGGGGCACCCCTGTCCCATAGGACCCCCCCAAAGGAATATAGAGGGGGGGCACCCCTGTCCCATGGGACCCCCCCCAAAGGAATATAGAGGGGGGGCACCCCTGTCCCATGGGACCCCCCCAAAGGAATATAGAGGGGGGGCACCCCTGTCCCATGGGACCCCCCCAAAGGAATATAGAGGGGGGGGCACACCCCAGCCCCCCCCCCGGTGCCCCCCCCCCGTGGGCGCTGTCCGTGGTGCTGAAGGCGAAGGTAACGCCCCCCCCCCACGCGTGACAGCACCGAATTCTCACGCACCCCCCAAAACCCCATAATCGGGGACCCCTGTCCCCCCCCCCCCCAAAAAAAACGACACCGGGGACCCCCCCACGCGTGACTTCCGTGTCCCCCCCCAGTTTCTCGGTGGATAGGTGCCCGTGGGGGGGGGTCACGGACACGCGTGGGGGGGGCGTTACCTTCCCCAAGGACCCCCCCGTGACCCCCCCCAAACGGCGACACTGGGGACCCTCATGCCCCCCCCTTCCATAACGACACCCCGGACCCCCCACGTGTGACACCCCCCCCCAATAATATACTGGGGACCCCATAGGACCCTCCCACGCGTGACCTCTGTGTGCATTCCCCCCCCCATAACGACAAAGCAGACGAACGCCCCTCCCCAATATACTGGGGACCCCCACGACCCCCCACGCGTGACCCCCCCGTGTTCTCACCCCCCCCCCCCCCGGCTCCATAAGGACACTGGGGACCTTTGTGCCCCCCCTTAACCACACATGGGGACCCCCATGGGACCCCCCCACGCGTGATATCAGGGGGTTCTCATGCCCCCCCCCCCCCATAATGACACTGGGGAGCCTCGTCCCCCCCAAAACGAAACCGGGGACCCCCATGGGACCCCCCCACGCGTGACCCCCACCGGGTCCTAACGCCCCCCCACCCCATAATGACACTGGGGAGCCTCGTCCCCCCCAAAACGAAACCGGGGACCCCCATTGGACCCCCCCCAACGAGTGACCCCCACCGGGTCCTAACGCCCACCCCACCCCATAATGACACTGGGGAGCCTCGTCCCCCCCAAAACGAAACCGGGGACCCCCGTCCCCCCCTTAATCACACCGGGGACCCCCCCACGAGTGTGTCCCCCCCCTTTTCTCGGTGTCCCCGTGCCCGGGGGGGGTCCCGGTCCCGCGTGGGGGGGGCATTACCTGCCCCAGGGACCCCTATCGTCCCCCCTATAATGACACTGGGGACCCCATGGGACCCCCCCACGCGTGACCCCCACCGGGTCCTCACGCCCCCCCCGCACCCCATAATGACACTGGGGAGCCTCGTCCCCCCAAAACGAAACCGGGGACCCCCATGGGACCCCCCAACGCGTGACCCCCACCGGGTCCTAACGCCCACCCCACCCCATAATGACACTGGGGAGCCTCGTCTCCCCCAAAACGAAACCGGGGACCCCCATGGGACCCCCCCCACGCGCGACCCCCACCGGGTCCTAACGCCCCCCCCACCCCATAATGACACTGGGGAGCTTCGTCCCCCCAAAACGAAACCGGGGACCCCCATTGGACCCCCCAACGCGTGACTCCCACCGGGTTCTCACGCCCCCCCCCCACCCCATAATGACACTGGGAAGCTTCGTCCCCCCCAAAACGAAACCGGGGACCCCCATAGGACCCCCCAACGCGTGACTCCCACCGGGTCCTAACGCCCACCCCACCCCATAATGACACTGGGGAGCCTCGGCCCCCCCAAAACGAAACCGGAGACCCCCGTCCCCCCCACATAACCACAATGGGGACCCCCCCACGTGTGTGTCCCCCCTTTTTCTCGGTGTCCCCGTGCCTGGGGGGGGGTCCCGGTCCCGCGTGGGAGGGGCATTACCTGCCCCGGGGACCCCTGTGGTCCCCCCTATAATGACACTGGGGACCCCATGGGACCCCTCCACGCGTGACCCCCACCGGGTCCTAACGCCCACCCCACCCCATAATGACACTGGGGAGCCTCGTCCCCCCCAAAACGAAACCGGGGACCCCCATAGGACCCCCCAACGCGTGACTCCCACGGGGTCCTAACGCCCACCCCACCCCATAATGACACTGGGGAGCCTCGTCCCCCCCAAAACGAAACCGGGGACCCCCGTCCCCCCCTTAATCACACCGGGGACCCCCCCACGAGTGTGTCCCCCCCCTTTTCCCGGTGTCCCCGTGCCCGGGGGGGGGGGTCCCGGTGCCGCGGGGGGGGGGTCGTTACCTGCCGTGGGGGTCACACGGAGCCCCTGGAGGAGCGCGAGGATCGCGGTGAGCACCGCTCGGGGCTCCATCGGCTCCGGGACCGCGATCCGCCCGCACCGGGAGGGGATGGAACGGGGGAGGAGGGGGGGGGGGGGTGGGGGGTGGACCGGCCCCCCCCGAACCCCGCCCCCCGCCCCACCCACGGGAGGCACCGCGGGGGGGTGGGGAGGGGAGCAGGGACCCGGTGGGAGACGGGAATGGGGGAGGTTTGGGGGGGCAGAGCTGAGATTTGGGGGGGCATGGACCCCCTCACTCCATTCTAACAGTGAGATTTGGGGGTGCAGGGACACCCCTGCCATTCTTACAGTGAGATTTGGGGGTGAAGGGAGCCCCCTGCCACTCTAACAGTGAGATTTGGGGGGGCAGGGACCCCCCCCTCCATTCTAGCAGTGAGATTTGGGGGGGCAGAGATGAGATTTGGGGGGGCAGGGACCCCCCTGCCATTCTAACAGTGAGATTTGGGGGTGCAGGGACCCCCCCCTCCATTCTAACAGTGAGATTTGGGGGCGCAGGGACACCCCCTTCATTCTAACAGTGAGATTTGGGGGTACAGGGACCCCCCTGCCATTCTAACAGTGAGATTTGGGGGTACAGGGACCCCCTTGCCACTCTAACAGTGAGATTTGGGGGTGCAGGGACCCCCCGCTCCATTCTAACAGTGAGATTTGGGGGGGCAGGGACCCTCCCCTCCATTCTAACGGTGAGATTTGGGGGGGCAGGGACACCGTCTCAATTCTAACAGTGAGATTTGGGGGTTCAGGGACCCCCCTGCCACTCTAACAGTGAGATTTCGGGGGGCAGGGACCCCCCCTCCACTCTAACAGTGAGATTTGGGGGGGCAGGGACCCCCCGCTCCATTCTAACAGTGAGATTTGGGGGTTCAGGGAGCCCCCTGCCATTCTAACAGTGAGGTTTGGGGGTGCATGGACCCCCCCCTCCATTCTAACAGTGAGATTTGGGGGTGTAGGAACACCCCCTCCATTCTAACAGTGAGATTTGGGGGTGCAGGGACACCCCCCTCCATTCTAACAGTGAGATTTGGGGGTGCAGGGACCCCCCTGCCATTCTAACAGTGAGATTTGGGGGTGCAGGGACCCTCCCCTCCATTCTAACAGTGAGATTTGGGGGGGCAGGGACCCCCCTGCCACTCTAACAGTGAGATTTGGGGGTGCAGGGACCCCCCCCTCCATTCTAACGGTGAGATTTGGGGGTGCAGGGACCCCCCCCTCCATTCTAACAGTGAGATTTGGGGGTGTAGGAACACCCCCTCCATTCTAACAGTGAGATTTGGGGGTGCAGGGACACCCCCCTCCATTCTAACAGTGAGATTTGGGGGTGCAGGGACCCCCCTGCCATTCTAACAGTGAGATTTGGGGGTGCAGGGACCCTCCCCTCCATTCTAACAGTGAGATTTGGGGGGGCAGGGACCCCCCTGCCACTCTAACAGTGAGATTTGGGGGTGCAGGGACCCCCCCCTCCATTCTAACGGTGAGATTTGGGGGTACAGGGACCCTCCTCCATTCTAACGGTGAGGTTTAGGGGTGCAGAGATGAGATTTAGGGGTGCAGGGACCCTCCTCCGTTCTAACAGTGAGGTTTGGGGGTGCAGAGCCCCTCAACCTGGTCCCAACCCCACTGCGAAGTTTGGGGTGCAGAGCCCCCACCCCACTGCAACGATGCTGGGTTTTGGGGCGCAGAGGCCAGATTTAGGGGTGCAGAATCCCTGCCCCAGTGCCAGCCCCACTGCAAGGTTTGGGGGTGCAGAGATAAGATTTAGGGGTGCAAGGACCACCCCCCCTCCATTCTAGCAGTGAGATTTGGGGGTGCAGAGCTGAGATTCAGGGGTGCAGGGCCCCCCCAACCTGATCCCTGCCCCACTGCAAGGTTTAGGGGTGCAGAACCCCCACACCACTGCCAGCCCCACTGAGAGGTTTGGGGGTGCATAGGTGACATTTGGGGGTGCAGGGACCCCCCCATCCATTCTGAGATTTGAGGGGGGCAGAGCTGAGATTTAGGGGTACGGGGACCCTCCTCCATTCTAACAGTGAGGTTTGGGGGTGCAGAGTCCCCCAAACTCGTCCCATTCCCACTGTGAGGTTTGGGGGTGCAGAGGTAAGATTTGGGGGTGCAGAGACCCCCCAACCTGGTCCCAGCCCCACTGTGAGGTTTGGGGGTGCAGAGCCCCAGCCCCATGGCACGGTTTTGGGGTGCAGAGTCCCTGCCCCACTCCCAGCCTCACTGCAAGGTTTGGGGGTGCAGAGATGAGATTTAGGGGTGCAGGGACCCCCAACCTGGTCCCACCCCCACTGTGAGGTTTGGGGGTGCAGAGATGACATTTGGGGGTGCAGGGACCCCCAACCTCATCCCAGGCCCACTGTGAGGTTTGGGGGTGCAGAGATGACATTTGGGGGTGCAGGGACCCCCAACCTTGTCCCAGCCCCACTGTGTGGTTTGGGGGTGCAGAGCCCCTGCCCCACAGCAAGGTTTTGGGGTGCAGAGTCCCTGCCCCACTCCCAGCCTCACTGCAAGGTTTGGGGGTGCAGAGATGAGGTATCGGGGTGCAGGGACCCCTAACCTCATCCCAGCCCCACTGTGAGGTTTGGGGGTGCCAAGTCCCTGCCCCACTGTGAGGTTTGGGGGTGCAGAGATGAGATTTGGGGGTGCAGGGACCCCCAACCTCGTCCCAGCCCCACTGTGAGGTTTGGGGGTGCAGAGCCCCAGCCTCACTGCAAGGATGGTGGGTTTTGGGGTGCAGAGCCCAGGTTTAGGGGTGCAGAGTCCCTGCCCCACTCCCAGCCCCACTGCAAGGTTTGGGGGTGCAGCGATGACATTTGGGGGTGCAGGGACCCCCAACCTCGTCCCAGCCCCACTGTGAGGTTTGGGGGTGCAGAGCCCCAGCCCCTTGGCACGGTTTTGGGGTGCAGAGTCCCTGCCCCACTCCCAGCCCCACTGCAAGGTTTGGGGGTGCAGAGGTGAGGTTTCGGGGTGCAGGGACCCCCAACCTCGTCCCAGCCCCACTGTGAGGTTTGGGGGTGCAGAGATGAGATTTGGGGGTGCAGGGACCCCCCAACCTGGTCCCAGCCCCACTGTGAGGTTTGGGGGTGCAGAGCCTCAGCCTCACTGCAAGGATGGTGGGTTTTGGGGTGCAGAGCCCAGGTTTAGGGGTGCAGAGTCCCTGCCCCACTGCCAGCCCCACTGCAAGGTTTGGGGGTGCAGAGATGACATTTGGGGGTGCAGAGACCCCCAACCTGCTTCCAGCCCCACTGCGAGGTTTGGGGGTGCAGCGATGACATTTGGGGGTGCAGAGCCCCCCAACCTGGTTCCAGCCCCACTGCAAGGTTTGGGGGTGCGGGGACCCCCAATCTCATCCCACCCCCACTTTGAGATTTGGGGGTGCAGAACCCCCACCCCACAGCAAGGATAGTGGATTTTGGGGCGCAGAGCCGAGGTTTAGGGGTGCAAAGCCCCCTCCCCACCCCCCAACCCCCTCCTCCCACCCCAACCCCCCCAACTTGTGGGTCCGGGAGGGGTCAGAGCTCCCCCATGGGAGTCCCCATCCCATGGGAAGAGGGGGGGGACGAGGAGGTGACCCCCCCAAAGCCCTTCCCGGGGTGGGGGGGATGGGATTGATCCTGATCTCCCCACGTGATCCTGATCCCATAAGAGCCTTCGGATCCGGGGGAGGCCCCGGGGCGGCCATGGCCACCTCAGCGCCGCGCACCGTCCTCATCACCGGCTGCTCCTCCGGCATCGGCCTCGCCGTGGCCGTCCGCTTGGCCCGCGATCCCCAGCGGCGATTCCAGGGTGAGGAACCCCTGCCACCACCCAACGGGGTCTACACGGGGGGTGGGAACCTCTGGAATGGGGAGGACGTGGGGTTTGGGGTCCCACCACAATGTTCTCCTCCATCCATCCATCCATATCTCCTCCACCTCTTCCACCTCCTCACTTCCAGATCCTCTCCACATCTCCTCTACCTTCTCTCCATCCATCCATCCATCCATCCATCCATCCATCCATCCATCCATCCATATCTCCTCCACCTCTTCCACCTCCTCACCTTCCAGATCCCCTCCACCTCTCCATCCATCCATCCATCCATCCATCCATCCATCCACATCTCCTCCACCCCTTCCACCTCCTCACTTCCAGATCCCCTCCACATCTCCTCCACCTTCTCTCCATCCATCCATCCATCCATCCATCCATCCATCCATCCATCCACATCTCCTCCACCTCTTCCACCTCCTCACTTCCAGATCCCCTCCACATCTCCTCTATCTTCTCTCCATCCATCCATCCACTCAACCTTGGAGCCAAGGATCTCCAAGGGCACTTCCAGGGTGAGGAGATGCGGGTGGGATCCCTTCCACCTCCCACCGGGGTCTACATGGGGGGGTGGGAACCTCTGGAATGGGGAGGACGTGGGGTTTGGGGTCCCATCACAATGTTCTCCTCCATCCATCCATCCATCCATCCATCCATCCATCCATCCATCCATCCACATCTCCTCCACCCCTTCCACCTCCTCACCTTCCAGATCCCCTCCACATCTCCTCCACCTTCTCTCCATCCATCCATCCATCCATCCATCCATCCATCCATCCATCCATATCTCCTCCACCCCTTCCACCTCCTCACTTCCAGATCCCCTCCACATCTCCTCTACCTTCTCTCCATCCATCCATCCATCCAACCTTGGAGCCAAGGATCTCCAAGGGCGCTTCCAGGGTGAGGAGATGCGGGTGGGACCCCTTCCACCTCCCACCGGGATCTACACGGGGGGGTGGGAACCTCTGGAATGGGGAGGACGTGGGGTTTGGGGTCCCATCACAATGTTCTCATCCATCCACATCCATCCATCCATCCATCCATCCATCCATCCATCCATCCATCCATCCATCCACATCTCCTCCACTCCTTCCACCTCCTCACCTTCCAGATCCCCTCCACATCTCCTCTACCTTCTCTCCATCCATCCATCCACCCAACCTTGGAGCCAAGGATCTCCAAGGGCACTTCCAGGGTGAGGAGATGCGGGTGGGATCCCTTCCACCTCCCAACGGGGTCTACACGGGGGGGTGGGAACCTCTGGAATGGGGAGGACGTGGGGTTTGGGGTCCCACCACAACGTTCTCATCCATCCATCCATCCATCCATCCATCCATCCATCCATCCATCCATCCATCCACATCTCCTCCACCCCTTCCACCTCCTCACCTTCCAGATCCCCTCCACATCTCCTCTACCTTCTCTCCATCCATCCATCCATCCATCCATCCATCCATCCATCCATCCACATCTCCTCCACCCCTTCCACCTCCTCACTTCCAGATCCCCTCCACATCTCCTCTACCTTCTCTCCATCCATCCATCCACCCAACCTTGGAGCCAAGGATCTCCAAGGGCGCTTCCAGGGTGAGGAGATGCGGGTGGGATCCCTTCCACCTCCCACCGGGGTCTACAGGGGGTTGAGAACCTCTGGAATGGGGAGAACGTGGTGTGTGGGTGCCCACCACAAGTTCTCATCCATCCATCCATCCATCCACCCATATCTCCTCCACCCCTTCCACCTCCTCACCTTCTCCACCCTCCACCTCTCCTCCATCCATCCATCCACCCAACCTTGGAGCCTCCTTCTCCTCGCTTCCCCTTGGAACCCCGTGTCCCACCCCATCCTCACCACCAGGATCTCCAACGCGTTGAGGGAATCCTTCCACCTCCCACCGAGACCCACATTGGCCATAACAGATGGGAATGGGGTCAACAACACAGGTTTTGGGGTCCCACCACAACGTTCTCACCCATCCATCCATCCATCCATCCACCCAACCTTGGAGCTTCCTTCTCCTCGCCAAGAGGTCCCCGTGTCCCCCCTTCCACCCGTTTGGGCGCACCCACGTGTGATCCCCACCACCCACCCTGGTAGCCGGGTGAGATAACTCCACGTGTCCCACCGTTGACCCCACGCCTGGAGATTAAGCCCTGGAGAAGGGATTAAAGGCCGCGGTACCAAAGCGGCTTAAGGAACGTCATCTCGGATTGACCTTCCAATCCCACCTGGAATCTGAGGTCCATCCCCCTCCTTCTCCACAATCTGAGGTCCATCCCCCCCTTTCTCCACAATCTGAGGTCCATCCCCCCCTTCTCCACAGTCATCGCCACCATGAGGGACCTACGGAAGAAGGAGAAGTTGGAAGAGGCAGCGGGAACGACGTTGGGGAAGACGTTGACCATCCAACGCTTGGACGTCTGCAGCGACAGCTCCGTGGCCGAGTGCATGGCCAACGTTCCCGGTGGCCGCGTGGACATCTTGGGTGAGGACAACCACCGCGGGGTTCCACGGGGTGGTCCGGGTGGTCCTTGAGCTCCAGAAATCTACGCCGTAGTGAATAACGCCGGCGTGGGCCACGTTGGACCCGTGGAGAGCATCAGCGTGGAGGAGATGAAGAAGATCTTCGAGACCAATTTCTTCGGAGCCGTTCGGATGATCAAAGCCGTACTTCCCGAGATGAAAAGCCACCAAAGAGGTCACATCGTGGTCATCAGCAGCGTGATGGGGCTCCAGGGTGAGAGGTGGGGACCAACCCAACCTGGTTGGGGCCCACCAGGAGGAGGTGGGACCACGAGGAACCCGCATGAGGTTCAACAACGGTGAAGTTCTTGCGCCGGGGTTGAGGCCGGAGAATGGAATGGGAGGAGAAGGACTTGGGGGAGGAGAAGCTCCACAGAGGGCCACCAAAGCGCATTCACGGCTTGGGAAGTCCAACGAGATCTTGGGCTTCATCCAAAGCTGTGGGACCAGCAGGTGATGGAGGAGATTCTGCTCCTCTGCTCCAAACCTGGAGCCCCACCTCCCGTTCCTCAGCTCAGGAAGGACATGGAGATGGTGGAGCGAGACCAGAGGAGGACACGGAGATGATGTGAGAGCTGGAGAACCTCTACTATGAGGAGAGGATTGGAGAGTTGGGGTTGTTCAGCCTGGAGAAGGCTCCAAGGAGACCTTAGAGCAGCTTCCAGGATGGAAAGAGGCCTCCAGGAAAGCTGAGGAGAAGCTCTTGAGCAGGGAGGGCAGGGATGGAAGGAGGAGAAGAGGGGAGATTGAGATGAGATCTTGAGGAGAAACGTTCTCCTGTGAGCATGGGGTGGCCCAGAGGTGGCTTCCCCATCCCTGGAGGTCTTGAAGGCCAGGTTGGATGGGGCTTGGAGAACCGGATCCGTGGCAGGAGTTTGGAACCGGAGGGACTTTGAGGTCCCTTCCAACCCATCCCACGACCTCGGGAGGTCCTCACCTCTCTTCTCGTTGATCTCGGTTCCTCCTCGCGCGCAGGGATCGTCTTCAACGACGTCTACGCCGCTTCCAAGTTCGCGGTGGAAGGGTTCTGCGAGAGTTTGGCCGTGCAGCTCCTCCAGTTCAACGTCTTGTGAGTGGCAGGAGGGTTGAGGGGGGACCCCAAAGTGGCTTTGTCCCCCCCTTACACCCCAAAACCCACCAACCCCACAGCGTCTCCATGGTGGAACCGGGCCCGGTCAACACCGATTTTGAGATGAAGTTGATGGAAGAGGTTTCTCGCTCTGAGTTTCCCGGCACCGATCCGGCAACGATCCGATACTTCAAGGATGTCTACTTACCGGCGTCCCACGAGATCTTCACCACCTTGGGCCAAAGCCCTGAGGCCGTGTCTGAGGTTTGGAGCCACCAGGAACTGAGGTTGGGGCCACCAAGAATGGGGGTTGGAGCCACCAGGAATGGGGGTTGGAGCCACCAAGAATGGGGGGTTGGAACCACCAGGAATGGGGGTTGGAGTCACCAAGAATGGGGGTTGGAGCCACCAAGAATGGGGGTTGGAGCCACCAAGAAGTGGGGTTGGAGCCACCGGGAATTGGGGTTGGAGCCACCAAGAATTGGGGTTGGAACCACCAAGAAGTGGGGTTGGAGCCACCAAGAATTGGGGTTGGAGCCACCACGATTGGGGGTTGGGGCCACCAGGAATGGGGGTTGGAGCCACCAAGAATGGGGGTTGGAGCCACCAAGAATGGGGTTTGGAGCCACCAAGAATTGGGGTTGGAGCCACCAAGAATGGGGGTTGGAGCCACCAGGAATTGGGGTTGGAGCCACCAAGAATTGGGGTTGGAGCCACCGAGAAGTGGGGTTGGAGCCACCAAGAATGGGGTTGGAGCCACTGAGAATGGGGGTTGGAGCCACCAAGAATTGGGGTTGGAGCCACTGAGAATGGGGGTTGGAGCCACCAGGAATTGGGGTTGGAGCCACCAAGAATTGGGGTTGGAGCCACCAAGAATGGGGTTGGAACCACCAAGAAGTGGGTTTGGAGCCTCCAAGAACCTGGGTTGGAGCCACCAACCAAGACGTTGACCCTTCTCCGCCCGTAGGCCATCGTGAAGGTGATCCAATCGCGGCGCCCGGCGTTCCGCGTCCAAACCAACCGTCTCTACACGCCGCTGGTGGCCCTCAAATACGCCGATCCCTCCGGAGATCTCTCCGTCCGCACCTTCTACCGATTGCTCTTCCACTACGGGACCGTCTTCCACCTCACCATGGCCGTCCTTCGCTGTCTCACCTGTGGATGCTTCCGAAGTCGCATCACCCCGCTCTGATGGAACTGGGGGGGCTCCTTGACCCCCCAATGGCTCCTTGACCCCCCCCATAGCTCCTTGACCCCCCCCATGGTTCCTTGAACCCCCCCATAGCTCCTTGACCCCCCCATGGCTCCTTGACCCCCCCCTATGGCTCCTTGACCCCCCCATAGCTCCTTGACCCCCCCCATGGCTCCTTGACCCCCCCAATGGCTCCTTGACCCCCCCCATGGCTCCTTGACCCCCCCCCATGGCTCCTTGACCCCCCCATAGCTCCTTGACCCCCCCCATGGCTCCTTGACCCCCCCATAGCTCCTTGACCCCCCCATGGCTCCTTGACCCCCCCCATGGCTCCTTGAACCCCCCCATGGCTCCTTAACCCCCCCATGGCTCCTTGAACCCCCCCATGGCTCCTTAACCCCCCCATGGCTCCTTGACCCCCCCATAGCTCCTTGACCCCCCCATGGCTCCTTGACCCCCCCATAGCTCCTTGACCCCCCCCATGGCTCCTTGACCCCCCCATAGCTCCTTGAACCCCCCATAGCTCCTTAACCCCCCCATGGCTCCTTGACCCCCCCCATAGCTCCTTGACCCCCCCATAGCTCCTTGACCCCCCCATGGCTCCTTGACCCCCCCCAATGGCTCCTTGACCCCCCCCATAGCTCCTTGAACCCCCCATGGCTCCTTGACCCCCCCAATGGCTCCTTGACCCCCCCCATGGCTCCTTGACCCCCCCCATGGCTCCTTGAACCCCCCATGGCTCCTTGACCCCCCCATGGCTCCTTGACCCCCCCCATGGCTCCTTGAACCCCCCCATGGCTCCTTGACCCCCCCATAGCTCCTTGACCCCCCCCATAGCTCCTTGACCCCCCCCATGGCTCCTCGACCCCCCCATAGCTCCTCGACCCCCCCATAGCTCCTTGACCCCCCCATAGCTCCTTGAACCCCCCCATGGCTCCTTGACCCCCCCAATGGCTCCTTGACCCCCCCATGGCTCCTTGACCCCCCCCATAGCTCCTTGACCCCCCCAATGGCTCCTTGACCCCCCCCATGGCTCCTTGACCCCCCCATAGCTCCTTGACCCCCCCATGGCTCCTTGACCCCCCCCATAGCTCCTTGACCCCCCCAATGGCTCCTTGACCCCCCCAATGGCTCCTTGACCCCCCCCATGGCTCCTTGACCCCCCCATAGCTCCTTGACCCCCCCCATGGCTCCTTGACCCCCCCAATGGCTCCTTGACCCCCCCCATAGCTCCTTGATCCCCCCATAGCTCCTTGACCCCCCCAATGGCTCCTTGACCCCCCCCCATAGCTCCTTGACCCCCCCCATGGCTCCTTGACCCCCCCATAGCTCCTTGACCCCCCCTATGGCTCCTTGACCCCCCCCATAGCTCCTTGACCCCCCCCATGGCTCCTTGACCCCCCCATAGCTCCTTGACCCCCCCATGGCTCCTTGACCCCCCCATAGCTCCTTGACCCCCCCCATGGCTCCTTGACCCCCCCATGGCTCCTTGACCCCCCCCATGGCTCCTTGACCCCCCCATAGCTCCTTGACCCCCCCCATGGCTCCTTGACCCCCCCATAGCTCCTTGACCCCCCCCATGGCTCCTTGACCCCCCCATGGCTCCTTGACCCCCCCCATAGCTCCTTGACCCCCCCAATGGCTCCTTGACCCCCCCCCATGGCTCCTTGACCCCCCCATAGCTCCTTGACCCCCCCATGGCTCCTTGACCCCCCCCATGGCTCTAAACCCTTCCTCATCGCCCCCCACCCCGTGTCCCCCCCCCCCATCGTCGCTCCCAGACGGACACACGGACAAACACGAAGTGGCTTTCGATGCGTCCCCCACGTCGTCTCGGGGGGGGGGGGGGTTTTGGAGGTGGAAAATGGGGGGGAAGAGTCTCTTTGGGGGGGGGAAGAGACTTTTTGGGGGGGTTGAGGGGCCTTTTGGGGGGGTTGAGGAGCCCTTTTGGGGGGACTGAGAAGTTTGGGGGGGTGAGGAACCTTTCTGGGGGGGTTGAGGAGCCCTTTTGGGGGGGTTGAGGAACGTTTTGGGGGGTTAAGGAGCCTTTTGGGGGGGTTGAAGAGCCCTTTCTGGGGGGGTTGAGGAGCCTTTTGGGGGGGTTAAGAGCCCTTTTGGGGGGGGTGAGAAGTTTGGGGGTTGAGGAGCCTTTTGGGGGGTTGAGGAGCCTTTTGGGGGGGTTGAAGAGACCTTTCTGGGGGGGTTGAGGAGCCTTTTTGGATGGTTGAAGAGTTTTGGGGGGGTTAAGGAGCCCTTTTGGGGGGGGGTGAGAAGTTTGGGGGGGTGAGGAACCTTTTTGGGGGGGTTGAGGAACCTTTTTGGGGGGGTTGAAGAGTTTTGGGGGGGTTGAAGAGTCCTTTTGGGGGGGTTGAGGAGCCCTTTTGAGAGGGTTAAGAGCCCTTTTGGGGGGGGTGAGAAGTTTGGGGGGGTGAGGAACCTTTCTGGGGGGGTTGAGGAGCCTTTTGGGGGGGTTGAGGACCCCTTTTGAGAGGGTTAAGAGCCCTTTCTGAGGGGTTGAGGAGCCTTTTTGGATGGTTGAAGAGTTTGGGGGGGTTAAGGAGCCCTTTTGGGGGGGGGTGAGAAGTTTGGGGGGTGAGGAACCTTTTTGGGGGGGGTTGAGGAGCCTTTTTGGGGGGGTTGAAGAGTTTTGGGGGGGTTGAAGAGTCCTTTTGGGGGGGTTGAGGAGCCCTTTTGAGAGGGTTAAGAGACCTTTCGGGGGGGGGTGAGAAGTTTGGGGGGTGAGGAACCTTTCTGGGGGGGTTGAGGAGCCCTTTTTGGGGGGTTAAGGAGCCCTTTTGGGGGGTTAAGGAGCCCTTTTGGGGGGGGGTGAGAAGTTTGGGGGGGTGAGGAACCTTTCGGGGGGGGCTGAGGAGCCCTTTTGGGGGGATTGAGGAGCCTTTTGGGGGGTTGAAGAGACCTTTCTGGGGGGTTGAAGAGCCCTTTTGAGAGGGTTAAGAGCCCTTTCGGGGGGGGGGGGAGAAGTTTTGGGGGGTGAGGAACCTTTCAGGGGGGGTTGAAGAGCCTTTTGGGGGGTTGAGGAGCCTTTTGGGGGGGTAAAAGCCCTTTCTGGGGGGGTTGAGGAGCCTTTTTGGATGGTTTAAGAGTTTGGGGGGGGTTAAGGAGACCTTTTTGGGGGGGTTGAGAAGTTTGGGGGGTGAGGAACCTTTTTGGGGGGGGTTGAGGAGCCTTTTTGGGGGGGTTGAAGAGTCCTTTAGGGGAGTTGAGGAGCCCTTTTGGGGGGGTTAAGAGCCCTTTCGGGGGGGGTGAGAAGTTTGGGGGGTGAGGAACCTTTCTGGGGGGGTTGAGGAGCCTTTTGGGGGGGGGGGTCAGGAGCGCCCCCCCCCCCCCATGTGGGGTCCAGGGAAGGCGGGGGGGGGGGGGGGGGAGGGGGAGGAGGAGGCTTTAGAGCAGCCCCACCACACAGCCGGAAGTGGCGCACCGGAAGTGGGGAAACCGGAAGTGGCGGGAGGCCACGTGGTGATGGTGGAGGAGGAGAGATGGGGAAGGCGAGCAGGGTATGGGGGGGCAGAGGGGATCGGGGGGGGGCGGGAGACAAAGGGGGGGGCAGAGGGGATCGGGGGGGGCAGGAGAAAAAGGGGGGGGCAGAGGGGATCGGGGGGGGCAGGAGACAAAGGGGGGGGCAGAGGGGATTGGGGGGGCAGGAGAAAAAGGGGGGGCAGAGGGGATTGGGGGGGCAGGAGACAAAGGGTGGGTCAGAGGGGATCGGGGGGGGCAGGAGACAAAGGGGGGGGCAGAGGGGATTGGGGGGGCAGGAGACAAAGGGGGGGCAGAGGGGATCGGGGGGGCAGGAGATAAAGGGGGGGCAGAGGGGATTGGGGGGGGCAGGAGACAAAGGGGGGGCAGAGGGGATTGGGGGGGCAGGAGACAAAGAGGGGGCAGAGGGGATTGAGGGGCAGGAGACAAAGGGGGGGCAGAGGGGATTGGGGGGGGCAGGAGATAAAGGGGGGGCAGAGGGGATTGAGGGGGCAGGAGATAAAGGGGGGGGCAGAGGGGATTGAGGGGGCAGGAGATAAAGGGGGGGCAGAGGGGATTGGGGGGCAGGAGACAAAGGGGGGGCAGAGGGGATTGGGGGGCAGGAGACAAAGGGGGGGCAGAGGGGATTGGGGGGCAGGAGACAAAGGGGGGGCAGAGGGGATTGGGGGGCAGGAGACAAAGGGGGGGTCAGAGGGGATTGGGGGGCAGGAGACAAAGGGGGGGCAGAGGGGATTGGGGGGCAGGAGACAAAGGGGGGGCAGAGGGGATCGGGGGGGCAGGAGACAAAGGGGGGGCAGAGGGGATTGGGGGGCAGGAGACAAAGGGGGGGTCAGAGGGGATTGGGGGGGCAGGAGACAAAGGGGGGGCAGAGGGGATTGGGGGGCGGGAGACAAAGGGGGGGTCAGAGGGGATCGGGGGGGCGGGAGACAAAGGGGGGGTCAGAGGGGATCGGGGGGGCGGGAGACAAAGGGGGGGTCAGAGGGGATCGGGGGGGCGGGAGACAAAGGGGGGGTCAGAGGGGATCGGGGGGGCAGGAGACAAAGGGGGGGGCAGAGGGGATCGGGGGGGCAGGAGACAAAGGGGGGGCAGAGGGGATCGGGGGGGCAGGAGACAAAGGGGGGGGCAGAGGGGATCGGGGGGGCAGGAGACAAAGGGGGGGGCAGAGGGGATCGGGGGGGCAGGAGACAAAGGGGGGGCAGAGGGGATCGGGGGGGCAGGAGACAAAGGGGGGGGCAGAGGGGATCGGGGGGGCAGGAGACAAAGGGGGGGCAGAGGGGATCTGGGGGGCAGGAGACAAAGGGGGGGCAGAGGGGATTGGGGGGCGGGAGACAAAGGGGGGGCAGAGGGGATCGGGGGGGCAGGAGACAAAGGGGGGGCAGAGGGGATCGGGGGGGCAGGAGACAAAGGGGGGGCAGAGGGGATTGAGGGGGGCAGGAGACAAAGGGGGGGCAGAGGGGATTGGGGGGCAGGAGAAAAAGGGGGGGCAGAGGGGATTGGGGGGCAGAGGGGATCGGGGGGGCAGGAGACAAAGGGGGGGCAGAGGGGATTGGGGGGGCAGGAGACAAAGGGGGGGTCAGGGGATCGAGGGGGGCGGGAGACAAAGGGGGGGGCAGAGGGGATCGGGGGGGGCGGGAGACAAAGGGGGGGGCAGAGGGGATCGGGGGGGTCAGAGGGGATCGGGGGGGCAGGAGACAAAGGGGGGGTCAGAGGGGATTGGGGGGGCAGGGGGGATCGGGGGGGGCAGGAGACAAAGGAGGGGCAGAGGGGATCGGGGGGGGCAGAGGGGATTGGGGGGCAGGAGACAAAGGGGGAGGCAGAGGGGTGAGGGGATTGGGGGGGCAGGAGACAAAGGGGGGGTCAGAGGGGATCGGGGGGGGCAGAGGGGATTGGGGGGCAGGAGACAAAGGGGGGTCAGAGGGGATGGGGGGGCAGGAGACAAAGGGGGGGCAGAGGGGATCGGGGGGGGCAGAGGGGATTGGGGGGCAGGAGACAAAGGGGGGGGCAGAGGGGATGAGGGGATTGGGGGGGCAGGAGACAAAGGGGGGGGCTTTATCCCAGGATCGAGGTTTGGGGGCCCCTGGGGGGGGCTCCGCGTCCCGGTGTCCCCCCCCGACCATCTGTGTCCCCCCCACCTGTGTCCCCCCCAACCGTCCGTGTCCCCCCATCCCCTACTGTGTGTCCCCCCCGTCTGTGTCCCCCCAACCATGTGTCCCCCAACCATGTGTTCCCCCATCCGTGTCCCCCCCATCTGTGTCCCCCCCAAACCGTGTGTCCCCCAACCATTCGTTCCCCTGACTGTGTCCCCATCCATCTGTGTGTCCCCCCAACCATGTGTCCCCCCAACCATGTCTTCCCCCCCTCCGTGTCCCCATACATGTGTCCCCCCCAAACCGTGTCCCCCAACCATATGTTCCCCCAACCATGTGTTCCCCCAACCATGTGTTCCCCCCAAACCGTGTCCCCCAACCATGTGTTCCCCCATCCATGTCCCCCCCAACCATGTCCCCCCTAACCATGTGTCCCCCCAACCATGTGTTCCCCCATCCGTGTCCCCCCAAACCGTGTCCCCCAACCATGTGTTCCCCCCCAAACCGTGTCCCCCCTGCCACGTCCCCCCCCCGCCACGTCCCCCCCTGCCCGTGTCCCCCCCTGCCCGTGTCCCCCCCAAACCGTGTCCCCCCCAAACCGTGTCCCCCCCAGTCGAAGCACCAGAAGAAGGGCCGGGCGGCCGCGCTGCTCCGCGCCCAACAGGACTTCAGCTCCGTCCCCCACTCCTTCGTGTTCCCGCGCGGCCGCGTCGGCCGCAGCGTCCGTCACCTCATCACCGACGTGCGCAGAGTGATGGAGCCCTACACCGCGCGGGACCTGCGGGTGAGCGCGGGGCCTCCAACCCCACGGCCGACCTGACCTGGGGTGATCCAAGAGCTTCCAACCCGACCTTGGGTGATCCAAGAGCTTCCAACCCAACCCGGGGTGGATCCAAGAGCTTCCAACCCAACCTGGGGTGATCCAAGAGCTTCCAACCCAACCCGGGGTGGATCCAAGAGCTTCCAACCCAACCTGGGATGGATCCAAGAGCTTCCAACCCAACCCGGGGTGGATCCAAGAGCTTCCAACCCAACCTGGGGTGGATCCAAGAGCTTCCAACCCAAGCTGGGATGGATCCAAGAGCTTCCAACCCATCCTGGGGTGGATCCAAGAGCTTCCAACCCAACCTTGGGTGGATCCAAGAGCTTCCAACCCAAGCTGGGATGGATCCAAGAGCTTCCAACCCAACCCGGGGTGGATCCAAGAGCTTCCAACCCAACCCGGGGTGGATCCAAGAGCTTCCAACCCAACCTGGGATGGATCCAAGAGCTTCCAACCCAACCCGGGGTGGATCCAAGAGCTTCCAACCCAACCTGGGGTGGATCCAAGAGCTTCCAACCCAACCTGGGATGGATCCAAGAGCTTCCAACCCAACCTGGGATGGATCCAAGAGCTTCCAACCCAACCTGGGATGGATCCAAGAGCTTCCAACCCAACCTGGGATGGATCCAAGAGCTTCCAACCCAACCTGGGGTGGATCCAAGAGCTTCCAACCCAACCTGGGATGGATCCAAGAGCTTCCAACCCATCCTGGGATGGATCCAAGAGCTTCCAACCCAACCTGGGGTGGATCCAAGAGCTTCCAACCCAACCTTGGGTGGATCCAAGAGCTTCCAACCCGACCTTGGGTGGATCCAAGAGCTTCCAACCCAACCTGGGATGGATCCAAGAGCTTCCAACCCAACCTGGGGTGGATCCAAGAGCTTCCAACCCGACCTGGGGTGATCCAAGAGCTTCCAACCCGACCTGGGGTGGATCCAAGAGCTTCCAACCCAACCTGGGATGGATCCAAGAGCTTCCAACCCAACCTGGGGTGGATCCAAGAGCTTCCAACCCAACCTGGGGTGGATCCAAGAGCTTCCAACCCAACCTGGGATGGATCCAAGAGCTTCCAACCCGACCTGGGATGGATCCAAGAGCTTCCAACCCAACCTGGGATGGATCCAAGAGCTTCCAACCCAACCCGGGGTGGATCCAAGAGCTTCCAACCCAACCCGGGATGGATCCAAGAGCTTCCAACCCAACCTGGGGTGATCCAAGAGCTTCCAACCCAACCTGGGATGGATCCAAGAGCTTCCAACCCAACCTGGGGTGGATCCAAGAGCTTCCAACCCAACCTGGGGTGGATCCAAGAGCTTCCAACCCGACCTGGGGTGGATCCAAGAGCTTCCAACCCGACCTGGGGTGGATCCAAGAGCTTCCAACCCAACCTGGGATGGATCCAAGAGCTTCCAACCCAACCTGGGATGGATCCAAGAGCTTCCAACCCATCCTGGGATGGATCCAAGAGCTTCCAACCCAACCTGGGATGGATCCAAGAGCTTCCAACCCAACCTGGGGTGGATCCAAGAGCTTCCAACCCAACCTGGGGTGGATCCAAGAGCTTCCAACCCAACCTGGGGTGGATCCAAGAGCTTCCAACCCAACCTGGGGTGGATCCAAGAGCTTCCAACCCAAGCTGGGGTGGATCCAAGAGCTTCCAACCCAACCTGGGGTGGATCCAAGAGCTTCCAACCCGACCTGGGGTGGATCCAAGAGCTTCCAACCCAACCCGGGGTGGATCCAAGAGCTTCCAACCCAACCCGGGGTGGATCCAAGAGCTTCCAACCCAACCCGGGGTGGATCCAAGAGCTTCCAACCCAACCCGGGGTGGATCCAAGAGCTTCCAACCCAACCTGGGATGGATCCAAGAGCTTCCAACCCAACCTGGGGTGGATCCAAGAGCTTCCAACCCAACCTGGGATGGATCCAAGAGCTTCCAACCCCAACCTGGGGTGGATCCAAGAGCTTCCAACCCGACCTGGGATGGATCCAAGAGCTTCCAACCCGACCTGGGATGGATCCAAGAGCTTCCAACCCAACCAGGGATGGATCCAAGAGCTTCCAACCCAACCTGGGATGGATCCAAGAGCTTCCAACCCAACCTGGGATGGATCCAAGAGCTTCCAACCCGACCTGGGGTGGATCCAAGAGCTTCCAACCCAACCTGGGGTGGATCCAAGAGCTTCCAACCCAACCTGGGATGGATCCAAGAGCTTCCAACCCGACCTGGGATGGATCCAAGAGCTTCCAACCCAACCTGGGATGGATCCAAGAGCTTCCAACCCAACCTGGGATGGATCCAAGAGCTTCCAACCCAACCTGGGATGGATCCAAGAGCTTCCAACCCAACCTGGGATGGATCCAAGAGCTTCCAACCCAACCTGGGGTGGATTCCGCTGCTCTTCCACAGGTGCGGAAGAGCAACTCCCTGCGGGATTTCGTGGCTGTCGCGGGGCCTCTGGGGGTGACGCATTTCTTGGTCTTCAGCAAATCCTCCTCCAGCATCAACTTTGTGAGTGGCACCATCCCACCACGCCTCCGGATCCGCTTCCGGGTGCTCCTTTCCTGCCTTTTTTCTTTGGGAGGGGGGTGGGTTTCCCTCTCCTTGGCGGACGTAGGTGATGTCAAACCCTTGGTTGAGTTCACACCGTGATTCCACAGCCAAAGTAAACGCTCTGATACGTCCGCGCCGGGTGGTGGCATCTGGGTGGGCTTCGACCCCAGTGGTGGTGGCATCTGGGTGGGCTTCGACCCCGGTGGTGGGATCTGGGTGGGCTTCAACCCCTGTGGTGGTGGGATCTGGGTGGGATTTGACCCTGGTGGTGGCATCTGGGTGGGCTTCAACCCCGGTGGTGGTGGGATCTGGGTGGGATTTGACCCTGGTGGTGGCATCTGGGTGGGCTTCAACCCCGGTGGTGGTGGGATCTGGGTGGGCTTCGACCCTGGTGGTGGCATCTGGATGGGCTTCAACCCCAGTGGTGGTGGCATCTCTGGTTGCATCTCCACCAGCTTCTTTCCCTCTTCCTGCAGAAGCTTTTCCGGCTTCCTGGTGGGCCGACGTTGACGTTTCAGGTGACGCAGGTGGGTTCTACTGAGATGACCCTTTCTCCTCTGACGTTTGGACCTCTTCTCACCCCGTTGCCTTTCCCAGTATTCCCTGATCAAGGACGTGGTCTCCTCGCTCAAGAGACATCGGATGCACGAGCAGCAGTTCACCCACCACCCGCTCCTCATCCTCAGCAACTTCGGCTTCCAGCAGATCCAGGTCAAGTTGATGGCCACCATGTTCCAGAACATGTTCCCTTCCATCAATGTCCATAAGGTGAGAGGTGAACCTTCCTGAGGGGTTCTTCCAACGCTTCCAGGGGGTTCAGAACCCATCCCACCACATCCTGAGCACCTCAGGGGCCAAATCCAGAGGGAGGGGTGGAAGGAAAGTCATGGAATGGTTGAGGTTGGAGAAGACCTCTTGGTTTCTCCTCTCCAACCATTAACCCAACACCACCCGTTGCTCCTCAGGGGTCAAATCCAGAGGAAAGGGTGGAAGGAAAGTCATGGAACGGTTGAGGTTGGAGAAGACCTCTTGGCTCCTCAGGGGCCAAATCCAGAGGGAAGGGTGGAAGGAAAGTCATGGAACGGTTGAGGTTGGAGAAGACCTCTTGGCTCCTCCGCTCCAACCATCAACCCAACACCACCCGTTGCTCCTCAGGGGTCAAATCCAGAGTGGATTTGGGTGGTAGGAAAGTCATGGAATGGTTGAGGTTGGAGAAGACCTCTTGGCTCCTCCACTCCAACCATCAACCCAACACCATCCGTTGCTCCTCAGGGGTCAAATCCAGAGTGGATTTGGGTGGAAGGAAAGTCATGGAACGGTTGAGGTTGGAGAAGACCTCTTGGCTTCTCCGGTCCAACCATCATCAACCCAACACCACCCGTTGCTCCTCAGGGGTCAAATCCAGAGTGGATTTGGGTGGAAGGAAAGTCATGGAATGGTTGAGGTTGGAGAAGACCTCTTGGCTCCTCTGCTCCAACCATCAACCCAACACCATCCGTTGCTCCTCAGGGGTCAAATCCAGAGGGAGGGGTGGAAGGAAAGTCATGGAACGGTTGAGGTTGGAGAAGACCTCTTGGCTCCTCGGGTCCAACCATTAACCCAACACCACCCGTTGCTCCTCAGGGGTCAAATCCAGAGGGAGGGGTGGAAGGAAGGTCATGGAATGGTTGAGGTTGGAGAAGGCCTCTTGGCTCCTCCGCTCCAACCATCAACCCAACACCACCCGTTGCTCCTCAGGGGTCAAATCCAGAGGGAGGGGTGGAAGGAAGGTCATGGAATGGTTGAGGTTGGAGAAGGCCTCTTGGCTCCTCCGCTCCAACCATCAACCCAACACCACCCGTTGCTCCTCAGGGGCCAAATCCAGAGTGGATTTGGGTGGTAGGAAAGTCATGGAATGGTTGAGGTTGGAGAAGACCTCTTGGCTCCTCTGGTCCCATACAACCAACCACGTCCCCATGGACCACATCTCCACGTGTTTTGAAGCCCTCTGGAGATGGTCACTCCCCCACCGTCCTCTTCCACGGCTTCAGTCCCTCCTCTCTGTCCTCTCGCAGGTGAACCTCAACCACATCAAACGCTGTTTGCTCCTCAGCTACGACGCGGAGACGCAGCTGCTCAGCCTCAGGCATTAGTGAGTGGCGCAGCCGCGAGTTTGGGGGTCCCCCTGTGCCCCGGCTCCCAGTGCCGACCTTCTCCTCACCCTCCTCTCCTTCCTTTGTCCTCGTCTTCTTCCTCCCCGTCCTCATCTGCGTCATCCTCCTCTCCTCCCCCTTCTTCTTCTCATCTTGTGCTCTCCTTCCTCTTCTTTCTCCTGATCTTGTGCTCCTCTTCCTCATCCTCGTCCTCCCCATCCTCTTCCTCCTCACCCTTGTCCTCCTTCTCCTTGACCTCTTCGTCCTCCTTGTCCTCCTCCTCCTCCTCTTCCTCGTCCTACCTATCCTCGTCCCCGTCCTCCTTGTCCTCTTCCTCGTCCTCCTCCTCTTCCTCATCCTCGTCCTCCTCCTCCTTCCTCCATCCTCCTCCTTCCTCCATCCTCCTCGTCCTCTTCCTCGTCCTCCTCCTCATCATCCTCCTCCTTCTCCTCCTCTTCCTCCTCCTCCTCCTCTTTCTTCTCCTCTTCCTCCTCCTCCTCTTTCTCCTCCTTGTCCTCTTCCTCGTCCTCCTCCTCATCATCCTCCTTCTCTTCCTCTTCCTCCTCCTCTTCGTTCTCCTCCTCCTCCTCTTCTCGTCCTACCCATGCTCCTCATCCTCTTCCTCGTCCTCCTCATCATCCTTCTCCTCCTCTTCCTTTTCCTCCTCCTCCTCCTCCTCCTTTCTCCTCCTCGTCCTCCTCATCATCATCCTTCTCCTCCTCCTCTTCCTCTTCCTCCTCCTCCTTCTCTTCCTTCTCTTCTTCCTCCTCCTCTTCATTCTCCTCCTCGTCCTCCTCATCATCATCATCCTTCTCCTCCTCTTCCTTGTCCTCCTCTTCCTCCTCCTCTTCTCCTCTTCCTCGTCCTCCTCTTCCTCTTCCTCCTCCTCTTCGTTCTCCTCCTCTTTCTCCTCCTCGTCCTCTTCCTCGTCCTCCTCATCATCATCATCCTTCTCCTCCTCTTCCTCTTCCTCCTCATCATCCTTCTCCTCCTCCTCCTCCTCTTCCTTTTCCTCCTCCTCCTCCTCTTCCTTCTCCTCTTCCTCCTCCTCTTCGTTCTCCTCCTCTTTCTTCTCCTCCTCCTCATCCTACCCATCCTCCTTGTCCTCTTCCTCATCACCCTTCTCCTCCTCCTCCTCTTCCTTTTCCTCCTCCTCCTCCTCTTCATTCTCCTCGTCTTTCTCCTCCTCGTCCTCTTCCTCATCATCATCATCATTCTTCTCCTCCTCCTCCTCTTCCTCGTCCTACCCATCCTCCTCATCCTCTTCCTCCTCTTCTTCGTTCTCCTCCTCTTTCTTCTCCTCCTCTTCCTTCTCCTCCTCCTCCTCCTCTTCCTCCTCCTCTTCTTGTCCTACTCATCCTCCTCCTCCTCTTCCTTTTCCTCCTCCTCTTTCTTCTCCTCCTCTTTCTCCTCCTCATCATCCTTCTCCTCCTTCTCTTCGTTCTCCTCCTCTTCGTTCTCCTCCTCTTCTTCTTCCTCCTCCTTTTTGTTCTCCTCCTCTTCGTTCTCCTCCTCTTCGTTCTCCTCCTCCTCCTCCTCCTCCTCCTCCTCCTCCCCTCGGCAGCAGCGTGAAGGTGGTCCCCGTTGGCGTCAGCAAAGGTCTGAAGAAGCTCCTCCAGGAGAAGTTCCCCAACATGAGCCGCCTGGAGGACATCAGTGAGCTGCTGGTCAAGTGCGTATCCCAACGGCTCCACCGACGCCTCCGAACCACTTCACCCCAACCACGGAAGCCATCAAAAACCCCTCCTCTCCCAACAGAGACCTCAACCTCTCGGAGAGCGAAGCCGAGCAGGACGGCGCCCACAACACCCTGGAGCTGCCTCAGGCCTACGCCGGACGAGGCAACATGAAAGCTCAGCAGAGCGCCGTACGCCTCACCGAGGTCCGCAACGGCGGCGACACCACCGTGACCGTCACCGTGGAGCCAAACCGGACCTCACATCTCCGTTTTTCCCCCCGCGCAGATCGGCCCTCGCCTGACGCTGCGGCTCCTGAAGGTGGAGGAAGGTTTGGCGCAAGGCAACGTCCTCTACCACAGCGTCGGTAAGTGCCGCGCGGCGCCGAATCGCCGGCAAAGCCGAGGGGGGAGGAATCGATGCCATCTCCGTGTCTTTCAAAGTCCGGAAGACGGAAGAGGAGGTGAAAGCAATGCTGGAACGGAAGGAGGCGAAGCTGCGGCTGAAGGCCGAGCGGCGCAAGAAGCAGGAGGAGGACGTGGAGCGTAAGCGGCGGCAACGCGAGGCTCACAGGTGAGGTTGGCGCCGGATCCGGCACCGCCGGAGCAATGCCGGTGGCTCCGGTACAGCGCCTGACACCACGGTGATGGCCCAGGGAGAAGAGCCTGGCTGGAATCCGAAGGAAACGCCATCCGGATGGCGATAGCGATGCTGAGGATCCCGGTGCGCCGGAGCAGCCGGATGAAGCCGAGCAGTCGGAAGAAAGCGATGCTGAGTATTACCGGCAGGAGGTGGGCGAGGAACCGGATCAAGGTGAGTCCCCAAGGATAAGGAATGACCCCAAGCGTCCTTCGTGACACCGAAACCTCGAGCTCGCCCGTGATCTCGGTTCAAAGTAAACGCCGGCAGTGCCGTCGCCGCCGGCACCGTTGTCTATTTTGAGGCTGAAAACTCCTTTTTATCCTCTATGCCATCCGCTGTAGATCTCTTCCCCAACCACAACAAGAGGAAAAGACGCCCTTCGGGTTCTGCCGGGCTACGGAAACGCCACCGGCGAAGCCAAGAGGAGCATCGTCCTTCCTCCAACCCTTCTGCCGCGGCGAAGGCGAACGGAGAGGAGGAATCGCGGCACCGCGGAGGCGGAAAACCGCATCGAGGAGGCAGAAAACCGCATCGGGGAAGCGGAAAAGCACCACGAAGGAGCCAAAAATCACCACGAAGGAGCCAAAGCTCAGCCCAGGACGCGGCCAATCCCGGCTCCGGCCGCGCCGGCTCCAAGCCGAAGGCGCGAGGGAAGCTGCTGCTGAAGGGGAAGATGATTTTCCGGCGGTTTGGCCGCGCCAAGAAGGGCAAACGCTGAGGCAGCACTCACGCACTGAGACTTTGGGGTTTAAGAGGGAGGGAGGAAATGGTCCTCTGGTTCTGCTCCGGCGCAATACAGTGCCGGAATGTCTGTTTCCGCGGTGGAAAAGTGGTGTTTTCCAGGCTGGGAGGGGGTGGCGAGATGGGAGATGGGGGTGTGGGCAAATGGGGGTCCTATCCTGCAACCTCAGAGGCTTATCTCCATCCCGGGAGGCTTATCTCCATCCCGGGAGGCTTATCTCCATCCCGGGAGGCTTATCTCCATCCTGGGAGGCTTATCTCCGTCACGGAATCCCTGCCTGCGCCCCACAAGTTCTGCCCAAATCTCCGATCGCCGCCTGCACCTCGGGACTCTTCCCTAAACCTCAGATCCATCCCTGCGGCCTTGGATCCAGCTTAAAGCCCAGATCCAGCCTAAATCCCAGCCTAAACCCCACATCCATCCTCAGATCCAGCTAAAGCCTTGGATCCATCCCGGCAGCCTTCAGTCCCAGCCTAAACCTTGGATCCATCCTAAGCCCCAGATCTATCCTTGGATCCTTGGATCCAGCTTAAACCTTGGCTGCATCCCTGCACCCTTCGATCCCATCCTAAACCCCGAATCCATCCTAAACCCCAGACGGATCCAACCTTGGATCCAGCTTAAGCCTTGGCTGCATCCCTGCACCCTTCAATCCCATCCTAAACCCTGAATCCTTGGATCCAGCTTAAACCTTGGCTGCATCCCTGCACCCTTCCATCCCATCCTAAACCTCGGATCCAGCTTAAACCTCGGCTGCATCCCTGCACCCTTCGATCCCATCCTAAACCCCAAATCCTTGGATCCAGCTTAAACCTTGGCTGCATCCCTGCACCCTCTGATCCCATCCTAAACCCCACATCCATCCTCGGTCCCAGTCTGAACCTTGGATCCATCCTAAGCCCCAGATCTATCCTTGGATACTTGGATCCAGCTTAAACCCTGGCTGCATCCCTGCACCCTTCGCTCCCATCCTAAACCTTGGATCCATCCTAAACCCCAGATGGATCCAACCTTGGATCCAGCTTAAGCCTTGGCTGCATCCCTGCACCCTTCAATCCCATCCTAAACCCTGAATCCTTGGATCCAGCTTAAACCTCGGCTCCCTCCCTGCACCCTTCGATCCCATCCTAAACCCCGCATCCATCCTCAGTCCCAGTCTGAACCTTGGATCCATCCTAAGCCCCAGATCTATCCTTGGATACTTGGATCCAGCTTAAACCTTGGCTGCATCCCTGCACCCTTCGATCCCATCCTAAAACCTGAATCCATCCTCGGATCTCTCCCTGCAGCCTCGGATCCAGCCTAAACCCCGGCTCCTTCCCTGCAGCCTTCAAGCTCAGCCCAAAACCTGGATCCATCCTTGGATACTTGGATCCAGCTTAAACCCTGGGTCCATCCCGGCAGCCTTTGATCCTATCCTAAACCTTGGATCCAGCCTAAACCCCAGATTCCCCCTTGGATACTTGGATCCAGCTTAAACCCTGGCTGCATCCCTGCAGCCTTCCATCCCATCCTAAACCCCGAATCCTTGGATCCAGCTTAAACCTTGGCTGCATCCCTGCACCCTTCGCTCCCATCCTAAACCTTGGATCCAGCTTAAACCTTGGCTGCATCCCTGCACCCTTCGATCCCATCCTAAACCCCGAATCCTTGGATCCAGCTTAAACCTTGGCTGCATCCCTGCACCCTTCGATCCCATCCTAAACCCTGAATCCTTGGATCCGGCTTAAACCTTGGCTGCATCCCTGCACCCTTCGATCCCATCCTAAACCCTGAATCCTTGGATCCGGCTTAAACCTCGGCTGCATCCCTGCACCCTTCCATCCCATCCTAAACCTTGGATCCAGCTTAAACCTCGAATGCATCCCTGCACCCTTCAATCCCAGCCTAAACCCCACATCCATCCTCAGTCCCAGCCTAAACCTTGGATCCATCCTAAGCCCCAGATCTATCCTTGGATGCTTGGATCCAGCTTAAACCCTGGCTGCATCCCTGCACCCTTCGATCCCATCCTAAACCCCGAATCCTTGGATCCAGCTTAAACCTCGGCTGCATCCCTGCACCCTTCAATCCCATCCTAAACCCTGAATCCTTGGATCCAGCTTAAACCTCGGCTGCATCCCTGCACCCTTCCATCCCATCCTAAACCCCGAATCCTTGGATCCAGCTTAAACCTTGGCTGCACCCTTCGATCCCAGCCTAAACCCCACATCCATCCTCAGATCCAGCTAAAGCCTTGGATCCATCCCGGCAGCCTTCAATCCCAGCCTAAACCTTGGATCCATCCTAAACCCCAGATCTATCCTTGGATACTTGGATCCAGCTTAAACCTCGGCTGCATCCCTGCACCCTTCGATCCCATCCTAAACCCCAAATCCTTGGATCCAGCTTAAACCTTGGCTGCATCCCTGCACCCTTCCATCCCATCCTAAACCCCACATCCATCCTCAGTCCCAGTCTGAACCTTGGATCCATCCTAAGCCCCAGATCTATCCTTGGATCCTTGGATCCAGCTTAAACCTCGGCTGCATCCCTGCACCCTTCGCTCCCATCCTAAACCCCGAATCCATCCTAAACCCCAGACGGATCCAACCTTGGATCCAGCCTAACTCCTGCACCCACGCCCTTATCCTCAGCCCCGGATCCCCCCCTTTTTTCCGGGCCGTCACCACTTCCCCTTTGCCGTCAGCTCCACCTCTTCCCCCTCGGGAGTTCCAACGGGCGCCGGATCGAACCCCTTCCATGGCCTCCGCTCTTTGCGGCAACTTCAGCGCCTTCCAGGAATCGCTGTGGCCGCTGCTGGCGGCTCAGTTCCCGCTGGCGTTGGTGGGCAACGGCTTCGCCGTCTATCGCTTCGCCGTCCGCGAGCGCTCGTGGCACAGCGGCATCGTCTACTCCTTCCATTTGGCCCTCAGCGGAATGTTCTACTCCGCTTCCCTCCCTTTCCTGGCGGCGTATTACTTCCCCCCTAAGGATTGGCGCTACGGTTCGGCCTTCTGCAAGCTGGAACGCTTCCTCTTCAACGTCAACCTCTACGGCGGCGCCTTCTTCGTCGCCTGCATCAGCCTCAACCGCTACCTCGCCGTCGTCCACCCGCTGCGCGTCCGCGGGCGGCTGCAGCCGCGCCACGCCAAAGCGCTGAGCGCCGCCGTTTGGGCCTTGGCCGCCGCGCTTTCGGCGCCCACTTTGGTTTTCGCAGAGCTGCGAGAAGCGGAAGGCGCCGTGGAGTGTTTGGGAAGCGCCGCGCCGCGGCGGTTGGCGGAGTTTTATCCCTACAGCCTGGTGCTCGCCGGGGTGGGCTGCGCGGTGCCCTTCCTGCTCAGCGCCGCGTGCTACGCCGCCATAATCCGCGTTGTATTCCGTAATCCTCACCTCAGCCGGACGGAAAAGCGGAAAGTGGGGATTTTAGTGGCGGTGGGAGTCGCTCTTTATGCCTTTTCTTATCTCCCTTATCACGTTTTCCGGAATCTGAACCTGTGGCGCCGCTTGCAGCGGACGGGAAGGGAAGATTGCGGCGTCTCCAGAGCCATCCACGCTGCGGCGCAGGTGGCGAAGATCCTGGTTAACCTCAACGTCTGCCTCCAGCCGCTGCTTTACGCCGCGCTGGCCGACAGCGTGCGGAGCTGCTGCGGCGCCGATGGCAAAGCCACCGAGGACGTGGAGCTGCGGGCGGCAACCTAAGAACCCCTCGGGGTAGCCCCAAACGCCCTTTGGGCACGCGTTTCCTTGCGGGAAAGGGTGGGATTAAAGGCGAAACGGCAAACACGGCCTCGTGTCGCGGGGTTTTTTTGAGGGGTGGTGGAGCCACGGCCGCGTCCGAGCTCCGATTTGGGGACGGGGAGGGCGTGGGGTGAAGGACGGCGCTTCTCTGCGCCCACGGAAGGATTAAATCCACACTTTGGTGCATACCGGATCGCGCGTCTTTATTTAGAAGCGCCGATCTCTCTCAGCGGGAGCCGGCACGGCACCGGGTTCAGTTGGTGGAGGGTCTGCGGAGAAGAAAGAAAGGAGTAAGGAAGGAGAAGACGGATAGGAGAGGGGAGAACGCGGCCGGGACAGAGCCTTTGCCACCTCCGACGCTCCGAACCACCTCCCGGCACTCACTTGGCCCATTCCACGTTGAGGATCAAGTGGTCGTAGCCAAATCCGGAGACGCCGGCGATGGCCCGGGCAGCATCCTCGCGGCGGTGGAAGCTGATGAAGGCAAAACCCTGGAGCGGGGGGAGACGAGAGGGTGAGAAAAAGCGTGGAGGCTCCTTCTCAGCCCCTCCCCGGACGGGAAAAATCCCACCTTGGATTGCCCGGTGGTCTTATCCTTGGCCAAGTAGATCCTGGAGATGGAGCCGAAGGGCCGGAAGAGCTCCTGGAGATCAGTCTCACGCGTGTCCTCGGACAGGTTGGTGACACGGATGGTGGCATTGTCGTCGGCTGGAAGGGATGAAGAAAATCAGGGTTGTTTCGGTGGGATGCGGAGCCGGAGAACGCCGACGGCGATACGCCGAGGCCTCACCCCGGCGGTTGGGCTGCATGGATTCGCCGCGGCGGCTGGCTCCGTCACGCAGGCTGGGCGGGACGTATTTGCCGGTCTTGCTTTGCTGCGCCTGCACCGGCTCCGGCTCTGAAGGCAGGAAAACATTGGGACAACGGTTTAGCGGCAGTTGGGAAGGGTTGGACTCGATGATCCAGGAGATCTTTGCCAACCCGGTGAGTCTATGATTCCAGGAAAAGCGGGCGGTGAAGCTGCGTTCGGGCAGATGGAAGCTACCCGGCTTCGCTCCCAAGCTCGGAAGGACGGGATTCCATACCTCCAGGCAGCTTCTCCTTCTCGCCCGTGGACAATCCCAACTGTTCCGCCAGCTCCTTCTGCATCGGCCCCAGCGTGTCCTTGTAGGGACAGCGGGTGGTCCAGTGGTCGCCCTTGCAGATGCGGCAGGAGACGATCTTCTGCCCCTTCAGCTTGTTCATAGGATCCTCCTCCTCTTGACAATTCAAATCCTGGGAAGACAAGGAGATTCCGAAATCCCACCACGCTCCGGTACGGCTTCACTAGAAGCTCCCCCCCGGCTCCCACCCACCTCCTTGCTGGTGATGAAGGTCATGAAGACATCGTCGCTCACGGTGGTGGTGGCCACGTTGGGTCCAGGGGCGTCGAATTCCGAGTTGCCAAATTTCTTCCAGTTCTAAGAGGGAAAAGAGGGATCTCTCAGGCTCGGCTCATCCCTAAGCGGCTGCCAAACAGCCGGCAGGAAGGGAAACGCTCCAAACCAGGAGATGGAGATGGAATAGGGAGAAGCAGAGGACTGGGAGATGGAGCAGCTCCTGCTGGAGCACACGTTTCCCTCCTTTCCTCACCTTCCGACGGGCCACGGCCTTGGAAGCCTTCCTGGTCTCGATGCGGAAGGTGCGGATGATCTGTAAAGGCGGAAAAAAACCTGATCCATGTGGGAACGGGGACAACAGACCCTTCCTTTTCTCCATCCACGGATCCAACCTGTCCTGATCCCTCTGCAGACCCTTCCCACCCTCCATCCATGGATCCAGCCTGTCCTGATCCCTCTGCAGACCCTTCCTTTCCTCCATCCATGGATCCAGCCTGTCCTGATCCCCCTGCAGACCCTTCCTGCCCTCCATCCATGGATCCAACCTCTTCTGATCCCTCTGCAGACCCTTCCCACCCTCCATCCATGGATCCACCCTGTCCTGACCCCTCTGCAGACCCTTCCCACCCTCCATCCATGGATCCACCCTGTCCTGACCCCTCTGCAGACCCTTCCTGCTCTCCATCCATGGATCCAGCCTGTCCTGATCCCTCTGCAGACCCTTCCTTTCCTCCAGCCCATGGATCCACCCTGTCCTGATCCCTCTGTAGATCCCTCCTGCTCTCCATCCACGGATCCACCCTGTCCTGATCCCTCTGTAGATCCCTCCTGCCCTCCATCCATGGATCCACCCTGTCCTGATCCCTCTGTAGATCCCTCCTGCTCTCCATCCACGGATCCACCCTGTCCTGACCCCTCTGTAGATCCCTCCTGCTCTCCATCCACGGATCCACCCTGTCCTGATCCCTCTGTAGATCCCTCCTCTCTCCAGCAGATCCCCCCTCCTGCCCAGTTTCACCTCCAAACTCCCTGAGGGAACCCTCGATGCTCTCCTCCGGATCACAGAGAAACTCTCTCACCTTCACCTTCCTCCCGTCCTCCTCCTCACGATACTCCGTGATGGTTTTGATGTTCCCGTTGATGAGCTCTTTGGGCGAGGGCAGAGGGCCTGCGGGCAGGAGGGGACAGTGGGACAACTGCTGGTGGCAGGGAGACAAGAAAACACCTCCCGGCTCTCACCTCCCTTCAGCAGCTCGGCCTCGGCGCTCAGGCTGCCGCCCAGCACCCCCGGCAGCGGGATGTCCTTCAGGAGTTCGCTGGTGATGCATTTATCTGCGGGAAAACAGAGAGTCCTGGAATGGGTTGGGTTGGAAAGAACATCAAAGTCCATTTAGTTCCAACCCCTCGCCAGGAGGACATCTCCCACGGGGTGAGGTTGCTCCAAGCCTCATCCAACTCGGCCTTCAACACCTCCAACACAGCTTTAGTCTTAATGTGAGGGTTTAAATGAGGTCCACGGTGTAGGAACGCGGCCGTCGGTTAAGCGGTCGCCCTTCGCTTTGCTGCTGAACCCTTATTTTGAGGGGAACGGACACAGAGTTTGGTCAAAGAGTTCATGGTTTGAGCAACACGGTGATGTGAAACAGTCATGAAAGTGAAACAGAACGGATTCATGGAATGAATTGGGGTGGAAAGGACCTCAAAGCCCATCCAGTTCCACCCCTGCCATGAGCAGGGACACCTTCCAATGGATCAGGTTGCTCCAAGCTCCATCCAACGTGGCCTTCAACACCTCCAGGGATGGAGCAGCCACCACTGCTCGGGGCAACCTGGGCCTCCCCACCCTCACAGGAGAACATTTCTCCCCAAGATCTCATCTCAATCTCATTATATATCCTCATACATCCTAATTTCCTCCTTATTTCTAATCTCAATCTGCCCCTCTCCAGTTTATACGCGTTCTCCGTCATCGTATCCTGGCTCGAAGCCCACATGGAGATCCATGACATGTGGTGTCCCTCAGGAACTGGGACTGATTAATATCTCCATCAATGATCTCAACAGTGAGATCGAGGGCGTCCTCAGCCCGTTTGGAGGTGACCCCAAGCCGAGGGGAGCAGTTCCACACCAGAAGGCCGGGATGTCACCCAGAGGGACCTCTGGATGGAGAAGTGGGGCTGGAGAACCTCAGGAGGTTCCTCAAGGCAACGGGCAAGGTCCTACACCAGGGTCGGGGCGGTTTCCATCCAGGATAGGGGATGATGGGATGGAGAGCAGCCCTGAGGAGAAGGACTTAGGGTGGGACGAGGAGAAGCTCGACGTGAGCCGGCAACGAGCCCAGAAACCGATCCTGTCCTGGGCCGCATCAAAAGCCGCGTGGGCAGCAGGGAGGGAGGGAAGGGATTCTGCCCCTCTGTTTTTCCCTTGTGAGACCTCATCCGGAGGATCGTATCCAGTTCTGGAATCCTCAGCATAAGAAGGAGATGGAGCGTTGGGAACGGGCCCAGAGGAGGCTACGAAGGTGATCGGAGAGCTGGAGAACCTCCCGTATGAGGGCAGGCTGAGAGAGTTGGGGTTGTTCAGCCTGGAGAAGGTTCCGAGAAGACCTTATAGCGCCCTTCCAGTACCTACAGGAAAGCGGGAGAGGGGCTGTTCCCAACGGCTCGTGGGGATGGGACGAGGGGGAACGGCGATAAACCGGAGAGGGGCAGGTTTAGACTGGGCGTTAAGAAGAATTTCACCATGAGAGCGGTGAGGCACGGGTTGCCCACGGAGGTTGTGGCTGCCTGGAGGTGTCCAAGGCCAGGTTGGATGGGGTTTGGAGCCCCCGATCCAGCGGGATGTCCGTGGCAAAGGGTGAAACTGGATGAGCTTTAAGGTCTTTTCCAACTCCAACCATATGATGATACTCCAATCCCCACAAGCCTTTGGGAACAGCTCCTGCCCAGCTTTCTTGGAGCCTCTTGGAAAGTCGCTTTAAGGTCTTCTCAGAACCTTCTCCGGACTAAACAATCCCAACTCTCTCAGCTTGTCCTGCTAGAACTGTTTTCCAGCCCTCGGATCATCCTTGGAGCTTTCCCTGGGCCCCTTCCAACAGCTCCATCCCCTTTTCCTGGTGAGGATTCCCGAGCTGGAGCCGCTCCTCCAGCTGAGATGTCGGCGAGGGGCAGGATCCGCTCCCTCCCTGCTGCCCACGCGGCTCTGGATGCAGCCCGGGACACGGCGGAGGGGGGGTTTCTGGTCTCACGTTGAGCTTCTCATCAACCACCACCCCAAGTTCTCCTCCGCAAGGATCACTCGGCTCGAGCCCCGCGCCACGGCCCAGCCTCTCCCTGCAGGCAGGAGCTGCCTCGCTCCCTCCCGGAGCGCAGGATTGGAGCCAAGAAGTCTTCCTCAACCCCTGGAACGGGCGGGAGGAGGGTGGAAAAAGAAAGCCTGAACCCCAAAAAAGACCAAGAAGGCTCCGCTCGCAAAGAATTGGCCTTACAGAACACCCCAAGAGTGTGTTTGGAGCCTCAGAGAGCGCACGGGAGCTGTTTGGGATGAGCAGCTGCGGCGTTCCACGAGGAAAATTCCTCCCGGAGTTAAAAAGAGGAGGAGAAGGAAGGGAGGAGTCACTCACCGTCCTCTCCACCCTCTTCTTCCACCTGGTCGGCCCAGCTGGGCTTGGAGCTGCCGAGAGAGAACAGCAGCCGACGGCCCCTCAGCGCCCTCACGCCTCTCCAGCCCCACCTCCCGCCCACAGGGCCCCCCAAATCCCCCCCTCAGCTCCCCCCAGTTCCCTTCTCTTCCCTTTCAATCCATGCTTCCCACCCCCAGGACCCCCAAATCCCCATCGCCCCCCCCCCCACAACCCCCCCAGTTCCCTCCTCAGTTCTCCCATTCTGCCCCCCAGGATGCCCAACTCCCCATAATCCCCCCACGATCTCCACAGCTCCCTCTCCAATCCCCCCATCCTGCCCCTCAGGACCCCCCAATCCCCACCGTCACCCCCCCCCCGGCCCTCAATCCCCATTATCCCCCTAAATCTACATTGTTACCCCCCTCGGGACCCCCCCAATCCCCACTGTCACCCCCCCCGGTCCTCAATCCCCACTATCCCCCCAAATTTCCATTGTTACCCCCCTCGGACACCCCCCAATCCCCACTGTCACTCCTCCCAGCCCCCCCAATGTCTATTATCCACCCCCAGATTCGCATTGTCACCCCCCCCGACACCCCCAATCCCCACTGTCGCCCCCCCCAGGACCCCCTAATCCCCATTATCCCCCCCCCAAAATCGCATTGTTACCCCCCCCACGTCCCCCAGTCCCCATTATCGACCCCCCAATACCCATTATCCCCCCCAAAATCGCATAGTCACCCCCCACAGATCCCCCAGTCCCCATTATCGACCCCCGCAGGACCCCTCAGTCCCCATTATCCCCCCCAAAAATCGCATTGTTACCCCCCCACATCCCCCAGTCCCCATTATCGACCCCCCAGGACCCCTCAGTCCCCATTATCGACTCCCCAATCCCCATTATCCCCCCAAAATCGCACTGTTACCCCCCCAGACCCCCCAATCCCCATTATCGACCCCCCAATCCCCATTATCGACTCCCCAATCCCCATTATCCCCCCAAAATCGCATTGTTACCCCTCCCACATCCCCCAGTCCCCATTATCGACCCCCCAGGACCCCCAGTCCCTATTATCGACCCCCCAATCCCCATTATCCCCCCCCAAAATAGCATTGTTACCCCCCCCGATCCCCCCAATCCCCATAACCGACCCCTCAGGACCCCCCAGTCCCCATTATCCCCCCCAAAATCGCATTGTTACCCCCCCCACATCCCCCAGTCCCCATTATCGACCCCCCAATCCCCATTATCCCCCCCAAAATTGCATTGTTACCCCCCCAGATCCCCTAGTCCCCATAATCGACCCCCCAGGACCCCCCAATCCCCATTATCCCCCCCAAAAATCGCATTGTTACCCCCCCAGATCCCCCAGTCCCCATAATCGACCCCCCAGGACCCCCCAATCCCCATTATCGACCCCCCAATCCCCATTATCCCCCCCCAAAATAGCATTGTTACCCCCCCCGATCCCCCCAATCCCCATAATCGACCCCCCAGGACCCCCCAGTCCCCATTATCCCCCCCAAAATTCGCACTGTCACGCCCCCAGGACCCCCCAATCCCCATCGTTGCCCCCCCCTCGGCCCCAATCCCCCCCAAATCCCCCCTACCCCCCCTCTCGCCCCCCAAATGCCCATTGTCGTCCCTCAGCCCCCCCCAAATCC
This sequence comes from Cuculus canorus, assembly GCF_017976375.1. NCBI lineage: Eukaryota > Metazoa > Chordata > Aves > Cuculiformes > Cuculidae > Cuculus > Cuculus canorus. The sequence continues at coordinate 349,182 of NC_071430.1, forward strand.
CGCCGCCCCCCCCCTCACTCGAAATCGCCCGTCGGCATCGCGCAGCGCCTTCCCTCACGCCCGGCGACCGGAAGGAGGAGGCTCTACTTCCGGTGCGCGACCGGAAGGAGGCGCGGCGAACGATACTTCCGGGGATAAACCGGAAGTGAGGCCTCAATGGGGCCGCGAGGCGCGGATGTGTGTGCGGGGGGGGGAGTAAAGGGGATTAGGAGTGTGTAAAGGGGGTGTGAGGGTGTACAAAGGGAATGGGGGGGGGGAGGCTGCCGAGAGGCCTTCAAGGGGGGGTGCGAGGAGAATGGGAGTGTGCAAGGGGGTGTGTGAGAGGAATGGGAGTGTGCAAAGGGGTGTGTGAGGGGAATGGGAGTGTGCAAAGGGGGTGTGTGAGAGGAATGGGAGTGTGCAAGGGGAATGGGAGTGTGCAAGGGGTGTGTGAGAGGAATGGGAGTGTGCAAAGGGGCCGTGAGGGCGTGCAAGGGGAATGGTAGGGGTGTGAGGCTGCTGAGAGGCGTGCAGGGGGTGTGCAAGGGTGTGTGTGAGAGGAATGGGAGTGTGCAAGGAGGCCGTGAGGGCGTGCAAGGGGAATGGTAGGGGTGTGAGGCTGCTGAGAGGTGTGCAAAGGGGGGGTGCGAGGGGAATGGGAGTGTGCAAGGGGAATGGGAGTGTGCAAGAGGGTGTGTGAGAGGAATGGGAGTGTGCAAGGGGGCTGTGAGGGCGTGCAAGGGCAATGGGAGTGTGCAAGGGGGTGTGTGAGAGGAATGGGAGTGTGCAAGGGGTGTGTGAGAGGAATGGGAGTGTGCAAGGGGGTGTGCAAGGGGGCTGTGAGGGCGTGCAAGGAGAATGGGGGGGTGAGGCTGCTGAAAAGCGTGCAAGGGGTGTGCAAAGGGAATGGGGGTGTGCAAGGGGATGGGGGTGTGAGGATGCTGAGGGGTGTACGAGGGGAATGGGAGTGTGCAAGGGGAATGGGATGTAAGGCTGCTGAGAGGTGTGCAAGGGGGCTGCGAGGGGAATGGGGGTGTGCAAGGGGGGGTGGGAGTGTGCAACGCTGGCCAGAGGCATGCAAGGGGGTGTGCAAGGGGAATGGGAGCGTGCAAGAGATGTGTGAGGGGAATGGGAGTGCGCAAGGCTGGCCAGAGGCGTGCAAGGGGATAGGAGAGTGTGCAAAGGGAATGGGGGTGGGTGAGGCTGCAGAGAGGCGTGTAAGGGTGGCAAGAGGTGTGCAAGGGGGTTGTGAGGGTGTGCAAGTGGCATAGGAGTGTGCAAGGGGGGTGTGAGAACACACAGGGGGCTGAGGATGGCGAGAGGGGTGTCATGAGTGTGCAAGGGGGTGCGAGGCGGCTGGGCAAGAGGGTAAAAGGGGGTGAGTGTGCAAGGTGGAAGTGTGTAAAGGGGCGGAGGGGAATGTGTAAGGGGTGTCTGAGTATACAAAGGGGGGTGAGTGTGCAAGGGGGTGTCAGGAGGTGACTGGAGGGGGTACAAGGGGTGAGTGTGCAAGGGGGTGAGTATGCAGGAAGGGGTGTTGGGGTGACTGGAAGGAGGGGTGAGTGTGTAAGGGAGGTCTAAGGGGAGTGAGTGTGCAAGAGGGCGTGTAGGTAGGTGAGTGTGCAAGGGGGAAATCGGGGCGACTACAAGGGGGTGGGGGTGTGCAAAAGAGGGGAGTGTGCAAGGGGGCGGCTTTTGGGTTGACTCCAGGGGAGTGAGTGTGCAAGGCTGAGTGTGCGAGGGGGGCTTTGGGGTTGACTCCAAGGGGGGGAGTGTGTAAGGCTGAGTGTGCAAGGGGGGGGTCAGGGTGACCGTGTGAGTGTGCAAGGGGGGCTTTTGGGGTTGACTTCAAGGGGGTGAGTGTGTGGGGGGAGTTGACAATGGGGGGGGGGGCGAGTGTGCAAGGAGGGGGTTGACAACAAGGGGGGGGCGAGTGTGCAAGGCTGAGTGTGCAAGGGGGGGGCATTTCCCACTCCCACTTTCGCTCCACTTTAGGTTAAAATCGCTTTTAGTGTCAAATACAAAAATAACCCCTCTGCCCCCCCCCCCCCCCGTTTGGGTCATTTTGGGGGGGGGGGGGGGTTGTGACCCCCCAAAAAGGGACACAGGGGGGGGGTTGGGGTGGGGTCCCCCCCAAAATGACATTGTGGGGGGCTCTATGTGTGCCCCCCCCCCTCAAGTTATTCAGTGCGAGGGGGGGGGCAGCAATTTGGGGGGGGGGGGGGGGCGACAGTGTGTGACAGGCTCAGATTGGCACGGGGGGGGGGGCACAAAGTGGGGGGGCTCTGGGTTTTGGGGGGGCCCTGGGGGGTGGTTCCCCCCCCCGAAATCCCCCTGAGGGGCCCTCAATACATCACCGGGTGGGGAGGGGGTGAAAAATGGGGGGGGGGGGCAGGGGTTTGGGGGTCACCCAGGTCCATTGGGGGAGTCTGGGATGGGGGGGGGGGGTATCCAGCTTTTTTGGGGGGGCCCCAATCATGGGAGACCCATTTAGGGTGGGCTTCAATTTGGGGGGTCCCCCCCAATTTTGGGGGAGTTTTTGCCTGGTCCTGGGGGGGTCCCCAATCTGGGGGGGTCCCCAATTTTGGGTGGGAGTTCTCCAATCTGGGAGGGTCTCCAATCTTAGGAGGGGGCTTAATCTCATGGGAGGGGTCCCCCAATCTTAAAGGGGGGGTCCCCAATCTTAAAGGGGGCGTTCCCAATCTGGGAGAGGGGGTCCCAATTTTGGGGGGAGTGTATGCTTGGTCCTGGGGAGGGGCTGTCTCCAATTTGGGGGGGCAGACCTGCGGGGGTCCCCCCCAATCTAGGGGATCCCCAGTCTCATAGTGGGGTGTCTTGGGGGATCCCCAATCCTGGGAGGGATCCTGTGAGGAGGGGTTCCCCAGTCCCGGGAGGGTCCCCAATTTAGGGGTTCCCCAATCTCATGGCGGGGGGTGTCTTGGGGGTTCCCCAAGCCTGGGAGGGATCCGGGGGGGGGGTCCCCAATTTGGGGGGGAGTGTATGCCTGGTCCTGGGGGAGGGGACCCAATCTCAAGGGGGGGCTCCTGGGGGGTCCCCAATCTTGGGAGGGATCCTGTGAGGAGGGGGTCCCCAATCTTAAAGAGGGGTTCCCCAGTCCCGGGAGGGTCCCCAATTTAGGGGTTCCCCAATCTCATGGTGGGGGATGTCCTGGGGGGTCCCCAAGCCTGGGAGGGATCCGGGGGGGGGTCCCCAATTTGGGGGGGAGTGTATGCCTGGTCCTGGGGGGGGCTGTCTCAAATTTGGGGGGGGAGTCCTGGGGGGTCCCCAATCCTGGGAGGGATCCTGTGAGGAGGGGGTCCCCAATCTTAAAGAGGGGTTCCCCAGTCCTGGGGTGGGGGTCCCCAATCCCGGGAGGGTCCCCAATTTAGGGGTTCCCCAATCTCACGGCGGGGGGTGTCTCGGGGGGTCCCCAATCTTGGGAGGGATCCTGAGAGGAGGGGGTCCCCAATCTTAAAGAGGGGTTCCCCAGTCCCGGGAGGGTCCCCAATTTAGGGGTTCCCCAATCTCATGGCGGGGGGTGTGCTGGGGGTTCCCCAATCCTGGGAGGGATCCGGGGGGGGGTCCCCAATTTGGGGGGCAGTGTATGCCTGGTCCGGGGGGGGCTGTCTCAAATTTGGGGGGGGAGTCCTGGGGGGTCCCCAATCCTGGGAGGGATCCTGTGAGGAGGGGGTCCCCTATCTTAAAGAGGGGTTCCCCAGTCCCGGGAGGGTCCCCAATTTAGGGGTTCCCCAATCTCATGGTGGGGGATGTCCTGGGGGTTCCCCAATCCTGGGAGGGATCCGGGGGGGTCCCCAATTTGGGGGGCAGTGTATGCCTGGTCCTGGGGGAGGGGAGTCCTGGGGGGCCCCCAATCTCAAGGGGGGGCTCCTGGGGGGTCCCCAATCCTGGGAGGGATCCTGTGAGGAGGGGTTCCCCAGTCCCAGGAGGGTCCCCAATTTAGAGGTTCCCCAATCTCATGGTGGGGGTTGTCCCCCAAGCTTGGGAGGGATCCGGGGGGGGGGGGGTCCCCAATTTGGGGGGGAGTGTATGCCTGGTCCTGGGGGAGGGGAGTCCTGGGGGACCCCCAATCTCAAGGGGGGGCTCCTGGGGGTTCCCCAATCCTGGGAGGGATCCTGTGAGGAGGGGTTCCCCAGTCCTGGGGTGGATGTACCCAATCCCGGGAGGGTCCCCAATTTAGGGGTTCCTCAATCTCATGGCAGGGGGTTGTCCTGGGGGGTTCCCCAAGCCTGAAGGGGGGGGGGTCCCCCCAATTTGGGGGGGGGTCTCTAGCAGCGCCCCGCTTTGGCGTCGCCGATGGCGCCCCAGACGTCGAAGACGAACTCATCGGGGAAGGCGAAGTCTCCGAGCTGCGAATCGAGCGCCTGCGCCAGCGCGTCGGGGTCCCGCGCGTCCCGGCCCAGCTCCACCATGGTGGCGGCTGCGGGGAAAAGGGGGGGCCCAGCACCCATTGGGGGGGGGCACAGCACCCATTGGGGGGCACAGGACCCATTGGGGGGGCACAGCACCCATTGGGGGGCACAGGACCCATTAGGGGGGGCACAGGACCCCAAGGGAGGCGGCACAGGAGGGTCCCAATACCCAGGGAGGTCCCAGCACCCATTGGGGGGGGTATTAAGGGGGTCCCAGCACCCACTGGGGGGGGTACAGCACCCACTTGGGGGGGTCCCAGCACCCATTGGGGGTCCCAGGACACATTAGGGGGGCACAGGACCCCAAGGGAGGGGGCACAGGGGGGTCCCAATACCCAGGGAGGTCCCAGCACCCATTGCTGGGGGATTAAAGGGGTCCCAACACCCATTGCTGGGGGATTAAGGGGGGCCCAACACCCATTGGGGGGGTCCCGGGACCCATTGGGGGTCCCAGGACCCACTGGGGGGGCACAGGACCCCAAGGGAGGGGGCACAGGGGGGTCCCAATACCCAGGGAGGTCCCAGCACCCATTGCTGGGGGATTAAGGGGGGCCCAACACTCATTGCTGGGGGATTAAGGGGGGCCCAACACCCATTGGGGGGGGTCCCAGGACACATTGGGGGGGGTCCCAG